>NC_090808.1:25546594-25919094 GCF_036512215.1 Solanum lycopersicum
ACAATCTGTGACGGTCCGTCACGCCTGTGACGGTCCGTCCTGCCATTCCGTCACGAAGTTCAGAGAGTCGATTTTTAGTACCCAATTTCAGATTTTCTAAGTGTTTTAAAACGAGACCCTGCGACGGTCCGTCATGGGGTCCGTCGCTTCTGCCAGTTTTTCAAGAATTGAAGTCTGCTACTCAAAATGACTAAACAGGTCATTACAATAGATACCAATTTACCCATCGTTCATCCCCGAACGATCAAAAGAAGGAAAACAAGGGCGAAAAGGAGTACCTGAATCTGTAAACAGTTGTGGGTATTTTTCTCGCATATCCACCTCCTTCTTCCAAGTGGCTTCTTCAACCGGTCGATTCTTCCATTGCACCTTGATGGATGCAATCTCTCTTGACCTCAACTTGCAAACTTCTCTATCTAAAATAGCAACAGGCTCCTCCTCATAAGACAAGTTCTCATCAAGCAAAATGGAATCCCAACGGATAATGTAGTTTCCATCCCCATGGTATCTTTTCAACATCGACACATGGAATACCGGATGTACTCCGGACAGCCCTGGAGGCAAGGCTAACTCATAAGCCACCTCTCCTACTCGCTTAAGTACTTCAAATGGTCCAATGTACCTTGGACTTAGTTTACCCCTTTTACCAAACCGCATCACCCCTTTCATTGGTGAAACTTCCAACAAGACTTGTTCACCCTCCATGAACTCTAAGTCTCTAACCTTTCGATCTGCATATTCTTTTTGTCTACTTTGCGCCGCTAGAAGCTTTTCTTGAATAGACTTCACTTTCTCTATCGAATCCCTCAAAAGGTCAGTACCCCAAGGCCTAACCTCAAATGCATCAAACCAACCAATGGGAGACCTACATCTCCTACCATACAATGCTTCAAATGGAGCCATATCAATGCTTGAGTGATAGCTATTATTGTATGAAAACTCCGCTAAGGGTAGGAAGCTATCCCAATGACCACCAAACTCTATCACACACGCACGAAGCATATCCTCCAACACTTGAATCGTCCTTTTAGACTGACCATCGGTCTGAGGATGGAACGCAGTACTAAGGTCCAACCTAGTACCCAATTCCGCATGCAATGTTTTCCAGAACTTAGAAGTAAACTGCGTACCTCTATCTGATATGATGGATAGTGGAACCCCATGCAATCGCACCACTTCCGAGATGTAAAGTTTGGCTAACTTCTCTGCATTGTAAGTCACCTTGACCGGAATGAAGTGAGAAGACTTATTTAACCTATCAACAATTACCCAAATAGAATCAAACTTTCCCAATGTCTTGGGAAGACCAACCACAAAGTCCATTGCAATTCTTTCCCACTTCCATTCCGGAATGGGCATTCTCTGAAGGGTTCCTCCGGGCCTCTGGTGTTCATACTTTACTTGTTGACAGTTTGGACATCTGGCAATAAAATCAACAATATCACGCTTCATTCTACTCCACCAAAAGTGTTGCTTTAGATCACGGTACATCTTGGTTGCGCCCGGATGTATCGAATACTTTGAACTATGAGCCTTTGTCAGAATAGTGTTGATCAGATCATCAACTCGGGGTACACATACCCTTCCCTTGATCTTCAAAACACCTTCCTCATCAATTTGTGCCTCCTTAGCCTCTCCTCGCAATACCTTATCTTGAATTCTGCGCAGTTTCTCATCATCAGACTGTTTTCCCTTAATCTTGTCAAGAAAGGAAGATCTTGCCTCCACAGAAGCCAACAATACTCCCTTCTCATTTACTTCTTATCTCATCAAGTCATTAGCTAGAGTCTGAACCTCTCTAGCCAATGGGCGTCTAGAAGCGTGCAAGTGAGCTAGACTTCCCATGCTTCCCGCCTTTCTACTTAAAGCATCCGCTACAACATTCGCCTTCCCCAGATGATACAAAATAGTGATGTCGTAGTCCTTCAGTAGTTCCATCCATCTCCTCTGCCTCAAGTTCAAATCTTTCTGAGTAAAGACATACTGAAGGCTACGATGATCCGTGTAGATCTCTCACTTAACCCCATATAAATAGTGTCTCCATTGCTTTAATGCAAAAACTACCGCAGCTAATTCCAAATCATGAGTTGGATAGTTACCTTCATGCACTTTTAATTGCCTCGAAGCATAAGCAATCACATTCTTCTCTTGCATTAACACTGCACCCAAACCCGAATAAGATGCATCGCAATAAACAATGAAGTTCTTACCCTCTACGGGCAAGGTGAGAATGGGTGCGGTAGTCAACAAAGTCTTGAGCTTCTGAAAGCTTTCCTCACATTCGTCCGACCATACAAATGGAACATTCTGCTTAGTCAAGTTCGTCAATTGGGAAGCAATAGAAGAGAATCCCTTGACAAATCGGCGGTAGTAGCTAGCTAACCCAACAAAGCTCCTTATTTCTGACACATTAGTGGGTCTTACCCAATTCTTCACTGTTTCAATCTTAGAAGGATCCACCATCACTCCTTCCTTAGAAACCACGTGCCCCAAGAAGGACACTGCATTTAGCCAAAACTCACACTTAGAGAACTTGGCATAAAGCTTTTTCTCCCTCAACATTTCCAATACCATTCTCAAATGCTCTTCATGTTCCTTCTTGCTCTTTGAGTATACCAATATATCATCAATAAATACGATCACGAAGAGGTCCAAATATGGCTTAAAAATACCATTCATCAAGCTCATGAACGCAGCAGGGGCATTCGTAAGACCAAAAGACATCACTACAAATTCGTAATGCCCATACCTCGTTCGAAAAGCAGTCTTTGGCACATCCGTTGCCCGTATTTTCAACTGATGATAACCGGATCTCAAGTCAATCTTAGAGAAGACACAAGCACCTTGTAACTGATCGAACAAGTCATCAATGCGAGAAAGAGGATACTTGTTCTTTATGGTTACCTTGTTCAACTGCCGGTAGTCTATGCACATCCGAAAACTCTCATCCTTCTTCTTCACAAACAAAACCGGAGCACCCCAAGGGGATGCACTTGGTCTAATGAAGCCCTTGTTCAATAACTCTTGAAGTTGTGCCTTTAACTCTCTTAACTCCACGGGAGCCATTCTATAAGGGGGTATCGAAATGGGGCGTGTGCCCGGTTCAAGATCGATAGAAAAGTCAATATCCCTATCCGGTGGCATACCAGGAAGATCTGCAGGGAACACATCCAGAAACTCACGAACCACTGAAACCGACTCAATCGAAGGTACTTGAGTAGTGTCATCCTTGAGATGTGCCAAGAAAGCTAAACACCCTTTACTAATCATTTTCTTAGCACGAAGAAAGGATACGATGCGGACCGGATTGGTAGTGTAGTCACCCTCCCACACTAACGGGTCTGTCCCAGGCTTGGCTAACGTCACCATTTTAGCATTACAATCCAAGATTGTAAATTGCGGAGAAAGCCAAGTCATACCCAGAATCACATCAAAATCATCCATTTCTAAGATAACCAAATCTACATAAGTGTTGCTCCCCACAAAGTTCACCAAACAAGACCTATATACCTTTTCAACTACCACAGACTCACCCACCGGAGTAGAGAAGGAACCTATCCCGCCGGTGCTGGTGTTGGTGTTGGCGTAGTCGTTGCTCTAGTTCTAACCATCTGCGAAAGAGAGTGAAGATGGTCAGATACCAATTCGTATCGCCTAGATACCAATTGGACTCAAGTAGTAACACGAAAGAAAGAATGAAAGAGTGAAATTTTCCTAAAGTCTTATAGCCTCTCAAGGAAAAGTAAAGGCGTCCCTCTACCGTTCCTTAAGACTCTACTAGACCTGTTCTTGTGTGATGAGACCAACGAACCTAATGCTCTGATACCAAGTTTGTCACGACCCAAATCCGGGCCGCGACTGGCACCCACACTTACCCTCCTATGTGGGCGAACCAACCAATCTAAACCTTAACATTTCAAGGTAATATCAACATAAAGTAATGCGAAAGACTTAAACTCATTAATAAAATCAATTCATTAACTTCTAAAATTCAACATCTATTATTCCCCAAAATCTGGAAGTCATCATCACAAGAACGTCTACGATCAAATGACTAAACTAAGAGTATTCTAAAAGCTAAAAATACATAAGAAGCTAGTCCATGCCGGAGGTTCAAGGCATCAAGACATGAAGGAGAAGATCCAGTCCAAATAGGGAACAGTATATATCAAATATTATCGTAAATCAACTATAAAACTCAACATGTAGCAACAACAAGTACTATAATCATCAATAAGTACCATCAAGTTCATCCATGAGGGCTCAAGCCTCAATACCATACTCATTTGGGAATTAAGTATATTAAGTTGAGTATATTATCATCTTTCAAGATTCATTATCTTTCCTCCTCTTGTGTCGGAACGTGACACTCTGATCCCCTAATTTTATGTGTCGGAACGTGACACTCCGATCCACTAATACTATGTGTCGGAACGTGACACTCCGATCCCCTACATGTGTCGGAATGTGACACTCCGATCCCCTACATGTGTCGGAACGTGACACTCCGATCCCCTACATGTGTCGGAACGTGACACTCCGATCCCCTACATGTGTAGGTACGTGACACTCCGATCCCCTACATTTGTCGGAACGTGACACTTCGATCCCCTAATTCTATGTGTCGGAACGTGACACTCCGATCCACTAATACTATGTGTCAGAACGTGACACTCCGATCCACTAATATCATTCTGTAAATCATCAAGCCTTCTCTATTCCAAGGCATCATCAATCCCATTACTTTAATTCATCAAGCCTTCTTCTATTCCAAGGCATCATCATTAATAATGTATATTAAAGTTTCTTTTCAAGATTTGGGATTCAATATTTTCATCATGCTTATCTTATCTCAATCACATAATCATTTTCATGCAAACATACCATTAAGCATATAGTAGGGTTTACAATACTACCAATACATATCATTCACTATTAAGAGTTTACTTATGAAAGCATGAAAACCATAACCTACCTCCACCGAAGAATTGAAATCAAGCAAGTTAATCCTCAAAGCTTGGTGTTTTCCTCTTCTTCTCGATCGTTTCTCTCTCTCCCTTCTTGTTCTTTCTATTTTCTTATTCAAACCCTCTTTCTTTTACCCTAATTAGTATATAATTAAGAATTAAAGATGGCAATAATACCCCACTAATTAACTTAGGGTTACCTCTTTTAACCCCCAAGAACTTGAGTTATTAATATAACCCACGAAATCTATAATTAAGGAAAGAATAGTCCAAAAATGTCCCTTAAAACGTGTAAGGAAATCCGATTCTGCCTGGGATTTACGCAACCTGTGACGGGCCGTCGTGCCTGCGGCGGTCCGTCCTGCAGGTCGTCGCAAGGGTCAGAGAGTCAACTTCCACTGAACAATCTGTGACGGTCCGTCACGCCTGTGACGGTCCGTCCTGCCATTCCGTCACGAAGTTCAGAGAGTCAATTTTTAGTACCCAATTTCAGATTTTCTAAGTGTTTTGAAACGAGACCCTGCGACGGTCCGTCGTGCCCATGACGGTCCGTCGTGGGGTCCGTCTCTTCTGCCAGTTTTTCCAGAATTGAAGTCTGCTACTCAAAACGACTAAACAGGTCGTTACATGTTATTATTATTATTATTGTTGTTGTTGTTATTAATATTATTATTATTACTATTATTATTATATTTATTATCATTATCATTATTTTTATTTTTATTATTATTTTTATTATTATTATTATTTCTTTTATTATTATTATTATTATCATTATTACTATTACTCTTACTATTACTATTATTATTATTATTATTGTTATTATTATTATTAATCTTATTATTATTATTGTTATCATTATTTTTTTTTGGTAACCAACTTTTTATTAATTACCGAGAAACCTTACAAAACAAGCAGCTAACTCAGCATGCTTAAACCAAACAGACATCACCATAACTCTACTCTAACTATAGCATCAAATCTGTCTATGCTTAATTACATTGGTAATACTATTAGGAAATCTAGCTATAGTTACATAAGATATCCTCTTAACTACTGCATCAATCAAGCTACTCTTCTCTTCAAAAATTCTCTTATTTCTTTCACTCCATAAGCCATAGACTTCTTCTGCAAGTATCCCTTTGAACATTTGAGCTCTAGCAGTCTTCCCCTTACCATTTTTAACACACCATTGGATGAAATCTGTCTAGGACTTAGGCATGTTAATTTGTACATTAATCCACCTTAGCAGCCTCTCCCATATTGCTTCAGCATAGTGACAATGGATGAATAGGTGCTCCATACTCTCTTCTGCCCTTTTGCACATGACACAGCCTCTATCAAGTGTCATTCCCCATTAAGTTAGTCTATCCACTGTTGCTAGTTTCCTGTTCATCAATATCCATAATGTAAAACAAGCTTTTGGTCTAGCTGGATTCTTAAACAATAAACATCTCCATTCAGGTTTGATCTTCTCCCCTCTAAGATAGTCATAAATGTGTTTGATCACCCCTTTTCCTTGCCTTGGTTGACATTGATCAACTATGAGCTTGGCATTCATAATTCTCCTGATCATCCAGCTGGCTTGATCTCTCTTTTGCCATTCATTCTGGTCTTTTAGGTAGTAAGCATGAATCCATTTAATCCATAGTTTGTCTTCTTTTAGTGCCAAGTCCCAACAGAGTTTAGCTATTGCTGCTCTATTCCATATTGCCATGTTTAGCAATCCCAATCCTCCTTCACTTCTAGGCCTGCACACTTGCTCCCATGCTATTAGTGCCTTCTTAGTAACCTGTCCAGTTCCTGACCATAAGAAGCTTCTACATAGGCTCTCAATCACCTTGATTATCTTAGCTGAAAAGATGAACATTTGTGCCCAATAAGATTGAACACCAAATAGCACTGTCTTCACCAGTTGAGCTCTCCCTGCATAAGATAGATTCTTAGCTGTCCAAGAAGTAATTCTTGCCATTATCCTCTCAATAAGTGGATGCCATTGGAGTATTGACATCTTCTTAGTTGATAAAGGAACTCCTAGATATTTGAAAGGCAACTCTTCATTGTTGTATCCTAGCTGCTGAGCAATCTGTTGCTTCACTTCTTTTTGCACACCTCCACAATATATTGAACTCTTATTGAGGTTAGCCTGCAGTCCTGAGACTTGAGAGAAATGAGAGAAGCAAGCTTGGATGGCTTTAACAGACTCCAGATCACCTCTAGCAAACAATAATAGGTCATCTGCAAAACACAAGTGAGTAATATCCAGCTTTGAGCACTTAGGATGGTATTTGATCTTTTTATCATCTCTAAGTCCTTTAAGGGTCCTACTCAGATACTCCATTGCTATAGCAAATAAAAAGGGAGACATTGGGTCTCCTTGTCTCAACCCTTTAGCTGCTTCAAAGCTTTGTGAAATCTGCCCATTTACTACTATAGAATAGTTCACAGTTTTGACACAATTCATTACCCATTGCACAAACATCTCAGGGAATCCTAAACCATACATTACTTGCTCTAAGAATGTCCATTCCACTGAATCATAGGCCTTCTGTAAATCAATCTTCAGCATGCACCTAGGGGAGATATGTTTCCTAGAATAGGCTTTAACCAGCTCATGAGCAAGCACAATATTATCAGAGATCTTCCTTCCTGGGATGAGACCTGCTTGACTATCATAAATAACACTTTTGATTACTCCAGGCAGCCTATTTGTTAGTACTTTGGAGATGATCTTATAAACCACAGTACAACATGCTATTGGCCTGTATTCTTTTACTAATTTAGGACTCGGAACTTTTGGGATAAGGGATACTAAAGTACAGTTAAAGGCCTTGTATAACTTGCCTTTTGTGAAAAAATTCTGCACAGCTTCAGTAATGTCCTTTCTAATGGTCAGCCAAGTATACTTGAAGAAGTAGGCATTATATCCATCTATACCTGGAGCTTTATCATTCCCAATAGCCTTCAAGCTTTCATATATCTCCTGCTCAGTAACCTTAGCACAAAGATAAATCCTCTGCTGCTTTGTTAATGTAGGCCCTCTCTTCATCACTTGTGTATTAATGCTTGGGAGGTTGGCTGCTGAAGTTCCCATAAGACTCTTGTAAAAGCTCACAAATTCTTCCTGAATATCAGCCTGATCATATAGCATCTTACCCTTCAATGACATAATATTCCTTATTTGTTTCTTTTGAGTTCTCTCCTTAATAACTGAGCTGAAGAATTTGTTGTTGCCATCCCCTAATTGAATCCATTTTATTCTTGCTTTCTGCTTCAGAGCACTCTCTTCAATCAATGGCCATTTTTCCAGCTTTACTAGTAGTTCTTTTTCCATCCTAACTAGCTCATCAGTAACCTTCTCTTTTAGTTGATCTTGCACCTTTACAATTTCCACTCTAACCATCTCAATCTGTTTCCCAATATATTTGAACACTTTGTTATTCAGCTGAGTTAAGACAGGCTGAAGGTTCTTCAATTTCCACCACACTTGCTTCATTTTTCCATTCCCATAATCTTTCCTCCAAACTTCATCTACCTTATCCATAAAATTCTCATGTTCAGTCCATATATTAAAGAATGTAAAGCTGACTTTCCCATACTGGTGAGTTTTTTGCAATGTTATCATCATAGGGCTATGATCAGATATATTTGGATTCCCATATTCAGTAAAGGCATGTCCCCATTTATCCATCCATTCATCATTCCCAAATGATCTATCTATTCTACTTGCAATTCTATCTTCTCCACATTGCTTATTGTTCCAGGTATAATAGTTCCCTTTCCATTGTAGTTCAGTAATCTCCATTTCTCTCACACAGTCCCCAAAGTATTGTATTTCATTCATAGTAACATACCCTCCATTTACTCTATCCTTAGTAGTGAGAACAACATTAAAATCCCCTGCAATGAGCCAAGGTTGAGTGACACCTTGTGATATTGTCTTCATTTCCTGCCATAAACTTTTTCTCTGCTCCACAGTGTTAAAGCCATATACTACACTTACTATAAACTGATAGCCCTTACTTCTCTCATTAACTTGACAGTGCAATATTTGAGCTGAGCTAGTAATCTCCTTAACCTCATACCAATTGTCATCCCATGTCAGCCAGATTCTACCATTAGGACTAGCATTGTAGTTATTAATCATCTTCCACCCAGACACAATCCCATTAAGAACTGTTTTCATATTTTTCTCCTTACCTCTTGTTTCAATTAAACCTACCATATTAACTTTATTTTGAAGTAACAGCAGCTTAATCTCTTTCTGCTTATACCTCTTATTCATACCCCTCAAATTCCAAAACAGCCACTTCATCAACAAGTCTTTGGGACTCCACCTCTATCAACAGTAAGTGAAGTCATTTTTGTATGCATGAGACTCTCAAATCCATTCCTTGTTGGTATAGCCTTTAGCATTGGAAAATTTGCCAAACTCAAGTCCAGATGTCCTTCAACATGACTAACATTCTTTGGTGTTTGCTGATCTTCCTTCTGTACTATCTCCTGTTCCTTTTCTTGTTGCTCTTCCTGTGTCCTAATATTGTTCTCCTGCTCTTGTTTTTCCATCTTTTTTTGCTCTTTTAATTGTGGAATTGGTCCTTTATATTGCCAAGTTTGGGTTACTTTTTTCCCTGGTCTTCTTCTCTTTAGAATCTCCTCTTTGGCTGCTTGTTCCATCTTACATACATGTCCTATCTTTTGACACTTATCACAGTATTGAGGCGTCCATTCCAGCTCCACATCTTGCAAAAATGTCTTCCCATTTGGATCCACCACTGCTATCTTCTGAGGTATAGACTTTGTAACATTCACCTCAATAAGCATTCTAGCATACGAAATTCTAGTTTGCTTAGTGGTGCATTCATCAGCAAATAGAGGCACCCCTAAAGCACTTGCAATCCTGCTTAATGATCCTACACCCCAGCAGTTTAGAGGTAATTTAGGAAAGTTCACCCATAATGGAATCTCTGTTAGGAATTCATTTCCTAGATCAAACTCAGGACACCACTGCTTTAGAATAATTGGTCGATTGTTAATGGTATATGGTCCTGAGAACAAGATCTCATTCATGTCACTGATCTTCTGAAATTTGACTAAGAAATATTTATCCTCATGAAGATAAACTTCAGGTGTACTCACATTCGACCAGTTCATCATGATGTATCTCTTCATGTTATTATACCCAGGGCATTCACCCACCACATATGCAATGAGAGCACATTTCTATTTTTTTTCTTCTTGTACCTCTATCTCCTCCAACTGTACCATTGTTTGGCCATTAACAACTTGCGGAGGGAAATATGTTAATTGCATTCCATTACTGGCAACACGATTGTTCTTAAACATGTTTACCCATGGTTCAGTAATCTTCCTCTCTTGTTCAATCTCCTTCATGTTTCCTGCTTCTTCACCTATCTTCTCAATTAGGGCCCTTGTTACTGTTCCATTACCCCTTGTGTTACTCTCACCTTCAAACCCTTTTAGATCTAAGTTCTTAAATCCTTCCTCCTCGTCTTCTAATGGATCTAGGCTCAGTTTTCTCACTACTGTAGTGTTCCTAGCATTCTCAGCTGCAGAACTAATTTCTTCACTTTGAGCTGGGACAAGCTCTTGTGTTACTAATGCTTCCCCACACGCTTCAGTTGAGCTACCATCATTCATAAGTGACATTTTCCGGCCTCTTCCACGTCCTCTACCTCTTCCCCTTCACCGTCCGGCTCACGTTATGCTAACGTGAGCTGAGAGCATTTCAGAAGGAGAAGTTTTGTTATCATTATTATCATTATTATTATTATTATTATTATTATTATCATTATTATTATTATTATTATTAAAATTATTATTAAAATTATTATTATTATTATTAATATTATTATTATTATTTTTATTATCATGATGATTATTATTGTTATTATTATTATTATTATTATTATTATCATTATTATTATTATTATCGTTATTATTATTATTATTATTATAATTATTATTATTATTATCATTATTATCATTATTATTATCATTATCATTATTATTATCATTATTATTATTATAATTATTATTATTATTATTGTTGTTGTTGTTGTTGTTATCATTATTATTTTTATTATCTTTATTATTATTATTATTATCATTATTATTATTATTAATAATAATAATAATAATAGTATTATTCTTATTATTATTATTATTATCATTATTATTATTATAATTATTATTATTATTATTATTATTATTATTTTTATTGTATTATTATTATTATTATTATTGTCATTATTATTATTATTATCATTATTATTATCATTATTTTTATCATTATTATTATTATTATTACTTTTACTATTATTATTACTATTATTATTATTATTATTATTATTGTTGTTGTTGTTGTTGTTGTTGTTGTTGTTGTTATTATTATTATTATTATTACTATTATTATTATTATTATTATTATTATTATTATTATTCCACCAAATTACAAAATGTTTTTCGATATCGGAAGTCACTGTCAAACAAGAAATTCTGAAATCCAAATTATTAAGAAACAATCTAGGCGTGCAGGAAATTTTATGTCACGAAGTGGTAATTGTACTGTTGCTTAAAATGCTAGATGTTCATGTATAGGCTGGGTCATCTTAAATTAGACTAATCTTATGTGGATCTTATAATATCATTTCATAGAATCTCCATTCGTTCTCTTCTATGTGATTCACAAATCGACCCACTACCTTACATAGTCTGTCTTTCGAGTAGATTTGGGGAAATAGATCTGACCCATAATTTCTCTGTCAAGAAAATCATTGAAATCAAGCCTAAATTGCAAGCATTGGACTAATTACCCACTTCAATAAATATCTTTCAAGCATCAACAAAAGATCTAAACTAGGATGAAGTTTACAACCTTAACCCGTAAGTTAGCCCATGATAACTAGTTAAAATCCAAATAGAGCAAAAAACAATACGCACTATATTAAGTCAACAATCAACCTCAAAATTGCACCCCAAAAATTTGGGCTTTAGCCATCCGTCGCAAAAAGTAAATAAATTGTACCTATCATAAAGACAATCATAGATGTAATGAAATTAAGTAATTATATCCAACAACCTCACTAATATCAACTTCAATTTATCAAAATCTAGAGGAAAAGTTAAAACCCCAATTCTAAGAGTGTTTATCACAAAAGCAAACAAGTTGAAAACTCTAAAACTCTATTTTAAAAGTTTCTGAAAGTTTTCTTATGCAAAAGTTTTCTACTTTCTATCTCCTTTGATCTATTTTATATTCCAAAAAATCACTGCGTGACCACTTTGGCGACGTTAGTTTGGCACCCTAAGCAAATTTTATGGATTGTCGTTAGCTCCTTTACTCTCCCTAGTCCCTACTTTTGCCTTAGGCTTCATGTGCTTAAACCTAAGTCGGCGAGCTCATTTGAGTCTACTTTTCACATTCAACAAAATCATCGAGTACCACATTTATTCATCTTTTTTAGCAATCACTTTTCTTCCAAGTCCTATCACCTTCGGTGATGATAAGCATGTTCACCTTTTGCATTTGATAAGTCACCGTCCCTCTTTAAGTACACCAACTGCCCCAAATAATTCCAATATTGAGCACTATAACTATGGTTGAGGACGTGTCAGTTTGGTGATCCGCCCGTTGGGTTGCGATCAACAAGGTAAAGTTTACACTTTTTTCTAGATTTTTAACCTTTCTTTCAAGTATTCATCATGGCCCGATCCCTTAGCTTTTATAGTTGCAAATCATCAAAATATCAATAAAATAATTTATAATTAGGCATTGGTTACACTAATTTTTAAACTAAATATGGCTCAAATGGGTGTGAATCTACCTCTTATCAACAACACCAACTTAAATTTTTTCTTGTTCTCATCTAAATAAAGAACACACTTAGTTCAACAAAGGTCTGTACAACAATTCTCAAGAGATATTATATGCAAGTGCCCTTACAAGACTACTCTAAACCACATGTGATCTCAATCATAATCAAAATGCTTCAAATGATGACTAGTCGGTATAAGTATAAGCTTAAACTCACTGTTGCTTCTTCATACTCACATGTGATCTCAATCATAATCAAAATGCTTCAAATGATGACTAGTCGGTATAAGTATATGCAAAATCATGTTCAACAAATTCATTAAGATGCCCTGACTTCAAGAATGATTCCATGATCTCGAAAAGTAAACCAATAAATAAGTTAAGAACTAATGCAACTCTCACCTTCCGAAAAAAAATATATGCTCTGTTTTATTTCTGTTCATCCATGTGTTTGGGATTATTAACATGGGATTAGCTTATGAGTTAAGATTGAAAATTTGATTCTACTTTTAATCTTCGATTGATGCTCAAAAAAGATTTATTTGCGTGAAATATTAGTTTGATACTTGTAACTTAGGTTTGATGCTTACTACAAAAACAATGCTCAATTTATGGGGTTATTTTGCCAATTTGAGGCAATTTTTGACCTTACAAAGAGCATTGCGACAGTTATGAAAAATGCTACAAAATTACCTATGTTACGAGCATATTTGTGTCGATTTTAAGAAACCTCCATGACGACCACCATAAAATTACTTTTAAATTCGTGGAGGTTTTTTAATGTCAATTTGTAATGATTTTCAACCTCTGCCATATTCTCTTTTATATTTCTAAAAAATATACTTGAATGGGCTTAAATTGCCACGAAATGATTTGAATATTCATAAAATCTAATTTGTGGAGGTTTGTGACCGCCACAAAATTGTTATATTTATATATATATAAGATATTTACATCAAGCTTTTCTAATAATATATATAAATTCTTTCTAATTATTTATTGTAAATCATATTACATTATACAAATCTGTACTAAAAACTCATGTACAACAACTTGAGTGCTACAACTTAAAATTTAAAAAAGTTTCACATCAAGTAAATATTAAAAAGAAGTGTAGTTATTGATGAATTGAATTGGTGTCATTGTTTTTTCTTTCAAGGAAAAGTAAGCTCGATCTTCATCATTACTGGGTTGAAAGACTAAAACCAAATAAATTTAAGGAATCCCATAGTGTAATTCAATAATTATATTCTGTCCCGACAAGTTTAGTAATTACAAAAAATCCCTTAAATTTGTTGAGCCGTGATACTTTAGACTGTAGTGATACATGGTAAATGATACATGGAAATTTTAAACTGTTAAGAAAAAATAGGGAAAAAAAATGGTACAGTTACAGTTGTTACTAAAACAACTTAAATTGTGGTAACAGATCATTAATCAGCATTAAATCAGCACTTAATTGGATATTAATTTCAAATTTTGAAAATCAAAGATTATATCATCTATTTTGAAAACAAAATTTTTAAATAGTCTGTTAAAATTGAAACTACAGTAATTTTGTTGTTGTTACAGTCGATTTTTCTAGATGAATACTTCGATTTTAATGAGACATTCTGGAATTTAGGTGAACGAATTGCAGTATGAAAGTTACAAAATCGATGAAATCGTTGTTGGAGATTCAATTTCGTTTTCTAATCTCAAAGCAACAATTGCAGCCGAGTTGGATATTGATGTATCAAGGAAAGAAATTGAAATTCGATACATTGTAGAAGGTAACTCCTGTCCGATGAAACTTAAGAACGATATGAGTGTTAAACTGTATTTTGAACTGAAAAAAAACGAGCCAGGATTTTCAGTGTATCCATTATGTATTGACACAATTGAAAAGAATAGTGGTACTGTACATAACTTTGATGGAACAAGTGGAGAAATAACGTGTGTAGAAGGCATAACAAATGATACACAGGCTTTGGCAATGGTTGAAACTAGCTTATTTAAGTCACATGAAAATGCAGAAGTTGGAGTTGCAAATGTTATAATCAATTTAGATATTGTTGATGTGAAGACAGGTCAGATATATAAGGATAAAGCAACACTTGTAGATGTGATGACGAAATATAAGATAAAGAACAACTTCAATTGCAAAGTAAAGAGGTCTGATCAACAAAGGTATGACGGTGTTTTGATATTTTAATGTATCAGGTGTTGTTTTATATTTTAGTTAGTACATGAAACATTACTATTTTATATGAAAACCTGCATGTCTCATATGTTCTTTTATATTTTAATGTATCATCATTTCAGAAATTTGTTTTCGATACATTGAAATAACTATTTTTGATACTTGAATATACTACTACTGATATAGTAAGGACTGTATCAGTTTAAACAGACATATCACAACTACTGGATACTTTTCATTAAATTTTGATACTTTTCTTAAAAATTGGTTGATACTTTTTGTGTAATTCATTGTTTGATTACTTTAAACATTATTGTTGAATATATTATATGATGCATTTGATATGTGTATTAATATGCTCAAAAAACGTACGCAGCTATGTGTTGGTATGCTTTTCAGACAAATGTGGTTGGACTATGAAGGTGTCGTGCAGGAAAAAAATCTGATATATTCATTGTTAGAAATTTTAATAGTGAACATACGTGTCCGATGAGGGAGAGGGTATTAACCAAAATCCAAGCAACAGTCGGATTTGTAAGTGGAGTGACAGCTCCAAAATTGGTCAATTATAAACGAATTTATACACCAAGATATATAATTGATGATATTAGAGAATATTATGGGGTTGAAATATCTTACCAGCAAGCATGGCGTGCTAAAGAATGTGCACTCTCCATAATTAGGGGAAAACCATCTGCAGGATATAGACGGATGCCGCGATACATACACATGTTAAAAACTGTGTATCCAAATTTTTATATAAGAATGCATAAAACAGAAGAGGATGAATTTATGTATATGTTCATTGCCTTAAGACCATTCATTAGGGGATTTAAATACTGCAGACCAGTATTTGTTGTGGATGGTGCACATCTGAGTGGAGCTTACAAAGGGACATTTGTATCAGCAAGCACACTTGATGGCGCAGGTATTTTTTATTTATAGTAATGATGTCTTTTTATATATTACGTATCAAATAATATAATGTGTGTGTAATCAGGTTGCATATTTCCATTGGCATATGGTGTTGTTGACACCGAAAATGATTGTTCGTGGACATGGTTTTTCGAACAGTTCAAACATGCATTTGGCGATTGAAAATATATGTGTGTTGTTTAAGATAGAAATGAGAGTATCATGAATAGTGTTAGGAATGTGTTCCCCGATGTACCTCATTATGCATGCATCTGGCATTTTTGGAAGAATGTATGTGGAAACTTCAAAAGGAGGAGAAAGGCCATAAGTGATCTATTCTACTCTATGGCCAAGGCATATAGAAAGGAATATTTTGATAAGTTAATGGCTAAGGTTGATAGAATTGATCACAGGGTTAAGGAGTACCTTGAATATGCAGGTTACGAAAAGTGGTCAAGAGTTCATGCAACAGTAAACAGAGGTGGAATGATGACTTCAAACATTGCAGAATGTATCAATGGTTGTCTTGTTGAAGCACGCCAATTAACTATATTAGAATTTTTGGAAGAGGCTAGAATTCTTTTTGGATCTTGGCATTGCAAAAACAGAGAAGTAGCCTCATACACAAAGGACACATTAGGTAGAAAATTTGAGGAATTGTTGATTATAAACGCGACTAAAAGTTCAAAAAGGGAGGTATGTATCATTATATAATACTTTATATTATATGTATCTAATTCAGTGTATCATTCTGCTTTTTTTAACATGATTTGTTTTTTAAAAGTTATATATTTAAAATTTTTAATGTACACAGGTTGTTCCATCATCTGAGTTTATTTCTCAGTTTATGAAAATGGAAGAAGATATATTGTTTGTCTTGAGCGGAAAGTATGTTGTTGTGGTAGATTTCAACTAGATGAAATACCTTGTTCACATGCAATCGCTGTATTGAAAAAAAAGAATGTCACCGATATGAATCCGTATTGCTCTGATTACTACAAGCCTGATGCGTTGGCAAAAACATATGAAATTCCAATGGTACCAATGCCAGATAACAAAGATTGGTCAGATCCTAAACACGTGGTAGCTGAAATTGTGTATCCACCTAGATACAGAAGATCATCTGGACGACCAAGAAAAAGAAGAAGAAAGAATGCAGATGAAAAGATTTCGATGAACACAAACTGTTGTGGACAATGTGGACAAGAAGGGCACAACAGAAGATCTTGTACTTTCTACCCAAAAGAGAAGTGAATTAGTCGTAATGTTTCTATGATATCAAGAATAATTTATAACGTAAACATTTTAATGAATTTCAGTTTTCATTACAACTGCAAATTGAACACTTTGTGTTTAGATAAATAAACTTACAAACATGTGTTAATTACATTTGAAGTCGTGCTTTTGATTATAAATACTTTGTTATTATTGGTGTTGATAGATATACTTGTGTCAATATTTGTTTTTAATATAAAATTTTATAAATCTTATGCGACAGTAAGATATATAAATTTAAGAATTATTAGGTAACATAATGTACATGATACATATGGTTTATCTAGTGTATCATGTACTTTTATTGTGTGTTTTTGGTACACATTGTTTATCTAATGTATCATGTACTTTTAGTGTGTATCATTGATTTGCACAATTATACATCTCCATTAGATATTAAATACAAAAATATTATTGAGGTTATTGTGTACTTTACAATGACTATAAATCATGTATCATGTGAATTTATATAATTTAACTTGTGTAATGCTTTTTTTGTTATGCTTTTCTTGAAATATACAGTAAATAACTTTACTTTTGAAAAATAATACCAATTCATATAACTATGCTATTCAATTTACCTAAATATCATGTAAAATTTAAGGATTATAGGGTAACATATTGTACATGATACATACGGTTTAGCCAATGTATCATTTATTTTTAGTGTGTTTGGTATATATGTATCATTTTATTTTGCCCAGTGTATCATCTCCCTTAAATAAAAAATTTAAAAATCTTTATGTCTATGTTTAATTATAAATACTTTGACTATACTTTAATAAATGAATTAAACCTGTGTGGGGCTATAATATATCTGATATTTATATTTTCAATATAAACATATTTGTTACGTAATGTTAAAAAAAATATTCATGGAAATTGACAAAACCAAAAAAATAACATTACAAAGGATAAACATAGTTGTTCAATAACATATAAAAACAATAAATATAACATTAAAACATTATTTTATCATGAAATGCTACACTATATGAACTAAATCTTCTTCTGGTGGTGGTGTGACTACACCCCTGAATTTTGGTGGATCATCATTGTCGCTAACACATCCGCACTTAGCCTTCTCACTTCCATAACTCCACAGCAATGCTCCATATCTTTGACGCAGGTAATCAGGACTAAAATTAGCATATGATATATTGATTTGGTCACTGATATACTCGGCAAATGCAGTAACATATAACCCACAGTCTCTACAAAAAAATACAGAATAAATTAAAAACTTAATGATACATTAAAAAGTGCAAATGAAAAATTCTTGATACTTACAGGCTATCGCAATCCTGTGTAGGGATGTCTTGTGCAAATTCAATCATGAAAGGAACTTGAGGCTCCCGAAGTGAACCAGTAATGTTGTCTTTATATGCATGACAATCAGCAAATTTTGTGCGTTCATTTTCTTCAAAAAATCCACTGTCAAGTAGGTATGAAGGAAGCATTTTAGACAGCATCTTGATCTCATGAGGAATTATTTTTTTCCTTGTGCTAATTGATGAGTCAAAAAACCTTATCAACCTGTTTTTCAACTCAACAACAGCCAATACCCAATGGAATTCTTGATCACAGTTAATTGGGATGTAGACCTCATCTACAAGATGCCATGGTAAAGCACTGGTATTCCAAACCCTTTGATGATGTTAATTATTGACCCCTCATGTACAGATACAACTGAAGCGCGATCAATATGTTCGTCTTTCTTTGATTCGATTGTGTCTTTCAAGTTTACCGAATGACATGTTATCCATAGAACTCTCATTTCGAGCCTGAAAGATTTTTATTTGAATAACCACATCTTAGCATATACCATTTGAGTCCCTTTGTCTCACCTCCTTGAGCGCACTATGAAATAGCTACATAACGCCAAAGATATAGGTTGGGTAACAAAGTGAAAAATACCAAATATGTCCCAAAAAAAAGAAGATAGAATGAAAAATTGAAAAAAATCTCAAACAAAAATGAAGGAGAATCAAAAAAGGAAGAGAGTAATAAATGACAAGGAGCTTACAAGAAATAAAGGTCAAATGCAAAAATGAAAAAAATATATATTAAAAGCATTGTGCAAATTCTTAAGGAGGAAATAGTCTCTTTATCCCGAATGAATATCCTACTTTTCCCTAAGATTACATTACAAGACAATGACAATTCCTATTTGATCTCATCTTTTATGTTCTCACATTAGTGGATGCTTACATGAGGGCCAAATATATGATATCTCAATCACATGCATTAAACATCTTTTTGAGTTTGAGTGACTTTAAAAAATGTCGTACGATCTAAATTATTATATTGCGTGAAGTAGAACTTCATATGTTGCGAGTGCATTTGAAACATGATGATACAAATAATTCTATCCCTTAATTTTGACAAGATAAATGATCTTGTAATTACTTAAGCATATTTGAGATACAATTCGAAATTATAAAAATTACTCAAAGTTGACCTCAAATTTATTTGAAAGTAGTTGAATGTGATTCATATGCATAATACTAATTGTTGGTACCAACTAAAGTCAAGACATTATCAAACATGAACTGATTCTTTTTCACATTTTTTCAATATATAAATAAAAAAAAGAAAAATAATTTTGTTTTATTATTGAACTACGTTCGACCTGATTCCTAAGAGGATACGTAGACAACCCTTCATTAAGGCTCGATTTAATCATTTAATAAAATAATAATTATGTTATTTCAAATCTCTAAGGGTTGAAACATGACATTGTAGCATATGATATGTTACAAAAAAAGAAATAAAAAAATGAGAGGGTCATATGAGTGAAAACCCTCACGAGAACCATAAGATGACAGTAAAAAGATAGAATGTCTACTTGGTAAAAAATCACAAACGACATCATTGATCAAATGATGATATTCTGTCTTTTGCATGAGCACAATCAAGATAGAAATAAAACAATAAGCTGAAGGAGCTATAAAGACAAATCGTGCAGGTAATTCGCCAGAGACAAATACTGCGATGGTAAATTTTTGAATCCTTGTCTCTCATATAATATTCAAAAAAACAATAAAAAGATTATTTTTTTATAAAATGTGGGACATTTTTTTTAGATTTGTCAATGTACTAATAAAAATAAAATAAAATAATATTAAATAATAATAATAATATAAGTTAAAAAAATAACCCCTGGTTGCATATATGGAACAATAACCCCTATTTAATTTTCTAGTCATCACACAGCACAATAATTCCTGGTTACATATAGGGCACAATAATCCCTATCTTATTTTTCATGTCTTCACAGGGTACAATAACCCCTGGTTGCATATAGGGCACAATAAACCCTATCTTATTTTTCATGTCTTCACAAGGTACAATAACCCCTGGTTGCATATAGGGAACAATAAACCCTATCTTATTTTTCATGTCTTCATAGGGCACAATAACCCCTGGTTGCATATAGCGCACAATAACACTCTATCTTTTTTTCATTTTTCATAAGGCACAATAACCCATGATTGCATATAGGGTACAATAACCCCTATTTTATTTTTCATGTCTTCACAGGGCACAATAACCCCTGGTTGCATATAGGGCACAATAAATCCTATCTTATTTTTTTTCATGTCTTCACAGGGCACAATAACCTATGATTGCATATAGGTCACAATAACCTCTATTTTATTTTTTCATGTCTTCACAGGACACAATAACCCCTACTTGCATAGAGGACACAATAACCCCTATTTTATTTTTCATTTCTTCACAGTGCACAATAACCCCTAATTGCGTATAGAGCACAATAACCCCTATTTTATTTTTCATGTCTTCACAGTGCACAATAACCCCTGATTGCGTATAGAGCACAATAACCCCTATTTTATATTACATGTCTTCAGGGCACAATAACCTCTGGTTGCGTATAGGGCACAATAACCCCTATTTTATTTTTCATGTCTTCACATGACACTATAACCCCTGATTGCATACATGACACAATAACCCTATTTTATTTTTCATGTCTTCAAAGAGCAATACAACCCATGGTTGCATATAAGGCACAATAACCCTATCTTATTTTTGATGTCTTTTACAAGGCACAATGACCCCTTGGTTGCATATATGACACAATAAACCCGGTCTTATTTTTCAAGTCGTCACATGACACAATAATTCCTGGTTGCATATAAGGCACAATAACCCTTATCTTATTTTTCATGTCTTTACAAGACACAATAACACCTGATTGCATATAGGGCACAATAACCCCTTGTAACGACCTGTTTAGTCGTTTTGAGCAGCAGATTTTAAATCTGAAAAAACTGGCTAAGTCAACGGATCTCACGACGAACCGTTATGGGCACGACGGACCGTCTTGGGGGTCTCATTCCAAAACACTTAGAATTCTGAAATTTGGGTACTGAAATCGACTCTCTGAACTTCGTGATGACATGACAGGACAGACCGTCGTGGGCACGACGAACCGTCATAGACCCTGTGATGAAATTGAGTCTCTGAACTATGTGACGACTCAGCAGGACGGACCGTCGCAGGCACGACGGCCCGTCACAGACTGCGTAATCCCAGGCTGGGTCGGATTTCTGTTAAATGTTTTAAGGGGCGTTTTGGACTATTCCTACTTATAATTATAAAGTTCGTGGTTGAATATTAATAACCCAATTTCTTGAGGGTTAAAGGACATAACCTTAAATTAATTAATGGCTTAATTAATCATCTTATATACTTAATTATATGCTAATTAGGGTAAAAGAAAAAGGGTTGAATAAGAAAAATAGAAAGAACAGAGAGAGGGAGAACGATTGATTGAGAGAGAGGAAAAACGAAGCTTTGGGGAATTTGCTTGCTTGATCACTAATCTTTGGTGGAGGTAGATTATGGTTTACGCTATTCGTAGTAAACTCTTAATAGCGAATGATATGTATTGGGTAGTGTTGTAAACCCTTCTATATGCTTAATTGTATGCTTGCATGAATGTGATTATATAATTGTGATAAAATAAGCATGATGAAGCTATTGAATCCTAAATCTTGAAAAACCCTAATCTACTTTGTTAATGATGATGCCTTGGTATAAAAGAAGGCTTGATGAACGAAAGTAGTGAGATTAGGGGATCGGGTGCCACATTCTAGTACCAGGATAGTATATGAGGATCGAAGTGTCACGTTCCGACACCAGGATAGTATATGGATCGGGTGCCACGTTCCGGTACCAGGATAGTATATGAGGATCGAAGTGTCACGTTCAGACACCAGGATAGTATATGGATCGGGTGCCACGTTCCGGTACCAGGATAGTATATGAGGATCGGAGTGTCACGTTCTGACACCAGGATAGTATATGGATCGGGTGCCACGTTCCGGTACCAGGATAGTATATAAGGATCAAAGTGTCACGTTTCGACACCAGGATAGTATATGGATCGGGTGCCACATTCCGGTACCAGGATAGTATATGAGGATCGGAGTGTCACGTTCCGACACCAGGATAGAATTTGGATCGGGTGTCACGTTCCGGCACCAGGATTAGTAAAGAGAATGAATCTTGAAATATGTTAATATACTCAATTTAATGAACCTAATTCCCAAATGAGTATGATGGGGAGGCGTGAGTCCTCATTGATGTGCTTGGTGTTGAGACCAAGGGTTATGGTAATTGTAAATGCCGCATGTTGAGTATTGTAGTTGATTTTATGATATTATCTGATATATACTGTTTTCTATTTTGAGTTGGCCGATGATATCTACTCAGTACATGTGTTTTGTACTGGCCCCTACTTGTATGTTTTTTTCTCTTGTTATTTGTGGAGTTCAGCAAACGTGCCGACGTCTTCAACTCAACAGCAACTCTAGCCAGTCTTCACCGCATCAGATTTCCGGGTGAGCTATTGTTCCTATCTCGGACTAGATTCTCTCTCATTCATGGCTTGATGTCCTTGAAGTTCGGACATGGACTATCTCTTGTTTTTGTTTAATTTCCTAGACATTCTTAGATTTAGTAATTTGAGGATAGATGTTCTTGTGATGATGACTTCCAGATTTTGGGAATAATAAGTTTTGATTTTCATTAATGAGTTTAAGTCTTCCGCATTATATTATGTTAATTATGGTTGAAATGTTGGGGTTTAGATTGGTTGGTTCGCTCACACAGTAGGATAAGTGTGGGTGCCACTCGCGACCCATTTTGGGTCGTGACAAACTTGGTATTAGAGCATTAGGTTCGTTGGTCTCATCACACAAGAACGAGTCTAGTAGAGTCTTAAGGAACGGTAGGGGGACGCCTTTACTTTTCTTTGAGAGGCTATAAGACTTTAGGAAAATTCCATTCTTTCTTTCTTTCTTTCGTGCTATTACTTGGGTCCAATTGGTATCTAGGTGATACAAGTTGGTATCTAACCATCTTCACTCTATTTTGCAGATGGTTAGAACTAGAGCAACGACTGCGCCAACACCAACACCGACAAGACAAGAAGCGTCTGAGCCAGCCACTGGAGCTGTAGCTCGAAAAGGAGTAGTGGCAAGAGGCCGTGGAAGAGGTCGTGGGAGGACGTCCTCTAGAGGAAGAGGACAAGCACCTAGCCCATCTGATACTAGGGAAGTGACTCCTCCACCGACTGAGGAAGTGGTAAGAGAGGGTGAGGAAGGGGAGAATGAACAAGTACAGAATGAGGGATTGGCACCCCAACCTACCCCAGAGATGATCAATCAGGTTCTTGCTTATCTTAGCGGGTTATCTGATCAGGGGCAGACACCTCCAGTGTTTTCTGCAACAGCACATCAGGTTTCGAAGGTACAACATGCAGCTACTGTAGCTCCCCGTATAGATGCCTCATTGGAAATAGGCACGTTTCCTCGTCTGACTACAGGGCCTATAATGACAAATGATCAGCATGAACTTTTCAGTAAGTTCTTGAAATTGAAACCTCCAGTCTTCAAGGGTGCTGAATCTGAGGATGCCTTGATTTTCCGGTTGACTGTCATGAGCTACTACACAAGATGGGTATAGTAGAACGGTTTGGTGTTGAGTTTGTGACTTATCAGTTTTAAGGGAATGCCAAAATGTGGTGGCGGTCACATGTTGAGTGTCAACCAACAGAGGCACCACCTATGACTTGGGCATCATTCTATAGCTTGTTTATGGAGAAGTATATCCCCCAGACTTTGAGGGATAGGAAAAGAGATGAGTTCTTGAGCCTAGAGCAAGGTAGGATGTCGGTTACTGCATATGAGGCTAAGTTTCGTGCATTATCCAGGTATGCCACCTAACTTTGTTTCAGTCCACAAGAGCGGATTCGCCATTTTGTGAAGGGGTTGAGGTCAGAATTGTGGATTTCAGCCTTACAGGTAGCGGCTACGGCAAAATCCTTTCAAGAAGTGGTAGACTTTGTGATAGAGGTGGAAGGAGTGAAGCCAGATGACTTCACCATGGCATCGACATCAAAAAGGTTTCGAAAGGGAGGTGAGTTTAATGGTTCTTACTCTAGAGGACAGGGTTCAGGAGGTTACTCAGTCCGACCAATTTAGTCTTCACTACAGACTGTAGTTGGGGGTCCACCTCAGACCGCTCAACACTTCTTTGAGAGACCTATGCTTGAATCCAGAGAATGTTATGGATGTGGGGAGACTGGACACATTAAGAGGTATTGTCCAAAATAGAGTTATAGACCCCCAATAGCTAGAGGTAGAGGTGGTCATAGTAGAGGCCGTTATTCTGGAGGACGTGGTGGCCGAGGTAATGGTGGTCACCAAAACGGCCGGGGTGACGGACAAATGGGAACTACTGCAGCGCAACATGGTAGGGGCAATAGGCAAACAGGTGATGGGGCCCATTGTTACGCTTTCCTTGGGCGGTCGGAAGCGGAGACATCAGATGTTGTTATCACAGGTAATCTTTTGGTTTGTGATTGTATGGCTTCTGTATTATTTGATTCTGGCTCCACATTTTCATATGTATCTTCTTCATTTGCTACTGGTCTTAATTTACATTGTGAATTGCTTGACATGCCTATTCGTGTTTCTACTCCAGTGGGTGAGTCTGTGATAGTTGAAAAGGTGTATAGGTCTTGTCTTGTGACTTTTGTGGGGAGCAATACTTATGTAGACTTGGTTATCTTAGAAATGGTTGACTTTGATGTAATTCTTGGTATGACTTGGCTTTCCCCAAATTTTGCAATCTTGGATTGTAATGCTAAAACTGTGACGTTAGCCAAGCCTGGGACAGATCCGTTAGTGTGGGAGGGTGACTACACTTCCAATCCGGTTCGTATCATCTCCTTTCTTTGGGATAAAAGAATGGTTAGTAAATGGTGTTTAGCTTTCTTGGCACACCTCAGGGATGACACTACCCAAGTACCTTCAATTGAGTCGGTTTCGGTAGTCTGTGAGTTTCTGGATGTGTTCCTGCAGATCTTCCTGGTATGCTACCAGATAGGGATATTGACTTCTGCATTGATCTTGAACCGGGTACTCGCCCCATTTCTATACCCTCTTACAGAATGGCTCCCGCGGAGTTAAGGGAGTTAAAGGCCCAACTGCAAGAGTTGTTGAGCAAAGGCTTCATTAGACCAAGTGCATCCCCTTGGGGTGCTCCGGTTTTGTTTGTAAAGAAGAAGGATGGAAGTTTTAGGATGTGCATAGATTACAGACAACTAAATAAGGTAACGGTTAAGAACAAGTATCCTCTTCCTCGCATTGATGATTTGTTCGATCAGTTACAAGGTGCTTGTACCTTCTCAAAAATCGACTTGCGATCTGGTTATCATCAATTGAAAATACGGGCAGCAGATGTGCCCAAGACTGCTTTTCGGACCAGGTATGGGCATTATGAGTTCTTAGTAATGTCTTTTGGGCTTACGAATGCCCCTGCTGCTTTCATGAGCTTGATGAATGGGATTTTTAAGCCATTTCTGGATCTCTTTATGATCGTATTTATTGATGATATATTGGTATACTCAAAGAGCAAGAAGGAACATGAGGAGCACTTGAGAATTGTATTGGAAATGTTGAGGGAGAAAAAGCTTTATCCCAAATTCTCCAAGTGTGAGTTTTGGCTAGATGTAGTGTCCTTCTTGAGGCATGTGATTTCTAAGGATGGGGTGATGGTGGATCCTTCTAAGATTGAGACAGTGAAGAATTGGGTAAGACCTACTAATGTGTCAGAAATAAGGAGCTTTGTTGGTTTAGCTAACTATTACCGTCGATTTGTCAAGGGATTCTCTTCCATTGCTTCCCAATTGACGAACTTGACTAAGCAGAATGTTCCATTTGTATGGTCGGATGAATGTGAAGAAAGCTTTCAGAAGCTCAAGACCTTGTTGACTACTGCACCAATCCTTACCCTGCCAGTGGAAGGTAAGAATTTCATTGTCTATTGTGATGCATCCTATTCGGGTTTGGGTTCAGTGCTAATGCAAGAGAAGAACATAATTGCTTATGCTTCGAGGTAATTAAAGGTGCATGAATGTAACTATCTGACACACGATTTGGAATTGGCCGCAGTTGTGTTTACATTAAAGCAATGGAGACATTATCTATATGGGGTCAAGTGTGAAGTCTATACGGATCATCGTAGCCTACAATATGTCTTTACTCAGAGGGATTTGAATTTGAGACAGAGGAGGTGGATGGAACTACTGAAGGATTATGATGTTACCATCTTGTATCACCCAGGAAAGGCTAATGTTGTGGCAGACGCCTTAAGTAGAAAAGCAGGGAACATGGGCAGTTTAGCCCACTTACAAGTTTCTAGACGCCCATTGGCTAGAGAGGTTCAGACTCTGGCTAACGACTTTATGAGGTTAGAAGTAAATGAGAAGGGAAGATTTTTGGCCAGTGTGGAGGCGAGATCTTCTTTTCTTGACAAGATCAAGGGAAAACAGTTTGATGATGAGAAACTAAGCCGAATTCAGGATATGGTGTTGCGAGGAGAGGCTAAAGAAGCAATAATGGATGAGGAAGGTGTTTTGAGAATTAAGGGAAGAGTATGTGTGCCCCGTGTTGATGATTTGATCCACACTATTCTTACAGAGGCTCATAGTTCCGGATATTCTATACATCCTGGTGCAACCAAGATGTACCGTGACCTAAAGCAATACTTTTGGTGGAGTAGGATGAAGCGCGACATTGTGGATTTTGTTGCCAAATGTCCAAATTGTCAGCAAGTAAAGTATGAACACCAGAGGCCCGGAGGAACACTTCAGAGAATGCCCATTCCTGAATGGAAGTGGGAGAGAATTGCAATGGACTTCATGGTTGGTCTTCCAAAGACATTGGGGAAGTTTGACTCTATTTGGGTACTTGTGGACAGATTAACTAAGTCTGCTCATTTCATTCCGGTTAAGGTGACTTATAATGCAGAGAAGTTAGCCAAAATTTACATCGCAGAAATTGTTCGATTGCATGGAGTTCCACTTTCCATCATATCAGATAGAGGTACGCAGTTTACTTCTAAGTTTTGGAAAACATTGCATGCTGAATTAGGTACTAGGTTGGACCTTAGTACTGCATTTCACCCTCAGATCGATTGTCAGTCTGAGCGAACAATTTAGGTGTTGGAAGATATGCTTCGTGCATGTGTGATAGAATTTGGGGGTCATTGGGATAACTTCTTACCCTTAGCGGAGTTTTCATACAATAATAGCTATCACTCAAGTATTGATATGACTCCTTTTGAAGCATTGTATGGGAGGAGATGTAGGTCTCCCATTGGTTGGTTTGATGCATTTGAGGTTAGACCTTGGGGTACTGATCTTTTGAGGGATTCATTAGAGAAGGTGAAATCTATTCAAGAGAAGCTCTTAGCGGCTCAAAGCAGGAAAAAGGAATATGCCGATTGAAAGGTTAGAGACTTGGTGTTCATGGAGGGTGAGCAAGTCTTGTTGAAGGTTTCTCCCATGAAGGGGGTGATGCGGTTTGGAAAAAGAGGTAAGCTAAGCCCAAGGTATATTGGACCATTTGAAGTACTTAAGCGAGTAGGGGAGGTGGCCTATGAATTAGCCTTGCCCCCAGGACTGTCAGGAGTGCATCCGGTATTTCATGTGTCTATGTTGAAAAGATACAATGGGGATGGAAACTACATCATTCGTTGGGATTCGGTTCTTCTTGATGAGAATTTGACTTATGAGGAGGAGCCTGTTGCCATTCTAGATAGAGAAATTCGCAAGTTGAGATCAAGGGAGATTGCATCCATCAAAGTTCAATGGAAGAATCGACCAGTTGAAGGGTCCACTTGGGAGAAGGAGGCTGATGTGCGAGAAAGATACCCACACCTGTTTACAGATTCAGGTACTCATTTTCGCCCTTTTTTTTTCTTCTTGTGATCGTTCAGGGACGAATGATGGGTAAATTGGTATCTATTGTAACGACCTGTTTAGTCGTTTTGAGCAGCAAATTTCATTTCTGGAAAAACTGACTAAGTCGACTGATCCCACGACGAACCGTCATGGGCACAACGGACCATCGTGGGGGTCTCGTTCCAAAACACTTAGAATTCTGAAATTTGGGTACTGAAATCGACTCTCTGAACTTCGTGACGACATGGCAGGACGGACCGTCGTGGGCACGACGGACCGTCAAAAACCCTGTGATGAAATTGAGTCTCTGAACTCTGTGACGACTCAGCAGGATGGACCGTCGCAGGTACGATGGCCCGTCACAGACTGCGTAATCCTAGGCTGGGTTGGATTTCTGTTAAATGTTTTAAGGGGCGTTTTTGGACTATTCCTGCTTATAATTATAAAGTTAGTGGTTGAATATTAATAACTCAATTTCTTGAGGGTTAAAGGAGATAACCTTAAATTAATTAATGGCTTAATTCATCATCTTTTATACTTAATTATATGCGAATTAGGGTAAAAGAAAAAGGGTTAAATAAGAAAAACAGAAAGAACAGAGAGAGGGAGAACGATTGATCGAGAGAGAGGAAAAACGAAGCTTTGGGGAATTTGCTTGCTTGATCACTAATCTTCGGTGGAGGTAGGTTATGGTTTATGCTATTCGTAGTAAACTCTTAATAGCGAATGATATGTATTGGGTAGTGTTGTAAACCCTTCAATATGCTTAATTGTATGCTTGCATGAATGTGATTATATAATTGTGATAAAATAAGCATGATGAAGCTATTGAATCCTAAATCTTGAAAAACCCTAATCTACTTTGTTAATGATGATGCCTTGGTATAAAAGAAGGCTTAATGAACGAAAGTAGTGAGATTAGGGGATCGGGTGCCACGTTTCGGTATCAGGATAGTATATGAGGATCGGAGTGTCACGTTCCGACACCAGGATAGTATATGGATCGGGTGCCACGTTCCGGTACCAAGATAGTATATGAGGATCGGAGTGGCACGTTCCGACACCAGGATAGTATATGGATTGGGTGCCACGTTCTGGTACCAGAATAGTATATGAGGATCGGAGTGTCACGTTCCGACACCAGGATAGTATATGGATCGGGTGCCATGTTCCGATACCAGGATAGTATATGAGGATCGGAGTGTCACGTTCCGACACCAGGATAGTATATGGATTGGATGCCACGTTCCGGTACCAGGATAGTATATGAGGATCGGAGTGTCACGTTCCGACACCAGGATAGAATATGGATCGGGTGTCATGTTGCGGCACCAGGATTAGTCAAAAGAATGAATCTTGAAATATGTTAATATACTCAATTTAATGAACCTAATTCCCAAATGAGTATGATGGGGAGGCGTGAGTCCTCATTGATGTGCTTGGTGTTGCGACCAAGGGTTATGGTAATTGTAAATGGCGCATATTGAGTATTGTAGTTGATTTTATGATATTATCTGATATATACTGTCTTCTATTTTGAGTTGGCCGATGATATCTACTCAGTACCTGTGTTTTGTACTGGCCCCTACTTGTATGTTTTTTTTCTCTTGTTATTTGTGGAGTGCAGCAAACGTGCCGACGTCTTCAACTCAACAGCAACTCTAGCCAGTCTTCACCGCGTCAGATTTCAGGGTGAGCTATTGTTCCTAGCTCGGAATGGATTCTCTCTCATTCATGTCTTGATGTCCTTGAAGTTCGGACATGGACTATCTCTTGTATTTGTTTTAGTTTCCTAGACATTCTTAGATTTAGTAATTTGAGGATAGATGTTCTTATGATGATGACTTCCAGATTTTGGGAGTAATAAGTTTTGATTTTCATTAATGAGTTTAAGTCTTCCGCATTATATTATGTTAATTATGGTTGAAATGTTGGGGTTTAGATTGGTTGGTTCGCTCACATAGTAGGATAAGTGCGGGTGCCACTCGCGACCCGTTTTGGATCGTGACACCCCTATTTTATTTTTCATGTCTTCACAGGGCACAATAACCCCTAATTTGATATAGGCCACAATAATCCCTATTTTATTTTTCATGACTTCACAGGGCACAATAACTCTTTGTTGCATATAGTGCACAATAACGCCTATCGTATTTCTCATGTCTTCACAGGGCACGGTAACCTCTGGTTACATATCGGACACAATAATCCCTTATCTTGTTTTTCATGTCTTCAAGGGTATAAAAACTCATGGTTGCATTTTGGGCATAAAACTCCTTTTTGTTTTTGTTTACACTTTTTAATGGCTTTAAAAATATTATTTTATTCTTAGTGTATACTTTTATAGCTTTCATCAATAAATCACAAAATTTTTCTAGTGCAAACTGCTTTAAAATTTTTATTTTTTGTTTTGTTTATTTTTTTTATGGTGTGCAGGTTTCTACGTAGTACTCAAATTGGAAGTTCAAAGAATAAAAAAATTCATTCTTTCAAGAAAACAAGTATTCAAGAATATCATGTGGAAGAACGTCAACGGCTGAAGTCAAGTCATAAAGTTTCAAGATGTTCATATCAAAGTTCGAAATCGATGAACCTACTAAAGAGGATTTAGCAATAACCGAAGATTCAAATTGCAGACTCAGCACTATTGGAATATATAGGATTTCGTATCTTTCCTTTCTATCCTTCTACATTTTGCCTCTTTAATGTAATAGCTTGAGCTACGAATCAGAATTTCGACAAAATCTCATTCGACTATCCTAATTCATTGGAATCACGCCTGAATCCTTGTCATCAACTCAGGATAGGCAATTTTTCAAAAGTTAGGACGCAATCAAATTTCTTCTCTTTTATTTATTTTTCACATTTTCACATAAAAGTTTAAGTAAAAAAACTAGTCATATAGTTCACATCGTTACATGAAAAACTCTTTATGTTTCCAAGCAAAGAGGGACATACTGTGAACACCTAATTTTTTTATCAAAACATAAATATTTTACAACAAATTGAAAAGGGTCATATTTTAAAATGAAATTCAAAAAATAATAAATTGTAACTTAATATAAATTATAAAATTATTTATAATTTGATATTAATACAAAAATGATAAATAGAAGTTGAGAAATTAAGTTATTTGTTAATTATATCTAGTCTAATAATAATAATAATATAGAAAATATTATGAAAAAGTATAAAAAAAAAAAGAAAAGAAAAGAGGAAACCTAAAACAACTCAAATTTGTTTTATCTTATCCTAATTACTCCCAACTTTCTAACTTATTTTCTTGAAAATCCTCCTCCCATCTATTTGTTTTTATTCTATTTCTTTTTGCACGATTTTTTTTAAAAAAAAGTTGGCATTACACGTTTTATGTCACTTATTTATTTTGTTTTGTTAATTTGTTGTTCTTATTCATTCATTTATTTTATTTTTCTTTCCTTCTCTCAACCCTAATTTCTCAACTAAATTTCAAATTAAATTTTAATCCAACTCCACTAGTTCCTTTTAATTAACTTAGACTCTCACCAAAACTATTATAAAAAGACACATTCAGTTGACGAAGAATATACAAAGACAAATTAAAATACAGAGAGAAAAAAAAGCAAGAGCAAACACAAAGAGAAGAAAAGTGAGTTATTTTTTTGAGAATTAGGTTAGAGTTAAGTGGTTTTGGTCGTGGTTCCAAATCCGTAGCTCTTTGAAGTTAATATTGGTTATTAACTTTTCAAATCATTAGATTGTAGCAGTTGTTTTTGTGATATCCATTTTTGCTGCAAGTAACTCTAAATTCTCGCATTATTTAAATGCATTGTTGTATGAAAATTTGAATCTAATAATACGAAGTTCTTTGAATCGTATGTTATTATTATGTAATATCAATCTGTGATGCATGTTATGATTTTTTTTATTTTTTTCGATCAAAAAAACGGAACCAAAAAATATTTCGTGCTAAAAAATAATATAGATAAAAGATGTATCATACATTTTTGTATTATTATTATTATCTATGTTTTTTAGATGCAATTTATATTAAAATTGATTTTGTGATATTTAATAGTTAATGTTTCTTGGAGCTTAGTTTTCACTTAAGAATTATTTTTAAATATATATATATATATATATATATATATATATATATATATATATATATATATATATATATATATATATTTGTAGATTTATAGGATTAGGAAATAAACTAAAGCTTAAGTGCTTAGCAATTTAGAAAAGCTATGCAAAACATGTTTTTTTTTTATATTATTTCAATAAGAAGATAGTTTTCCTCTAGAATAAACGTAAGATGATTAACACTAATTCGTATTATGAAGAAATATAATTAAGAGGATATATAACATTATTTAGAAAACTATGGTAAAAAAATAGATAAATTATTGGGAATATTAATAAAAAAAAAGCAAAAAATAAAAAGAACAACCAAAAAAAAGAATGAAACAAAAGAAAAAAAGAAACATAACCAAAAAATTAAGAACAGAAACAGAATGTAAAAAAAAAAAGAGAGAGAGAAATAAGCAGAATGAAAAATAAATATAGAAACGTAAAAATAAAAAACCAAAAAAAAATAAGAAAGAAAAAGTAGAATGTAAAATAAAAATATAAAATTAATAAAACAGAAAGTTAAAAAAAAAACAGAAAGAGGAACGTACAAAAAAAGTATTACAAAAAAAAACAATAAGACGAAAAAATAAAAATGAAAAAAAATATAACATAATATTTATAAAATCAAAACGTGAAAAAAATAAGGAAAAAACGCGTAAAAGAAAGAAAGAAAAAAGAAAATAAGGAGAAACTAAAAAATAGAAAAAAAAATATCTTTCTAAAAAGTCTTAATCTAATTAAAATTTTGTTAAAACTAATATTTTATCTCATATTTTTAATTTAACTAAAGATATAATCCTAAAATTATCAAAATTCTAACAATCTCATTCCTACATAAATCATAATTCCTAACAATTAAATATATTTATATATTCTATTTTCAATTAAAAATATAAATACACGAAAAAAATACAAATTTTCAAGTTTCAAATTAATGGACACACACAAAAAATGAGATAATTTATTTTTTAAGAAAATTTAAAATAATTAAGACAATTTTAAATAAATTTAAAATGAATGAGAGAATAAAGGTAAATAATATTTTTTATTAAGTTAAATAATATAATATAGAAAAATTAAGTTAAGTCATACTAAAGTCAATAAAGCGACCGTGCTAGAACCACGGGATTCGAGGGGTGCCTAATACCTTCCCCTCGGTCAACAGAATTCCTTACCCGAAATTCTAGTTCGCAGACCAATAAAAATAGAATCAAATTTCTTTTTGATTAGAAATTTAAATAAGGTGACTTGGAACACCAAAATTCAATTTCATGTAACGACTCTGAATAATAAAATAATCCCTTTTCAAAATGTCACTTTAATTGGAAAAACTTTTTTTCTTTCAAATCATAAATAAAAATTTGAGAAAAAAAAAGGAGCGTGACAGCAAGAATGAACGATAATGCAATGCAATGCAACACCATTAAATGATATGTTTTCTCTTAAAAACTTTGATATTTCATGACCCATAGGGACTCGTGATGTCCATATACAAATACGGAAAATCTCTACGTTCTCAATGCATTATCATAATATCAAATATTCTCTAGTATGAACGATCTTCACATCTCCAACTTATAATCATTATTCGATCTCCACATGGACTATCTCCATAAGTCAAACTTTTACTCATACTCAATTTTATGTCTGTCACGACCCAAAACCGGGCCGCGACTGGCACCCACACTTATCCTCCTCTGTGAGCGAACCAACCAATCTAAACTCTAGCATTTCAATGTTATATCAACACAAAATAATGCGGAAGACTTAAACTCATAATTAAAAACCAATTCAATAACTTCTAAAATTCAACATCTATTATTCCCCAAAATCTGGAAGTCATCACCACAAGAACATCTATGATCAAATGACTAAACTAAGAGTATTCTAAAAGCTAAAACAGGTAAAAGCTAGTCCATGCCGGAACTTCAAGGCATCAAGACATAAAGAGGAAGATCCAGTCCAAGCTAGAAGCATTAGCTCACCTGAAATCCGGAGTAATGAAGACTGGCTAGAGTTGCGGTTGAGTTGAAGACGACGGCACGTTTGCTGCACTCCACAAATAACAAGAAGAAAACATAAAAGTAGGGGTCAGTACAAAACACGGGTACTGAGTAGATATCATCGGCCAACTCAAAATAGAAAATAGTATATACCAAGTAATATCATAAAATCAACTATGATACTCAATATGTAGCAACAACAAGTACTATATCATTAACAATTACCGTCAAGTTCACACATGAGGACTCAAGCCTCAATACTATACTCATTTGGGAATTAGATTCATTAGATTGAGTATATTAACATCTTTCAAGATTCATTATCTTTATTCCTCTTGTGTCGGTACGTGACACTCCGATCCCCTAATTTTACGTGTCGGTTCGTGACACCCGATCCCCTAATTCTACGTGTCGGTTCGTGACACCCGATCCCCTAAATCTACGTGTCGGTTTGTGACACTCGATCCCCTAAATCTATGTATCGATTCGTGACACCCGATCCCCTAAATCTACGTGTCGGTTCGTGACACCCGATCCCCTAAATTTACGTGTCGGTTCGTGACACCCGATCCCCTAAATCTACGTGTCGGTTCGTGACACCCGATCCCCTAAATCTACGTGTCGGTTCGTGACATCCGATCTCCTAAATCTACGTGTCGGTTCGTGACATCCGATCCCTAATCTCATTCTATCAATTCATCAAGCTTTCTCTTATACCAAGGCATCATCAATCTCATTACTTTAGTTCATCAAGTCTTCTTTTATACCAAGGCATCATCAATCTCATTACTTTAGTTCATCAAGCCTTCTTTTATGCCAAGGCATCATCATTAACAAGAGATTAGGTTTTTTTTATCAAGATTTGGGATTCAATAGCTTCATCATGCTTATTTCATCACAATCATATAATCACATTCATGCAAGCATACAATTAAGCATATAGCAGGGTTTACAACACTACCAATACATATCATTCGCTATTAAGAGTTTACTACGAATAGCATAAAAACCATAACCTACCTCCACCGAAGACTAGTAATCAAGCAAGCAATTTCCCAAAGCTTTGTGTTTCTCCTCTTCTTTTCACCTTCTCGTTCGATTCTCCCTCTCTCTCTTTGTTCTTTCTAGTTTTCTTGTTCCAACTTCCTTTCTTTTACCCTAATTAGCATATAATTAAGTATAAAAGATTAAAATAATACCCCACTAATTAACTCAAGGTTACCTCTTTTAACCCCCAAGTAATTAGATTTTATTAACATTAACCCACTAAATTTATAATTAAAGCAGGAATAGTCAAAAACGTCCCTTAAAACATTTAAAGAAATTCGACCCAGACTGGGATTACGCAGTCTGTGATGGCCCGTCGCGCCTGCGACGGTCCGTCCTGCTGCCCCGTCACAGAGTTCAGAGACTCAATTTCTCTGAAGAGTCTGTGATGGTCCGTCACACCTGTGACGGTCCGTCCTGCCATTCTGTTACGAAGTTCAGAGAGTCGATTTCAGTACCCATTTTTCAGAATTCTAAGTATTTTGGAACGAGACCCCCTCGACGGTCCGTCGTGCCCATGACGGTCCGTCGTGGGGTCCGTTGTTCCTGCTAGTTTTTCCCGAATCAAAGTCTACTGCTCAAAACGACTAAACAGGTCGTTACAATGTCTATGCATGTGCACAATATAATATCAATAAAAAGAGATTATAATGCATCTTAATCAATCAAATAACGATATTATTCGCAAGTAAGCGAGTACATAGACATTTATATTATTATACTTCTATTTCAGATAAATAACCGTAACACATATAGCCCAAAAATGATATTTAGGAACTCAATGTTTATTAAAGAATTTCCTCACTTCTTGAAGCTACAGACTTCACAGAAACAAGGAGCAAAAGACATGGTTGCATTTAATTGTTGATATAAAACTATAATCCTCCTCAATTATTAGCCTATAATTCCCTTATTATATACCCTCAATCATTAGTCGTGATTGTGCCATGATGGTCCACTCAATTAGCACCTTACTCTTTAAGAATCAATTGCATCATTCCAATTCCTTTTTGATCAAGGATTAAATAATTAATGACAATGGCCTATGCCTCTACAACAGAACAAATGACCCTTGGTTCTTAAATTTCAAACAGGCGAGAATATTACCACTACTGTTGGGAAAACGCAGACGAGCGCAAAAATATATATGGTAAAAATAATGGAAATAAAATGGGAAAATAGTGACACCATAAATTTTACGTAGAAACCCTTCTGAATAAAAAAAAATCACGGGCCAAGAGGAGCAATTGATATTACTGTAGTAAGGAATTTTACACTGTGTCGTCACGAATACAATACTCAAAGTGACTACTACACACTCAAAAGGAACAACACACTTTTGGTTTCTGTCTTACTGAAATATCGCTCACACTCTATTTTTCTTCACAGACTATTTTCTTGTATAGTCTATGGAATACCTCACTTTGCTCTCAAAATGGTTTTTCTCTCTAACTTGGTGTGTTATACAAATGAGCAAGAATACTCTATTTATAGAAGGATAAAACCATGCCTATGTCACTAATGACATATGTAAATATAGCAAAGTCAAGAATGGTTGCAAATCTTACCAATTTGCCAACTACCAAATCTTTTCTTTTCAACTCCAATTACTATTCCTTCTTAACAATTGCTTGTACCAATTGAATAGCTAAAGTTGACAAAAAATGGGATGGATTCAACAAATCTCCCCCTCCAGTCCAATTTACTGGAAGAAGGCATCTTTAACTTCTTTAGAGAGAGCTCATACCCACATGTTCTTTGCATAACTCCAACTTGTCTTTCTGTATCATGTTGGTCAGCATATCTGAGGATTTTCACTTGTGTGAATCTTTTTGACTTGAAATGATTCATTCTCCACTTTCTCACGAATCCAATGGTATATGACGTCAATGTGTTTTGTTCTTGCATGGTACATGGAGTTTTGCTCAAGTCTATTGCACTCTGGCTGTCACAATAGACCATATACTCCATCTGATTCAAACAAAGCTCTTGAAGAAATCTCTTTAGCCATATCATCTCCTCGCTGGCTTCAGTAGCCGCAATATACTCAACTTCAGTTGTAGATAGTGCAACACACTTCTGCAACTTTGACTGCCATGATATAGCCCCCCCTTAAAAAGTAAACAAATATCCAGTAGTGGATTTTGTGTTATCAAGGGCACATGTCATATCAGAATCTGTATAGCCTTTCAAGATTGGATTTGATGCTCCAAAACACAAGCATTCATCTTAGCTTCCTCTAAGATATCTAAGTATCCACTTCACAGCTTCCCAATGCTCTTTTCCCGGATTTTTGAGAAATCTACTGACAACACCAACTGCATGAGCAATATCAGGTCTAGTGCACACCATTGCATACATTAGACTTCCGACGGCGGAGGAATATGGAACTTTGGCCATGTTCTCTTTTCCTCCCTAGCTGTAGGACACATCTTCTCGGTCAACTTCATATGACCAACAAGATGTATACTAATAGGCTTAGCATTATTCATATTAAAGAGCTCAAGTACGCGTTCAATGTACTTCTTCTGGGACAAATAAATCTTCCTTTTATCTCTAAGACGAGTAATTCTCATGCCCAAAATTTTCTTGGCATGACCCAAGTCTTTCATAGAAAAAGACTTACACAACTCTTTCTTCAGCTCGTCAATCTTGGAAGTATTCTTGCCCACAATCAACATATCATCCACATACAAAAAAAGGATGATAAAATCTTTGTCAGAAATTTTTTGTACAAATACACAATGAACTGAAGAAGTCTTCTTATAGCCTTGCTCCCCCATAACAGATTCAAACTTTTTGTACCACTGTCTGGGAGCTTTTTTTAGGCCATAGAGACTCTTTTTGAGTTTGCATACAAAATTTTCTTTACCATCTACTTTGAAGCCCTCAGGTTGTTTCATATAAATCTCTTTTTGTAGGTCACCCTGAAGGAAATCCGTCTTCACATCCATCTGCTCGATCTCTAAATTAAGACTAGCAGCCAAACCTAGAACTGTGCGAATCGAGGACATTTTCACAACAGGAAAAAATATTTCGTCAAAGTCAATACCTTTCCTTTGACCGAATCCCTTAACAACCAATCTAGCTTTGTATTTGGGCTTCAAGTTGTGTTATTTAACTTTGAACACCCACTTGTTCTTCAAAGCTCTCATGCCCTTGGGCAATTTCACCAACTCATAAGTGTGGTTCTCATGCAAAGACTTCATCTCGTCTTGCATGGCTTCAATCCATTGATTCTTATGCTCATCTTCCATGGCCTCCTCATAACATGCAGGTTCTCCCCCGTCAGTGAGTAACACATACTCATTGGGTGAATAACGGGAGGAAGGAAACAACTGTCTTGTGGACCTCTGAAGCGAAATATTTGATTCGTCCACAACTTCATGAGCAACAATCATCAATAACAATATCATTGTTATTATCAACATCAACATGTTGATTCGATAAATGATTCTGGGCATCACCTTGATTATCAAACCCAACAACATCATGCACACTTGTGTAAGGAACTTCATCATGATGAACTATACCATTAAAACTTGAAGATTCTACCTTCTCCGCTTTGTCAATATCTTCAATTGTTTGATTCTCCATAAAAATAATATCACGGCTTCTCACAAGTTTCCTTTCAATTGGATCATATAGCATGTAACAAAATTCATCTAGACCATATCCAATGAAGATGCATTGCCTTGTCTTGACATCTAACTTTGACCTATCATCTTTCGGCACATGTACAAAAGCTTTGCAACAAAATACTCTCAAATGGTCATATGAAACATCCTTTCCATACCAAACACTATTTGGTACATCACTTTCCAAAGCAACAACAGGAGATAGATTAATAACATGTGCAACGGTCAATAAAGCCTCACCCCAAAATGAGTTTGACAATTTTGCTTCAGAAAGCAAACATCTAACTCTTTCCATCAAGGTCCTGTTCATCCTCTCAGCCAAACCATTAAGCTGAGGAGTCTTGGGAGGAGTCTTCTGGTGTCTAATACATTGATGCTTGCAGTATTCGTCAAATGATCCACAATATTCACCACCATTATCAGTACGTATACATTTCACTTTCTTTCTAGTTTCTCTTTCAACTGAAGCCTGAAACTGCTTAAAGACACCTAACACTTGGTCTTTAGTCTTCAAGACATAGACCTAAAGTTTTCTCGAGCAATCAATCATCAATGAATATGACAAAGTAAAGTACACCACCCAATTTCTTTGTCTTCATTGGACCACATAAATCAGAGTGCACTAACTCAAATAACTCTGTCTTTCTCGAAGAAGGGTAGGACTTAAAGAAAACTCTATTTTGTTTACCAGCCATGCAATGCTCACATTTTTCTAATTTAGCACTTTGGAAATTTGACAATAATTTCTTCTTGGCTAGAACATTAAGTTTTTTCTCGCTATTGTGGCTAAGCCTCTTGTGCCATAATGTTGAAGAGCTATCGATCTCAACCGCATTCACCATATCAACACAAGTAGAGGCCGTAGTCCAGTATAGACCACGACATTTGTTACCATGAGCCACAACCAAGGAACCCTTAATGAGCTTCCATTTTCCATCATTGTTGGTACTAACATATCCTTCATCATCTAAAACACCAACAAAATTAGGTGTAAACGAACATCAGGAGCATGTTTCACATTGTTCAAAACTAGTTTAGTTCCAACACTAGTTTTCAAACTAATTGTACCAATACCAACCACCCTAGAAACAGTCTCATTACCCATACTCAAGGTTCCAAAATCACCAGGAGTGTAGAAAGAGAAAAAATCCTTCCTTGATGTCACATGAGATGCTGCACCATTGTCCACAACCCAGCTTGACTCATCACAAGCAATATTTATCATGTTTGCATCAAGAACGGTAACAAAATCTTCAGTGGTGACGGTGGCTAGGCAATTTTCATTGCTATCTTCTTTAGTTTCCTCTTTGTTTTTGTTCTCCCTCTTCAACTTCCTGCAGAACTTCTTTGTGTGCCCTTTCATGCCACAATGATAGCACTCAATATCTTTAAGTCTGCCTTTGGATTTTCTCCTATTTTGTTCTCTATGCTGAGAACCACGAGTTTTATTTCTCGTCCTGGGGCCAGTTATCAGAACATCCGACGAAGAGGAACTTTGAGTTTTTCTTCTCATCTCTTCATTCAAGACACTACTCTTGGCGGAATCCATAGAGATCACACCATCCAGAGCAGAATTTGACAATGACGTTGTAAATGTTTCCCAAGAATCTGGTAGTGAACCAAGTAGAAGCAAAACTTGAATTTCTTCATCAAATTTGATGTCCGTAGCAGGTAATTGGTTCATAATCCCCTGAAAATTATTCAGATGGTCTGTCATCGGAGAACCACTTCAAACTCAACATCTGCTTTATTAAGAACATTTTGTTGTTGCCAGTCTTTCGAGCATACAAACTTTCAAGATGCTCCCATAGGGTTCGAGCGTGTGTTTCCCCAGAAATATGGTTAAACACATTATTGTCGACCCATTGCCTAATGAATCCACAAACCTGTCTATGCCACAGATTCCACTCTTCATCTGTTTTATTATCAGGCTTTACAGTGGTAAATACTGGTTTGTAAAAATTCTTAACATAAAGCAGATTTTCCATTTTTCCTTTCCAAATGGCATAATTAACTCAATTCAAAGTAACCATTCTACTTGTGTTAGCTTTCATTGTTTTCCCAAAAAAATATAGTTATCTCAAATCAAAGTAAATCTTTTATGATGTGGAAGTTCAGACTGTGCTGCAACCACAGAGCATACTCAAATAAAACCTAGGCTCTGATACCAGTTTGTTGGAAAAACGCGAACGAGCGCAAAAATATATATGGTAAAACTAATGGAAATAAAATGGAAAAATAACGACACCAAGAATTTTATGTGGAAACCCTTCTGAATAAGGGAAAAAATCACGGGCCAAGAGGAGAAATTGATATTACTATAGTAAGGAATTTTACACTATGTAGTCACGAATACAATAATCAAAGTAACTACTACACACTCAAAAGGAACAACACTCTTTTGGTTTCAGTCTTACTAATATATCGCTCACACTCTATTTTTCTTCACATACTATTTTCTTGTATATTCTATGGGATACCTCACTTTGTTCTCAAAATGGTTTTTCTATCTAACTTGGTGTGTTCTACAAATGAGCAAGAATGCTCTATTTATAGAAGGATAAAACCATGTCTATGTCACTAATGACATATGTAAATATAGCAAAGTCAAAAATGGTTGCAAATCTTACCTATTTGCCAACTACCAAATCTTTTCTTTTCAACTCCAATTACTATTCCTTTTTAACAATTGCTTGTACCAATTGAATAGCTAAAGTTGACAAAAAAATGGGATGGATTCAACAACTACTTCTGTAGATATACTTGCACACTTATCCTAATTCCTTTGCACTAAAATAATTCATTTTGTTCCTCATTGCTCTTTGTTCAACCACCACACAAGTTAGTTTCTGCTCCCTTTTTCTTTTTTTAATTCGAATTTACACGTGGGCTAAAGAGTATAGAGTATTAGATAAATTATGGATTTGACTCATCAATTATCAACTAACTAGGTAATTTATTCGCGCTTTGTGCGGTTATAAATAAAAATTGTATTGAACTTATAAATATAGTTTTTTTTCTAATATCAATAAATTAAAAATAATAGAAAAATAGATTCTTAAAAAATATAAACAATATTCCAACATGAATTTGATTATTCGTCATTATCATATACTTCAAGAACCTTTAATGAATGAATTGTTCACGAAATAATAAATCACGTGTTCTTTAATCAACATTAAAAGGAAAATAAAGAAGAAAATAAGAATATACATACAAAGGAATTTCATAATTTTTTTTAAAAATATTTAATTTGCATAGATTACACAATTGTGATATTTGTCTTTGGAGAAAATCAGAAAATTTGTGAACATATTCAAAAAAGAAATTATGCTTGAAAACGACAGTAACTATAACATTTGAACTTGCATAATGAATTTCTTCAATTGTAATGTGAGAAATTTCATATCGATGTAAATATAAATGATTTGTAAGCTTATATATAGTACTATTAAGTTATATAGTTTAATATAGAATATCAAAACATTAATTTTGAAATCGAGTACAATAATTATTTTCTACACAATGAATATACGTACTAGATCTGTATATGTTCAATATAACTGGAGATAATAACTTTGCAGAAACATAAATAACAAAGTTTAAAACATGCAACAAAAAACAACAATTTATATCATAAGAATAAATTGAGGAGCATAAAAAAAACATACCAAGATATGTACAAATGCAATGAAATCGAAAGAAAAAAATCGAGTCCAATTTATGCACAATGTCTCCTTTAAACTATTCACATCCAATACCAGAGGTTTAATGAATTACATCCTCTCATATGGAACGATTTTATTCAAAAACTTTTTAATACAAAATAGTGGTGTTAGTAAGTCATTTAATATGAGCAAAATACATGAATATTTAATTTTGTGGAAGTAGATGAAGAATATCAGAATTTTTGTTGCTTTAAAAATAGAGAAAAAAAGTATTTCTAGTAAGACACTCAACAGAAGCAAAGTACACAAATTTGAATTTTACGAAAGTAAAAGAAAAAAATTAAAATTTTTGTTGTTTTAAAATAAGAGGAAATCCCACTATTTATAAATAACAAAGGGTAGTGTGAACAAATTTTTATTGTGCCTTATTAGAAAAGTTAAAATTATTTGGAATAGTTACAACTTTTCATAACGTCAAAACTCTTTATTAAAATTCTAACTTTTCATAACATCAAAACTCTTCATTAAATTCACAACTTTTGAAAAAAAGGCACAACTTTTGATAAAAATGGCAACTCTTTAATAAGTCAAATTTTTTCATAAAAGTCACAACTTTTCATAAAACTCGCAACTTTTCATTAAAGTCACAACTTTTTTATAAAGTCACATTGTTTTATGAAAGAGGAAGACCAATTTTGTATATAAATATATTAAAAGCACATTCTTATTTGTGATGGCGCCACGCAGGCGATCTTAGGGTTCTCTTTTATATAAATATATGATATATGACATGATAGGAAAATAATTATTTAATAAATACCCGATAGTTAAATAACTATAGTTACAAATAACTCTAAATCTCCATGAAAAGAGTCAAAAATAGGTCTAGTGCTCAAAACGACCTAATAAATCATTAAACCAATATTATCTATAGGCACGAGGTGCTACACAAACTATTTAATAGAGGACATGGGTAGTGAATTTTGCATAACTAAATGACATTTTATTATACTTATCCATATAATTAAAGACCATTTTACACTTATCGGTCTAATATTTGCACAGCTAAAAGCAATAACCTAGTTACAAATAACTCAAAATCTCCATGAAAAGAGTCAACATTAGGTCTAGAGCTCAAAAAGACCTAATGAATCATTACACCAATATTGTCTATAGGCACGAGGTGCTACACAAACTATTAATAGAGGACAGGGGTAGTGAATTTTGCATAATTAAACGACATTTTATTCTACTTATCCGTATAATTAGAGGTCATTTTATACTTATCGGTCTAATATATGCACGGTTAAAAGAAAGAGAAAACAACATAGTTAGACCTCTTTTTTTTGGTAAATACAAATAAGACGGGAGAAGAGCTATCCGAAGCAAATGAGTAAGTGAAGGTACTTATAGAATATAGACATTCAAGTACTTGTAGAATATAGACATTCAACAAATAACTGCTTCTTGAAGGCAGTATGAAATAAGAAAGCATGCTGTGCTTGAACTTACATTATTCATATGCTAGTAAACAATGAAACATTAGATCCTTTTTAGATTCTGAAGTGTGCTCAAGGCACGCGACACTCGGCAATGTTCCAGATCTCTTTTGCATATTGAGAAATTGTACGGTCACTACTAAATTTGCCACTCCCACAAGTGCTCAGTATAGACATCTTTATCCATCTTTTCCTGTCCCTGTCAACGTAAACCACACAAAACCTCAGTATTCATGTAACTACATATTTTACAATGAATTGGAAGTTCCTTACCAAAACTTCTGATGCACAACATAAATACACCCTCTTATAAGTAAAACAAGTCATAGCAGCTTTAGCTGGGCGTCAAACTGCGCATTATAATTATAATAACTGAAATCATTCATCATTGGTATGGAATGTCAATCTCTGAAGAAACATTATGGATTGTCAAGAGGCTACCAAAAATGTCAGAACAAACTCAATGTATCACCAGAAATGAGCCTTGAGATACAGTGCCAAACCTATTCAAAGAAATTATTGTTTTATTTTCAATTTTCCCAGCTTTTTCAATAGCTTGTTTGCTCTGACTCGATTTAAATGAATGAAAGCAATACGCATATACTCCCTCTGTTTAAAAAAATGACCTCCTTTCTTTTTTAGTTTGTCAAAAAGAAAGACCTTTCTTTTTTTTTATAACATTTTAATTTCAACTTTCCACATGACATGTTTAAGGCCACAAGATTAAAGAGCGGTTTTGCACATTTCACATAACCTTAATTTAAGACCACAAGATTCAAAAGTCTCATTTATTTTGTTAAATTTCGTGCCCAGTCAAACTAGGTCATTCTTTTTTAAACGGATTGATTATGAAGTTTACTTCATAAAAAGGCAAGCACCAGAAGGGCAATCCAGTTCCATAAAATAATAACTTTAAGCAGTGACATTTTGTTGGAACCAAACAGTACAAGTTAGTAAAGTAGAATGTCTTACTTGTAAGCTTCATCAACCCTTGCCTGAGCATCCATGTAGCTCGAAAAATCATGACCAACAAGAAAATAGTCTCCGCGACCATATCCCGAGTTCCCTTCTAGTGATTCAAGTAGGGGATTATAATCATACGTCCCAAAAGCTCCAGACCTAATAAATTGTTTCGCCTCTCCAAACCGAGGATCAGGTTTGAACTGCATATAAGAATGAGAAAACAAGTTACCAGTACTACTTTGTCTGATGGGAACAAATGAGTGTATTCTAGTCTACATGGGGTAAAATAGTATTTCGACTGCAGTAAGCTAATCTAGTAGACAACAGATTTGACATCATTCCTATGTATTTTAGGCTGGTCAAACCATAAGATACTTCCATGAGGAGAGCTTTGACTAGTAATGTTCCATGCGACTTAATTTGAGGGCTTCCATAGATTTCTATCATGAGAGGAAGTAAGTCAGTCATATCACTACATCATTTTTCTTTGACCTACTAATTTTAAAAGTCAAACTAGGACTGAAACTGAGAGGACCTACTGTCAAAGTAACCTATTTTCCCAATTTTATGTGTTGAACTTTCCTTTTTACTCTGTCTGTAATAGAATGTCATCTTTCTAATTAAAATTTCTATTTTATCTTTAAATGAAATGATTTATAGCCACACAAATATCTAAGGCTTATATAAGATCACAAGCTCCAATAGTATTTCTTTAATTCTTAAACTGTGTACCCAGTTGGAGGAAGTATTAGTTACAAAGATCTCTACAGAAAATGATAATTATCCTTAACCGCACATTAAATCTCAGCAAAACAACAATCGGTGCCATGGCCTGTGATAAACTAAGAATTCTACGATATGATAATTTGGAACCAAACAGTCAAGGAAAAATTACTTCTCACACTTAAAAATCCATGACACGTGGCAAAGTGAGTAGGCTAATCAGGTGACGAGTTTTAAATTAGCAGCAGGGCAATGAAAATAAGATACGTCAAATGTTAATAGATATATTCAGAAATATGGCTGTCTTATCAACTTTCAATGTAGAGTAAATACTATATATCTGTAGAACAATACCAGTCCATTCTCTCGATCTTTGCGCAGTTGAGGAACCTCATCAGCTGTTGCACCAAAAAGAAAGAAGTTATCTTCTCCAATTTCCTCCCTAATTTCCACATTAGCCCCATCTAGTGTCCCAATGATAAGGCATCCATTAAGGGCAAATTTCATGTTGCTTGTTCCACTTGCTTCCATGCCTGCAGTACTGATGTGTTGTGATAGCTCACTTCCCGGAATAAGCATCTCTGCCACAGATACATTATAGTTGGGAACAAAAACCACCTGGAAAAATCAGCCAACCTCCTGTTAGGCCAAAAAACGTACTGACAAATGCATGCTAATAATGTCGCATTACACTGAAATTAGACGACAACATCCACATTTAAGCGTGAATCCGAATCTTAAAGATGCGACTCTGCATCAAAGTTAAATTTTTTTGTTTAGTTTAATCTTATTTCATACTAGATCTTTGAAAAGATGAATAGCATCGAATAAATACTATACTGAAGTATCACTTATAGATGAAATAAGGAGACTACAAGAAAGTAGGACTTGTATTAATTTCTTTTCTATTAAATGACTGCAATTAAAATCCTTCTACCCTTTCAGATTTTCTCTTTCCTCCTCTACCCCCAAATGTATACAGAAGTCCAAATATACATGCTCCACAAATATGACAATTTAATTTGATGTGTTGGTTAAAGATCCACCAGATTTTACCTTTCATATAGCAAATAACTAACGACAACAACCAATTCTATTCAAATTAGTTAGTGCTCCAACAGTTTATATATATCTAGCCCCTGATCATGACCATTTTAACTTCTAAACAGAGGAAGTTAAATATATGAAGAAAAAAACATTTTCTAAACTAGTCCTCGGCTGGGTAACAAGAATAAAATAAGAGAGAAGGGCAATTTAACCCTCAACTTTGGTTTATAGTTCACATCTACCCTCCGCTTCACTTTGCGTCCAAATATGCCCTTGCCTTCAACAGAGTAGATATATTCACCCCAACCCTAACGGAGATTCAAGTCGCATAGGACCCAGCACTTGAAATTGCCAATTGAATTGAAATATCCCATATTTTTTTAACTAACCCCCTTTTTATTTGACCCAAACCCTACTTCTTATTTATTAAGCTATGAGACTACCACTACTGTACGCAGATCGTCATTGACTTAATGGCAAGTTATAGCAGAAATTGGCCAATCCAGCATAGCAATCATATAAGCTGTGTATAAAATAAGTATTTCCTACTTAAAATAGGAATAGGAATAGGAATAAGAATAAGAATAGAATTTCTAATTGGAAAAGGATTCAAATGTAGTGTCTATAAATAGGGTCTCAATGTAAAATTTAGATACACAATTAAATAATATTTTTTCTCATATATTTCTCAGATGGTATCAGAGCATTGGTGAGAACTTCAAGTCACCGGTGTCGAGTTCCGGTGACGACGGTGGGACTGATTTGCGTCATTTTTTTCGTTCTAAAGGTGTTGCGCAAAAGACAACACCGTCACCAAGCTAGGGAAGCTCAAGCGATCAAACCCCAACTAGACCCACTGGAAAATACCCCTCACGCGCCCCCATGCGTCGGTCAGAGGTGGGAATTTTTCGGCGAGATCTGTTCACGCGCCTGCGCGTGAGTGGTTCTCCGATTACTTTTTTCGAGAATTTTTTTCTGTTGGGGTCGCCCAGTATTTCTAACCAGAACCCGACCATTTTTCTCCAAATCCGATCACTGAAATTAGGGTTCCGGTGATTTTGGGGCAGTTCATGGCAAGATTCTGGCGAAATCAAAATTTTTCAGGCCACTATGGGCATATTCCAATATTTTCAGACTAGTATAGCACTTCCGGCGTACATACCAGTATATGGAGAATAGACGAGGGAAAGAACGTTTTGAAAAACCTCGATCCAGGTGTAGTCATTGTCATAAACCTGGACACACTCCTGACATTTGTTATATTTTGCATGGTCCACCACCCAGTTATGATCCCGTTGTTCTAAAGGAATATAGAGAGGTTTTTCGGCATCGTGCAAATAAACAAACGTCTCCACAAGTAGTTTCGGTTGCACACCTCATGTTTCTGTTGCGGGTAATTCTTTTACTTGTGCGTCACAGTCTAGCACTCTTGGATCATGGGTCATAGATTCACGGGCTTCTGATCATATCTCTAGTAATAATCACTTTTGTCTGATATTGTTTATTCACAATCTCTTCCAGCTATTACTTTAGCCAATAAGATCCAATCAAAACCAAAAGGGGTTGGAAAAGCCAAACCCTTATCTTTTGTCACCTTAGACTCTGTTATTTATGTCCCTGGTTCTCCTTTTAATCTAGCATCGGTTAGTCGTTAGTTTCATTGATGATTATTCGAGATGTACTTGGGTTTGCTTAATGAAAGATCGTTCCGAGTTATTTTCTATATTCAAAGGTTTCTTTGCTGAAATACAAAATCTTTGGTGTTTCTATTTGTACTTTCGTAGTGATAATGCCTTAGAATACTTATCATCCCAGTTTCAGGAATTTATGTCTCACCACAGAATTATTTACCAAACATCTTGTCCATACACTCAACAAAATGGTATCGCAGAAAGAAAGAATAGGCATCTCATAGAGACTGCTCGCACTCTCCTTATTGGATCCCATGTTCCATTGCGTTTTTTGGGCGGTGCTGTCCTTTCAACTTGTTATTTAATTTATAGTATGCCCTCTTCTTCTATTCAAAATCAGGTTCCACATTCCATACTGTTTGCTCAATCACATCTCTATCCTATCCCCCTTGTGTCTTTGGGAGCACATGCTTCGTTCATATAGCCCTAGGGAAAGATAAATTAACTCCCCGTGCCCTCAAATGTATCTTTCTTGGTTACTCTAGGGTTCAAAAAGGGTATCGTTGTTATTCACATGATCTTCATCAATACCTTATGTCCGTTGATGTTACATTTTTTGAGTCTCAGCCTTATTATACATCTTCTGATCATTTTGATGTATCTATGGTCTTACCCTTACCTCAAGTTTTACCTGTGCCAACCTTTGAAGAATCTACAGTTACTTCTACATCTCCGGTTGTAGTGCCACCACTACTAACTTATCATCGTCGTCCTCGTCCATCCCTAGTCCTAGATGATTCATATCATGCGCCAGACCCTGCTTCTACTGCGGACTTGCCTCCTCCTAGCCAACCACTTGCACTTCAAAAAGGTATACGATCCACTCGAAATACTAACCCAAATTAAACCTTCTTAAGTTATCATCGTCTATCATCACCCCATTATGCCTTTGTGTCGTCTTTGTCCTCTATTTCCATCCCTAAAACTACAGATGAGACACTTTCTCATTCTGGATGGAGACAAGCTATGGTTGATGAGATGTCTGCTTTGCATAAAAGTGGTACTTGGGAGCTTGTTTCCCTTCCTGCAGGTAAATCTACGGTTGGTTGTCGTTGGGTTTACGCAGTCAAAATTAGCCCAGACGGTCAGGTTGATCGACTTAAGGCTCGCCTTGTTGCCAAAGGATATACTCAGATATTTGGGCTAGATTATACTGACACTTTCGCTCTTGTGGATAAAATAGCATATGTCCGCCTTTTTTATCTATGGTTGTCGTTCGTCATAGGCCTCTTCATCAATTGGACATTAAGAATGCTTTTCTCCATGGTGAACTTGAGGAAGAAGTCTATATGGAGCAACCACCTGGTTTTGTTGCTAAGGGAGAGTCTAGTAGCCTTATATGTCGATTGTGTAGGTTACTCTATGGTCTGAAACAATCTCCTCGAGCTTGGTTTGTGAAGTTCAATACAGTTCTTCAGCAGTTTGGCATGACTCGTAGTGGAGCTGATCACTCGGTATTTTATCGACATTCTGCACAAAGTCGATGTATCTATTTGGTTGTTTACGTTGATGATATTGTTATCACCGGTAATGATCAAGATGGTATCACGGATTTGAAGCAACATCTCTTTAAGCATTTCCAGACTAAAGACCTTGGCAGATTGAAGTATTTTCTAGGTATTGAGGTTGCTCAATCTAGTTCAGATATAGTTATTTCCCAACGCAAGTGTGCCCTGGACATTCTTAAAGAAACAGGAATGATGGGATGTAGACCTATTGACACCCCTATGGATCCCAATGTTAAACTCGTTCCAGGACAGGGGAGCCATCTAGTAATCCTGAAAGGTATAGACGGCTCGTTGGAAAGTTGAATTATCTAACAGTTGCTAGACTTGACGTCTCTTTTCCTGTGAGTGTTGTAAGTCAATTTATGACTTCTCCTTGTCAAAGTCATTGGGAAGCAGTGGTTCGTAGTCTGCGATATATAAAGTCAGCTCCTGGGAAAGGACTACTCGTTGAAAATCAAGGCCATGAGCATATCATTGGATATACAGACGTTGATTGGGAAGGATCACCCTCTCACAGATGTTCGACATCCGAATATTGTGTTTTTGAAGGAGGTAATTTGGTGTCGTGGAAGAGTAAGAAACAGAATGTGGTTGCTCAATCTAGGGTGGAATCAAAATATCGAGCAATGGCGACAGCAACTTGTGAGCTAGTTTGGATCAAACAGTTAGTGGGAGAACTAAAATTTGACAAAATTGATCAGATGAAACTCGTATGTGTAATCAAGCGGCTCTTCATATCGCATCAAATCCAGTGTTCCATGAAAGGACTAAGCACATTGAGATTGACTGTCACTTTGTCAGAGAAAAAAAATACTCTCAGGAGATATTGTTTCAAAATTTGTGAAGTCAAATGATCAACTTGCATATATCTTCACCATGTCCCTCATAGGTGCTCGTATTAATTACATTTGTAACAAGCTAGGTACATATGATTTGTATGCACCAGCTTGAGAGGGAGTGTTAGAATAAAATAAGTATTTCCTACTTAAAATAGGAATATGAATAAGAATAAGAATAAGAATAGGATTCCTAGTAGGAAAAGGAATCTACTGTAGTGTCTATAAATAGGGTCTCAACGTAAAATTTAGATACACAATTCAATAATATTTTTCCCCATATATTTCTCACAAGCCGTATCAAAACATATTCAAGAACAATGAAGCTGGAAAGATAGTGCTGACAATCTAGAACCCAAGGTCTAATACTGCAAAGGATTTCTATAAACAACTTATAAGGTACGGCATTAAATTGCCAAGACTAAACAGGTATCCTTTTTCAATCAAAACATAGCACAAATTTGTAGTCACATGACAGCAACTGGATAGTCCAGCATCAGTAATCAAATGAGCCAATTCGCAACATATTCAAGAACGATAAAGCTGGAAAGATTGTGCTGACAATCTAGAACACTTTTAGCAAGAAGAAGGCGTTTTACCGACACAGGATAATGAAATCAGCGATTTTAGTTAATCAATTTGTTGAGTTTTTACATTATCTAAATCTTCATTCAAGATATTTTGGTGTTTTTTTGTTGTGTTTTGACGACTGACAAACATTGTACAACTGACAATCTATGCACAAGGAAAATGCACAAAAAGAAGTAAAAGCACCAGGTCCTTCTTAGCAGAGGTCCAAAAGGAATTGGTGAAGCTGGCAACACTACAGAGGAATTGCTGAGATAACTTGTTATTCAAACAAGAACTGATGATTCTTTCGTTTACGCAAGAAGAAGCTATTCCATGCACAAAAAAGAAAACATTGAAGAATTGGAATTAGCCTTCATCTATTCCACAAGAAACTAAACTTCAAGAGATGGAAAGTTACCAAAAGTGAACAAAAGGAATTAGCTTAGGAATATGGCTGACAAATCGAGCAAGGATTAGATTCTTGGGAAGTCTTCAACCAACTCTTGGTTGAATATGAAGAAACATGAATTGCTTTAATTCTTTATAAGCTAACCGTCAAAAAAGAGAGTACACATATATAAAGATAATCTATACGAGAGAGTCCTGAAGAGAAGAGTCAAGTGCTACAATAAGTACTATCATTATTGTTCTAAGTTGTGATCGTTACATTCTTGTGGTTCCAAAACTATATGCTTTTACATTCCTAGAGATTTGTGTAAGTACTGGTTTTATATTGAGTTGTAAAGGGATTTCTTAGACCGGATAGAGTCTTTGAAGAGCTGGAGAGTTGCCAACAATCATGGAGAATTATTGAGGATTGGGGTAGGAACTGTTAGAGTCAGTTCCTCAGGTGTACAAAGGAGTTATAACCTTAAAGGTTGTTCATCTTATAGCGGAGAGTTTGGGGAAATCCTTTTGGAGATAAGTCGTGGTTTTTGCTGCCCTTGACCAAGTTTTCCTGGTAAAAATCCTTGTTTTGATTTATTTTTTTCGCACTTCATCTCCTTGCGTTGTTGTTCAAAGAACTTGGTTCTTTCAGGCAGTTCGTCGCAACAAAAATAACAATGGTATCGGAGTGGGCTCTTTCAAAAAGAGTTAACACCTTGAAAGAATAAAGATAGTTGTACTTGCAAGAGTACAAGAAGAACAATCAACTACAAAGGCACAATGCTTCAATGGTGGCAGATGGAAAGTAATAAAGTCAGAAATCAACACCACAGAAGTCAAGGAGCTATGAGAAATGTTCAAAGATCCCCACGACTGCTCATGATAGAAGGATTCCCAAATAAAATGGACCAGACTCTGATGAAGAAGAACTGGCTCTTCTAGCAATAAAAGTCGAAAGGATAATCAGAAGGGGGCCCTTGAATAAATAAAAGAACCCAACCTACAAAGCAAAGATAGAGGGAACTCAAAATATATGTCATAAGTCGTAGAGTCATGACCACTCTACAAGAGACTCTCCTAACGAAGAACCTCAGCTAAGAAGAAGCCTAGTTAAAAAGGAAAGCGGGGAACAGGTCCCTAAAAGCATAATATTTGCAAGATGTTAAGTTCTAGCTACCAATAAAGAGCCAGCAGGCATGGACGAACCCTTAGGGGATGAAGCGGATAATGAAGAAGATCAGTCCCTACTATCCATGGAGGACTCTGACTTAGGAGAGAATTTGGCATTTATGATATCTGACATTTAGTGCCACTCTGACTCAGATTCTGAAGAGAATGATGCAAACCCAAAGGAGAAAAAGGGCAACAACATGTCGTATGTAGACAGTGTTTGTTCCATACATATGACATGAGACAAAGGAAATTTCATCTCACTAATGCCCTACCATGAAGGAAGAATAGGATTTGGCAACGGAAAGAAGGCAGATATAGTAGGAATCCGAAGATCTCATCCCATGCAACTGAAAGTGAGTACTGTGTCAAAGGCCAAAATCATAATCTACTGAGTGTCTCAGATGTGTGAAAAAGGTAGCCAGGTCCTATTTTCATCGGAAGATTGCCAAAGACTGGGAAATGGTTCTCAAAGGAAGAAGACACAAAAAATGTCTTCATAACTTTTATCATGGGTCCACCCCAGAATATAGATATAAGTGGACGTGCACATGAGACAGACTCATTAATATGACATAAGAGACTTGGGTATGCAAGTTTCTCACTGTTCAACAACACTGATATCAAAAGAATACATATCACCCTAAGTGCTTACATAGCATAGAGAACCAAAATATAATAAATTCAACCAAATCCAAATGTTAAGACCGAGTAGATACTAAATAATAATTTATACATTCTTGTTTCTTAAACCCCAATTTTAATGTAGATAATGACTGAACAAAAAATCAGCAAAAGCAGATCCAAATTTCTGTAACAAATTTAATTTGTATTATTATTATTGTTGGTTTGGACATTTTTCAAAGCATTTCGAGACAAGTACTGGATCATTTAAAATGGTATATATGGATGGATGTTCTCAAGGTATTCTAACTTTGCAAATTGTAAATTGCTATTTTGTATATCAAAAATTTTTAGACTATGCAATTATTTGTTTTTTCTTATATATATACATGTGCTTCAAACTAGTAAGAATATAAACATCATCATTTTACACTCAATACACAATAAATGTGCAAGTTAAACACATTCAGTATCCTTAAAAGGAAATATCATCTGTAGAAGGTAATTTCAATTTTATCAACAAAAGAAATGTAATATTTGGTCAGAAAAGAATCTAAAGCTCTCCCTACTTAGTGGGGGGGGGGGGGGGACACAGAATTGGAAGGAGGGCATGTTATGAAGGAGAACTGGTAAAAGAGATTCAGAAAAACTACACACGCATACATTTACGATATCTCTTGAGATATATAGGAAAATTCTCAAACTTTAAAAGGTAAGAATTTTATTTTTGATTCAGTTTGGGTTTGCAGGCACCAGTCCTTAAACCAGTGCATACTTCTCATTAAACTGCTTACCTTCAAATAGTCATTGACGTCAGGGTCACTATTGACAACGTCGCCAACATCGGTCACGAGCTTGACAATTCGTTTTGCATTTGTGTATGTTGCAAATGCTTTTCCTCCAATCATGATTGTGCGAGGAGTCGTATTTTTCCTTTCTTCTGGGCTCATTCCCTATAGTAATGATACAGGTATAAGAATATCATTACTTTCTAAAAGACGGAATATCCCAATCTTGCATCATCTCGATAATCTCAAAATTTCATCATGTGCAGAAAGGAAACCACAAAAGTAGAAAAGTTAAAACTGAATATGATCGTTATATTTACTTGTTAGATCATTGCTGGCAGTGACAACAATCATGAATATTAATGCCGCTAACAAGGAGAAATAACAGAAAATGGAAATTTGGCAGTTTCACGCACCTTAAGCTTCTTGTATCTATAGATGACGCCCAGAATATTTAGGAGCTGTCTTTTGTATTCATGGATACGTTTGACTTGTATGTCAAAAAGGGTATTTGGACTGATGCTCAGACCTGTCACACGCAGTATATAGTGTGCCAAACGCTGCTTGTTCGCCATCTTGGCTGATTCCCATTCAGCATGGAGCTCTGAATTATCAGCAAACTTTGCAAAATGTATAGTCAATTGCGATATCATTACCCACGTGAAGGAAAACGTTAAATGTATGCAAGCTTTTACGATAAATGATATGTTACACACAAACACATAATATAAGATACCTCCCGAAGATTAGCAAGCAGTTCGAGGTTCGTCACCCATTGATCTGTTTTTAACCACTTGGTAATTATATGACTCAGCTCAGGACTACAAAACCGGATCCACCTACGAGGAGTTATACCATTGGTCTTATTCTGGAACTTGGTGGGCCATACAGAGACATAATCAGCAAATAACTCAGCCTTTAGGATGTCACTATGCAGCTGGGCAACACCATTTACCTGTAAAATATGGCTAACGGGGTTATGCTTCTCTTTTAAAATTCAACATGAACTTTGACAAGGAGGACCACTTTTCTATGGAAATTCTTATTTTTGTCCTACTAATGTGTAAGGATTTGAAGACTTTGACTGAGCATAAGTTATTCTTCAAGTTTTCATTAATCAAGATAAAAGAAATGCTATCAGCTTTTTCATACTTTTGAGTTGGCTAAACTGAAACATCACTAATGGCATGCAGCTCTGGGTTATGCATTGATAAAATAAAAGCGATGGGATTTTACAGAAGGTCTTCTATAAGTGGTTGACATTCTTTTTGTTTACATGTACTGAGATGCAGTTTGAAAAAAAAATCAAAGAACGTTCTCAATGAGATGAATCATTTTGATCAGAATTTATTTATTATATAATTGGCTTCAAACAGCTTTGCATGAAATGAATTATTCGTTCGAGAATCTGGATAAGTTTACTGGAGTTAACTTATCAAACACCTCCGGTGCATAGTATCTCTTACCGTATGTGAAGAGACAACACACAAGTTAGCCATATGCACAACAGGCTTTGTGGCATTGTGATCCAAAATGCGCATGCTATGCATCTTATTCTCAAGATCAGGTCTTTCTGACATTATTGTAGCAACAAACTGCAAGAAGTTTCAAAAATACCTTTGAAGTAAGCTATATTTTCAAATATGAAGAGATAAACTGGCTGGTTTTGTACCCGTTTGTCAATTTCTTCAATGATCTCCATATGTCTAGGAAGGAGCTTCCACATGACTGCCTGTGACCATTTTTCCAGTGCTTCAGGTAGGACAGTATGATTCGTATATGCAATTGTCCTGGGGACATAAAGCATCACATCATCCAATTCATAAATTTGCAAGATACGGTACCAAGACAAGCAAACAGAGGAACCATATCGATGTATTACTCAACACAGAGCACCTTACTAGGCAAAATAAGATTGTAAAACTCACTTAGTAGTGATATTCCAAGATTCACCCCACCCAAGTCCTTCATCATCCATTAGCAACCGCATCAGCTCTGGAATCGTAAGAGTTGGATGTGTGTCATTTAGTTGTATCGCAACCTTCTTGGGGAATTCAGACCACTGGTGAGCACCCTTTCCATCTTCTCTCTCTTTGAATCTGGCAATAATATCCTGGTTTTGATCCAATAGCCAGTTACATAATTAAGTAAAGAAGGTTATATTTCTGACATAACAGAACTACCAAATATCGCCAAATTCTAGGTCAAATTAAATGCTAATTACCTGGCTTTAGACATAATTTAAAGTTGATCAAAGGCATATATACCTATTAAGAACCTAAATAATTTGAAAAATAGGTTGAGGGGGTGGGGGGTTTCATGAAACTAGTTCAAATGGAGCTAAGCTTTTCTTTCGAAATTCAATAACATGACCGAAGAGCTCTTTTTTGCTCAAACCTACTGAATATTGAGGATGTTTGGGATTGAGGTGCAGCCAGTGGCTCCAGAAACAAGCAAGAAACTTCACTCAGAACTAATTAGTAGGAGGACAGATTCCAAGGCACAAGATCAACATAAAAATATAAGCCCGAGGAAAAAAAATGCTCATTAGTATCATCAAATTAGACTGACTTCCTAAATAAGAGAATGCCTTAAGATATGGTATTATACGGAACAGGTGCAGAAGAGAGAAAAGGAAACTATAAAACCTGAAGTGATGCACTGCACAGAAAAAATTGCTGTTTTAGCCGTAAGAGTTTTCCATTCTCTGTAGCATCCCCTGGGTAAAGAACAGCACAAATCTGCATGGACAAAATTTAAACCACTCATCTCTTGAACATGGAAAGTGAGTGTCGATTCAAAGTAAAGTGTTTCTATCTCCGGGTTAGCCTTACAATATTGAACCTAATAATTTAACTCCCCTACTAAGGAAAAATAGAACAGGTAGAGCTGTAAAGTTCTCACAACAAACCTGCTGAGCCCTAGAATGAAGCTGTGCAGCAGCATCATACTGTCCATCATTAAACAGAAACAAGTTGAAATCCTCAGAGCTTGCTTTGGCTTCCCAGAGACGAAGACTATTGGTGTTTTTAGTTTTGTATCCTGGAATGGGCACATCATATGCAAGAGCCTGTACGACCTCTCCACCAACCCATTTTCGCCTACGACAAATTTTATGAACAATTGAGTTTGAATTTGAGAGCATTGTGGCTTCAAAAAATTCAATTTGACATGTTTGTTTCTTTAAATATACTTTTTTAAAAAGAAGTGTGTTTCTTTAAATAATTTACCACATATATAGTTTGTTTAGTACTTACGAGCCAGAAGGGAGGACTTCAACATGACCAAAAAACCTGATAGGAAAGACAACATCATGCCTTACAATTTCCCAGGGACTAAATTTCTGCATAGTACACAACCAAGTTTGATTACTAGCATCAAATCATCATGGTATTTAACAAACACATTTATATGAAATCAGACCTCCAACCAATCTTCAGGAACTTCTTCTTGGCCAGCCTTCGTGATAAGCTGCTTAAAAAGTCCATATCTGTACCTCAAGCCATAACCCCATGCGGGAAGGTTCAATGTGGCCATGGAATCAAGAAAGCATGAAGCGAGCCTTCCTAAACCACCATTTCCTAGTGCTGCATCTTTTTCCTATAAATAAACGATAAATTATAGAAAGCAAAATAATGTAGCATCAGTTTCTGGTGGCACTAACAGAAATAAGCCTATTGAGGTGTCTCAACTTCCATTTCATAAATAGCCAACCAAATAGAAGGTTAGATAATTGTTGATTGATTACTATGAGAAATAGAAAATGGAGATAGCAGTAGAGAGTGATGTAGTGGACAAATCACAAGACAAAACATAAGTAAATAGTAATATGGTAGGAATACCTATAGCAGATTGAAGAGAGAGTATAAAAGAGTATTGAAGTCGCAGTTAATAAATACCTGGTCAACGACCTCCTCAAGGTCCTGACCCAGTTTGTTTAAAGCATGAGCATATGCGTTGTGGATGTCTAAGTTTCCAATTGCATTTGTCAAAGCTCGCCCCTGGAGATACTCCATTGATAAGTAGTATGTTTGCTTTGGATTAAGTTTGTGATAATGAAGATAGGTGTCATTCCATTGCTGCAAAGGAAAGAGAGACATTGTAATGAAATGTATGAATAAAGTTTCTCAATTTCACAATACAAAACTCACTTTGATCAAGCGATCACGAACACTGTCAGCAGTAGCAGCATAGTATGCTTGTAGTGGCTCAAAGTTGAAAGGAGAAAAATGAGGAGTATATTGAGCATGATACTTGATATTAGATGCAATGTCAGTAAGTGGTTCAGAAATAACTGCTGCTGAAACATCATTCGATTTTGCACCTTCACCTTCACCTTCCATGGAAAATAAACCTATACCACCAATCGATTTCAAACCGAATATAGATAGTGATGAAGTGTATAGAATATGCAAAGAGGATAGGTTATTAAAGGAGGATATTTTTCCCTTTTTTTATATTTATATATTAATAATAGAAAAAAGCTCTCACCCTTTTCCCGGGCGAAGATTAGATTATTAATAATAGTGTGTATTGATGAATGAGGGCAACATAAATAAATAAATATCTATTCGAGGAAGAAGGAGAAAGACAATGAGTCATTATCTTGATTTTTGGGCATAAATCATCGCCAACACATGGGGAATGAACGGAGGAGAAGAATTACAAAAATAACAATAATTGAATATACAGAGGAAGATTCAAACAAAGCGCCCCAAGTTGGGCATTTAATGAAAAAGCGCCGGGCACGAGTTCTATGCTGAATAAATAATCTCTCTTCTCTGAGCTAAGATTCAAAGTGATTTTTACATGTAGTACTAATTGTTCTTCTTGTTTGTAATATTGGTACATTTTTTGTCTTTTTTAAAATTTTTCTATTTTTTGCAATAATTTTATCTATAACCTATGTAAGAAAAGTTCAATCGTCATTTTATATATTTAGTAATTAGTAGAAATAATAACTTCATATCAAAATATGTGTGAAGAAAAACACTTTGTTTTGTTTAGTAGAAATTCCATTGCAGATAAAGTCGAGAGGTTCTATATGGAATGTACAATTTTTTCTTTTCCTCCAAAGTCATACGTTAAAATAATATTTCTAGTGAATAGATCTTATCATTTCTCTCAGATTAAATTATTATTTCTATTAAATATATAAAAAGATGATCGGACATTCTTTATATAAAATATTGACAAAAGTAATATAAAAAAATAAGCAAAATTTTAGGAGAGGACCAAAAGTGCACCAATATCGCAAACATGAGTGACTATTAGTGCTCCATGTGAAAATTTAAGGATCACTTTGAGTCTTAACCCAAAGATGAGGGGCTGTTTTGAGCCTTTCCTCTCCACACAACGCACAACTTCTCATTTTTTTTGTTTTCACCCTCATATTTAATTCCAACTGTTTCAATTTCCTTTACTTTTTTTAAGAATTTTTTATCAAACTAGACCATTATATAAAGCAATTTACTAAAATAATACATTTTTCTAAAATGTCACAAAACTAGTATTAATGTATTTCACACTAACGTTTTAGGGGATATTTTTTTAAAAAAAAGTTGACGGCTTTAGGTTGATATACGTTACTGTAAGTAACATTTTACTCCTAAAACGTTGTTTTGAGTAGCATTTTAGGAGTAAAACGTTACTATGAGTAACATATCAATCTAACACCGTCAACTTTTACAAAAAAAAAAAAATATACCCTAAAACGTTACTGTGAAACACCCTTATACTAGTTTTGTTAAATTATAGAAAAACATATTATTTTGGTAAATTGCTTTATATAATGACTTAATTTGGTCAAAACCTCTTTTTCTGGCAGTTCATTTTATTTGAATACATAAATACTATTTTAACAGATTTGTGAGTTTCTGTAAGATTTACATAACACGAATAAAATCAGACTTTGAATCTCAAGAAAAAAATACAATATCACAAAACAAAATATGTCTATAAGACCCTCAAAAATGAACTAAGGTAGCTAGACCCTCACATGTGCCTTAAAAGGTTAACACATGTTAATAAAGTGTTTTACAGCTTGTATAGCTGATTTGAAGAGGTTTGGAGGTCAAACGTCCAAGAACGACCAAGACATTTGAAAGTTATTCTTTAAGCATGCTAGTGTGCCCTAGTGTGTCTTTGAATGTTTTATGTATTGTTTAGTGCTTAAAATGATAGAATAGGACCCTAACATGTATATGACCGTATTAAGGGTCGAAACGTCCCAACACAACTCCCCAAGGACCACCGAAAGGGTCCTTGAGGGGGACCCAAAAGCTTGCAAAACACTGCCTTGGCAGTGTCAATTGGTGCCATGCAAACGACGCCCCGTGCATGGACCTACGTCCTGTCTATTGGTGGCGTTGCTCCACACCTAGACGTGGGGCTCAACCCCCAAATTATGAGCCTCAGTCAAAAATGACGGATGTGTAGGACAGTGCCGTCGTTCCACCAACAGGCCATCGCTGCCATCCATAGTTTGGACCTGCATTTTATCTGCTAAACGCTGCCAAGTGAGGGGTCAATTAGGAAATTCACCCCCACATTCCAAATAAGGTCTAGGCGGTTATTTTGTCTATTATTAAGTTTGTTAAAAATATCAAAACACCAATTCTAATTCATTCTTCAAATTTACACTTTTCCCTCTCAAAAGAATCTCTTTCTAGAACCTCTATTGGAGATCAAGCTCAAGAACTACCTAGGGGATGAATTCTCATGCTTTCTTCTCCAAATTTTTGTCGGCTTGTCATGTAGTAAGGTATGATAATCCTTGATCCTAGTTAATCTTTCATCTGAGGAGTTCCTTCAAAGGTTTTTCTAAAGAGAATTCATGATCAAAATTGCTATCTTTCAATCTAGCCATGTGTTCATTGTCAAATTGATTTCAAAAGCATCCCAATGATGAATTTATGATAAGTTGTTGTTTTTATGATGAATTTCAATCCAATTTCATGAAGAACCCATGATCCTCCTGAATTCTCAAATCTAGCCATGTGCCTATTACTATTGTTATCTATGTAAATTGAATGCGAATTGTGGGGGAATGATCTAAGGTGATCATAGCTTGGAGAATTTGGTGAGTTGACCTAGATTCCTCTAATTAGCATAGAATTGACCTTGAATTGCATTGTGTGGTATGGTCCACTTATGGTGGCCATGATTTTGAAGGAGTTGTGTAGTCTCCAATGCTAAGTATCATGCTCTAAGTATATTGGTGTTGTTTCTTACATGTGAATGATTATGTTAGGGTTAGGAGTCTTCGATTCAAATGGTGAAGATATCTTGTCTCCTATGCTATAATGTGGTGTGTATCTATAATCTGTAATACTCTATGTGTGAGTTACTTATGACTTGAGGGATATAAATAAGTGTTGTACTCCTTAAAGAGTGGTTGTTTATCTTATGTGATCATGATGACCAATGTACACCCACACATCTCATGCATACCTATAAGTGTTATATGTTCATGAGGTCTAAGGAATAAATGGAAGTATGAAAGATGTAACTTGACTAGGATGGCATGGTAGGTGTACTAGTATAGGTAGAGGTATGGTACTTTACCTATACATTGCACATGTGTACCTTGATAGAATTGTTCCTAGGGTGATTCTTTATGTATGTAAGTATGAATGCATGATTAAGTTATGAACATGATAAATATGAGATGATGATTAATGAATGATTGTGAGGGATTATAAGGGATCTCTTATGCATCTTAAGGTTATGTTATGAAGTAAAGTGTATAGATGATGAAGTATGATCATATAGTGTCTAAATGTGTTTGTGTGAAAGGTTTCCTCACATATGTACACATACACACGCATGAATGAATGAAACATGTTATGATAATCTAGTAAAGTAGGGTATTTTGAAAGGTATTGCTCAATTGTATTCTAAACTAGACTATGTTATGAATATGTTATGTCCATGTGAAAGGATATTCTCACATGAGTTAGGTTTGATGAAAGGAAATTCTCATCATTAACCTATGAGCTATGCATATGAGGGGTTAATCTCCTAAAGCCTATTTTTATGAAGTAATGTTAATAAAGGCTTTTACATAAAGGGAACATAACTTAGCACCTAATGAACTTGTCAATGAGAGGTGCCCCTTCCCAAAATAGAAGGTATGTTCACCAATGTCCTCATGAGGTGGAAACTACAATGACAATTGCATAAAGAGGGTTTCAATTATACATCTCCTAGTTCCTTAACTATGTTGTTGATAGCTCAAATTACACTTCCTTACAGAAGTATAAGCGACCGTATCAAGTAAAGAACCCAACAAGTAGGTTGGGGTCGATCCCACGAGGAAAATGGTAAGACTTAACTTCAATGTACAATTACGTCTATTTAGTCAAGTCCTTTATGAAAACAGGTAATTAAAAGGTGGAGAAAGGTTGAAACAAAAGTGTTTACTTTGGTGTTTATCAAGTTGTAAGAGAAACGAGGGTGTACGTGTTCCCCATAGGTTCATAATGCGGTAATCCTAGCTATAACAATTCTTTCCTAGTGTCTTGCATGCAAAGTGATAAGTTAGGTATCTCTAAATTCTTGTTCCGACATTTAGATAATTTCACCCCGTACCTTGGTCCAAATACGTGTGTCTAAGCTTCTAACCCTTATCTTTACTTCATATTAAGCATCATATTCGATGTATGTCTTAGTTATTACTTCGCACCAATCAAAACTAGCCTATTAGATAGTGTCCCACTAAATCTATGTTGATAATTCTTTTTCTATTAACTACCCCTTGGTCCGAGAAGTAGAAATAAGGCGAGTTCTAATGCGTGCACTCGTTAAAAAGACTTCTAAGCGAAAGAATGATCAATGCATGCAAGAACCTATTCGAGAATTGCTATTTAGCTATTTTTACTTTGTTAATCACCCATGGTTCCCACAATCCTAGTTGTGGATTTAGTTACCCATGCCTAGAAGAACACAATTCATATTTAATAAACAATCATTCATGAACTTACTTTGAAAAGTTTGAAGAAAATCTGGAAATTATACTTGAAAATACAAAATTCACTTGAAAATCTATTCCGGAAACTTGAATTAATTGTCCAAGTTGCAAAACAAAACTCCAAGAACAAAACTATGAAAAATATTAAAGAATCCAACCCCCAAAACAAGGGTTTCTACCCTATTTATAAAAACATTGTCCTAAAATAAAGGAAAACAAAAAAACAAAGTTTGTCCAAAAAATGTGGCTTCAATCGACGACCCCATAGACGGTCCATCGATGAAACGACGGATCGTTGACTGCCTCCATCGGTCCAGACTTAGCTTTTGTTTCAGCCTTCACTTTTGCATATTCTCTGAAAAATAACGATATTCTTCTCATACACCCACCTTAGGTACTAGGCATCCAAGTGTCAAGCCTAGGTGCCATAGTACATGATCACTTAAAATGATAATGTAGATTAAGCAAGTGCCCAAGGACATAGTGAGGATACTTGAGACGATAAGTGAACATTCCAAATGAACTTTCCAGAGTGGTTAGTTAGGAAAGTTCACAAAAACACATGTGCAACCGGCCGAGAGACAAAACTAATCGATTCGGTTAGAGCGGTTAGGGGATAAGCGCGCGTCTGGGTCAAGCCACGTGGGTCTAAGATCACTAGCCGGTCCTAGGCTCTAATTGACTGACCTAACTAGTTAAATAACCTAGGACTAACCAAAAATAACTAACTAGTGGACCGGACAACCTAAGACCTAACCGGGTGACACTAAGCCGAGTAACTAACTAAAGAAACATCCCAATACCTAACCTAGAATGGTCCAAAAGGGTTGGTTATGGTCCTAATAATTTAGGGGTACTTTAGTAATTACCCTTTATTCCTTAATTAAATAAATTAGAAACTTAATTAATTAATTTAATTGGTCAAACCAAACCCCCTAAGAAATTCCTAGATTTTGGTTTAGTAAATTGTTCTCTTATTTTTAGTCAATTTAGGAGAGGCGTTTTGGTAATTAGATAATTGAGTTATTTAATGAAGTTAATTGGTCTTAGTTGAATTAGTTAATATTCTATTCCTAAAGACTTAGAATCACGTTATTCAACAATAAACCCTACGACTAAAAACAAGTGAACAATGTAGAAAAAACCCTAGGTGATTTCAAGCAATTCTTCAAGGTTTTCGTGCAAAGTGCAAAATGATCTTCGTAGATTCAATTCTACAGTAAGGTATGGGTTTTCTCTCTTGGATTCTCTTCCCCAAGAGGCTTTTCAAACGTTTTGAAATCAAGAATATTGAAACTAGGGTTATTCCCAGTGAATCGCATGTTCATATCCTTAGTTCTCCCGATTTCCAATCCTTGTAGTATGTATAATGTAAATCTCGAGCATGTTGTAGTATGTGGTTCTAAGTGATCATTATGTGTATGTTTTTGTGATTTATAATTGTTGTACCATGGTTTCACGGTACTTTCAATGCCTTTTTCCTTAAGTTTAGTGTGTCTAAGGCCTTTTTGTATTAGTTTTAATGTATTTATCTTTTTGTTTGCGGGAAATCTGTCCAGGATGAAAACGTGGAAGAATTGTGCTGAAATTGAAGAAGTGACGACCTACAGAGACATCGATGGTCCGTCGAGCCATTGACGGTCCGTAGGTGGCCACCGTCGTATCAAGGAAATGCTACTGTAGGATGATCAGGGAATTCTGACTAAGTGTGGGGCTACGAAGGCTCTCGACGGACCATTACCTCCACAATGAACTATCCTACACATCCATCATCGCTAACAGAAAGTAGCTTCAATACCCGACTTGAAAAGATTCTAAGTGTGGACAAATGGAAGCCATCGACGGACCGTCATCCTTGTCCGTCGATGGTAACAGTGAGTTGGAGAAGAAAGCAGCTGAAAAAGAAGCTAAGTGTGGAACAAAGGGGGGCCTCGACGGTCCGTTGTGGCCTTGACGGTCCGTTCGTCTAGTCGTCGACTCAGACGCGTTTTTTGGGAAGATTTTCCTTAAATAGATTTTTTTATGTTAGGACTTTTTTTATTATAAATACTAGTAAGAACCTCGTTTTTGAGGTGGGACTCTTGGGTATTTTTCAGTTTTATTGTTTTAGTTGTAACTTGTGATTTTGGGGAAATTTTTCTATTTTTCGGAAATTGTTTGTTGCAAGAGTATTGATTAATTAAAGTAATTTTTTTTGGATTTTCTTCAATCTCATAAAAGTAAGTACATGAATTCTTATCAAACTAAATGAATTGTGTGATTATTAACATGTGTAACTAAATTCATAGCTAGGGTTGTCGGAACCATAGGTAATTAACAAGGTAAAAACTAGCTAAAATAATAATCCTAGAATAATGTCTTGCATATATTGATAATTCTTTCATTTAGAAGTCTTTTTAACGAGTGCACACATTAGAACTCGCCTTGTTTCTACTTCCCGAACCAAGGATATAGATAATAAGAAAAAAGAATTATCAACATAGATTTAGTATGCACTATCTAAATAGGCTAGCGTCGATTCGTGCAAAGTAACAAGTAAGCCAAACATCGATTATGAAGCTTAATATGAGGTAAAGGTATGGTTTAGTAAAGCACACACACGTAGCCAAGGTGCAGAGTAAAATTTCCCAGTTGCCGGACCAAGGAATTAGGGATACATAACTTACCACTTAGCTTGCAAGATACTAGGAGATGATTGTTATAGCTAGAATTACCGCATTATGAACCCGTGGGGAACACTTAATCCTTAGTTACTCTCATTGCTTGATAAAAATCAAATCTTTGAACTTGTCACTTGTTTACTTAGACATAGCTAATTACATTCGTTACTTGAAACCCCTTTTTGTTACTTATTTTTGAAAAGAACTTGACTAAATAGAAGTAATAGTAGGTTAAAGTTAAGTCTAAATCATTTTCCTCGTGGGATTGACCCCAACCTCATAGTTGGGTTCTTTACTTGATACGATCTCTTATACTTCTTTTCGAGAAGTAAATTTGAGCGCATCAAATTTTGACGCCGCTGCCGAAAAAAGTGGCTTTTAGATTAACTTTAAGCTTATTACCAAAGTTTAGTCAATATTTTCCTAATTTTACTTTTTGTGTTTGTTTTTGTCTCTTGCAGATCTAACTTCCGTGTATGCCAAGTACGCGGAGTAGAGGAGATCCCATACTCTCACCCGACCCCGAATGGAGCGTACACTACGAAGAATGAACCGAAATTTGGGTATTCTCGATGATGATCACAACCTGGAAATTCCACCACCGGTTGATGATCATGATATATTATTACCTGAAAATCACGGGAAAGGTGAAATACGGAGGAAACCTCCCGCTCCACGCCCTCAAGAGTATTACAGGGGATATGATAATATTACTAACTCTGACGGGCCACTTGTTTTGCATCCCCTACCACATGACCATACTTTCGTGGTAACTAGTAGTCTGTTGCAAATGCTCACCGCTAGAGATTTGTTTTTTGGGGCTACCTTCTGAAGATCCACATGCTCACATCGCCAAGGTGTGGTCAGTTATACGAGTTGTGTAGAGAGTCCTAATTTAAATATGAACATAATTGGGTCGAGAGTGTTTTCTTTATTACTGAAGGGAGAGGCCGCTATATGGTTTATCGAGATCCCCTATAACTCAGTCTACACTTGGAATCAATTGAGGGATATGTTCTTAGCATGTAACTACCCGATGTCTAAGAAGCTAAACCACAAAGATAGGTTGAACAACTCAGGTTTACTTCATTCTTGAGAAGTGTCCCCAATCACCGCATTGATGATGAGTCATTGAAAGAGTACTTCTATCGGGGACAAGATGATAATAATAAAGTAGTACAAGATACGATAGCAGCTGGTTCTTATGGGGAGTGTCCTTATGCTGAGATTGCTGAGAAGTTGGACAAAATCTCTCAAAATAATAAAGCTTGGAGCACTAAGAAGTGAGATACTGGGAGAAACACTTTTGCAGTGTAATTTGCACACAACCCAACCACAGATGAGATTTGTGAGAAATGGATCAAATGAGAACTGAGCTTGGTTTGGTGTTGAAACACGTAACTTGGGGTGCAGAAAAGGTAAATGCGGTGAACTACTTGTCTAAACAACCACCGCCGATTGATGAGTATTACTATGAGGAGGACTCTTATGCGGTAAATGAGTAGACGGGGGTTTTCTGACCAAACGCCCAAGGCTCCAATATGGATAAATGACACCAAGGTCAAGGAAATCAAGGTCGAAACTATGATAATTACAACCGAGAGGGTCATTATGTCAGAGATGGGAATTACAACTGCGATAACAACTTCAATCGGTGTAACTATGGTAATAGAAATGATAGGAGTGGGCCCTATGTTCCACCTCAAAATTGTGAAGTTTCTCTTAGGGATGGTGGAGGTAATATGGCGCGAGTTAAGGATATGTTGCAAAAAATGATGAGGAGGTTTGATGCTAGTGATGTGCACACTAAATATTTGAGGAGTGACTTAGCGAGTATTGGGCAAAAGTTGATGCAAATGCAATCTTGAGTTGCAAATGGCCCAATTGTCTTCAACTGTGAACCCACGCCAACCGGGCACTCTTCCTAGCAATACTGTCCAAAATCTGAAAAATGATAGACATTGTATGCCAGTCACAACTCGAGGTGGTAAGGAAACCATTGAACCACTGATGCAGTCTGGTGTAGAAAATGTGATAAGAGGCGATGATGAGGTTGTGGAGGTTAGTGGTGAGTTAGACGACAATACGGGGAAAGAAGGTGAGGTACCTTAAAAGGTGACCCCCATGCCTAGACCACCAACCTCCATTCCCACAGAGGTTAGTGAAAAAAGATCAAGGATGGTAAATATTGGCGTTTTATCACTATACTCAAATAGCTTTCCACCAATGTCCCTTTGATAAAAGCTCTTGAACAAATTCCCGATTATGCCAAATTCATGAAAGATATGGTCACTAAGAAAACATCGGTCAGTTTTGATGATGATGATAGAATGCAGCATTGTAGTGCTATTGCTACAAGGTCTTTAGTTCAAAAGAAACTGCTATAGCTACAAGGTCTTTACTTCAAAAGAGAGAAGATCTGGGTGCCTTCACTATTCCATGTGCAATCAGGTTATTACACTTTGCGCAAGCATTATGTGATCTTAGGGCAAGCATAATCTCATGCTCTCTATTTACAAGAAGTTGGGTTTGGGTGACCCAAAGCGCACTACGATGCGACTATTGATGGACGATCGAACGGTGAAGAGGCCTATTGGGATACTCCACGATGTGTTAGTAAAGATGGAATCATTCATATTTTCGGCCAATTTTGTGATTCTTGATTGTGAGTTACCTATTATTCTTGGGAGGCCATTCCTTGCAACGGGTAGATCCTTGGTTGATATGGAGAAAGGGCAAACGAAATTTTGGTTGAACAATGAAGAAGTGATTTTCAACATTTGTATGTCCATGAGGCAGAGTGGTGAGATCCTGTCGGTATCTGCCATATCTTACAAGGTTGAAAAAGTCATCTGAGGTACAAATAGAAGAGCGCCTAGGTGTAGAAGCACTAGCGGCAGTGATCATGAATTTTGATAGTTATTGCATTGAACAGTATGGGTCATTGGTTGCGACACTTGATCGAGGTGATGTTCGGTTTAAACCAAAGAATTTGGAGTTAGATATGAAGCATCGCAAGTCTCCACCCGCGAAACCATCAATAGAGGAGGCTCCAAAAGTTTCACTTAAGGCTCTATTACCTCATTTGAGGTATGTATTCTTGGGAAAAGGTGACACTATACCGGTAATTATTGCATCAGATTTGAATGTGCATCAAGTTGAGAGTTTGGTGGAGGTGTTAAAAAGGTTCAAAAGAGCTATTGGGTGGACTTTTGTGGACATTATTGGGATCCCTCCCGAGATTTGTTCACATAAAATCCAACTCATGCCCGATCATAAGCCAAGTATTGAGTAGCAGAGACGTTTAAATCTACATATGCAAGAGGTGGTGAAGAAGGAAATCATTAAGTGGTGATGGAGTGATATATCTAATCGCTGATAGTAGTTGGGTATGCCTGTTCAGTGTGTACCTAAGAAAGGAAGAATGATTGTGGTCCCCAATGAGAAAAATGAGCTTTTTCCGATGAGGCCTGTGACTGGATGGAGGGTATGTATGGATTACCGTAAATTAAATGCATGGACCAAGAAAGACCATTTTCCTATGCCCTTCATGGATCAGATGTTGGATAGACTTGTAGGAAAGGGGTGGTACTATTTTCTTGATGACTATTCGGGTTACAATAAAATTTTTATTACACCGGAAGATCAAGAGAAAACCACATTTACTTGTCCTTATGGGATCTTCACATTCAAGAGAATGCCGTTTGGGTTATGTAATGCACCAGCCACATTTCAGAGATGTATGATGTCAATATTCTCCGATATGGTGGAGGACACTATTGAGGTGTTTATGGATGATTTTTCAGTGGCTGGAGACTCCTTTGAGCAATGTTTGGGTCATTTTTCTGAGGTTCTTAAGAGGTGTGAAGATTGAAACCTTGTGCTAAATTGGGAAAAATGTCACTTCATGGTGAAACAAGGTATTTTATTGGGTCATCGCATTTCATAGAAGGGTATAGAGGTTGATCGAGCTAAAGTTGAGGTGATAAAGATGTTTCCTCCATCCATCTCTGTAAAAGGTGTGAGAAGTTTTCTTGGGCATGCAACCTTTTATTGGAGGTTCACCAAGGATTTTGTAAAGATTGCACATCCTTTGTGCAAGTTTCTTGAGAAAGTGTAAGTTTTATTTTGATAAATTCTGTCTTAAGGCATTTGGTGAGTTGAAGGAAAAGTTTGTGTCTGCACCTATCATCATTTCTCCGGATTAGAGCAAGCCATTTAAGGTGATGTGTGATGCGAGTGGGGTTGCTCTTGGTGTGGTATTGGGACAAAGAAGGGACAAAATCCTTCATCTCGTTTACTATGCTAGTAAGCCCTTAATGAAGCCCAAAAGAACTACACCGTGACTTAACAACAGCTCCTTGCAGTAGTCTTTACATTCAAGAAATTTTGCTCCTATTTGCTTGGCACGAGGGTTATAGTGCATACTGATCATTCTGCTTTGAGATATTTGATAGCAAAGAAGGATGCGAAACCGAGGTTGATTCATTGGGTATTACTATTGCAAGAATTTGACTTTGAGGTGAAAGATAGAAAAGGGACCAAAAATCAAGTTGTTGATCACTTGTCCCGATCATAAGATGAAGCAATGAGGAAGTTAGGTGAAAACGCTGAAATTGATGATACTTTCCTTGATGAGCATGTATTGACCGCCTCCCAAGACTTGATTCCATGGTTAAAGATTTTGCAAATTATTTGGCTAGTGATATCGTCCCACTGGACATGTCCTTTCATCAAAGGAAAAAGTTCATGCATGATGTGAAAAATATCTTTTGGGATGAGCCATACTTATATAGGAGTTGTGCCGATGGGCTTATTCGGCGTTGTGTGCCGGAAGTTGAGATGTTGAGTGTTTTGGAGGCATCCCATTCTTCGCCTGTAGGTGGGCATCATAGTGGTATCCGGACTGCTCACAAGATCTTGCGTTCTGGCTACTATTGGCCAACCATCCACTAAGATTCTCATGAGTTCGCGAAGGCACGTGATAGATGCCAAATAGATAGTGGCATTTCGAGAAAGCAAGAGTTCCCTTTAAATCCCATTCTTATGATTGAATTGTTAGTTGTGTAAGGCATTGACTTTATGGGCCCTTTTGTGAGTTCTCATAGGATGAAGTACATTCTTGTGGCAGTCAATTATGTGTCAAAATGGGTAGAAGCTATCGCACTTGCAAATAATGAAGGGGATAGTATCACCGCGTTCTTGAAAAAGAACATATTTTCTAGATTTGGCACCTCAAGAGCTATTATCAGTGATGGAGGATCCCACTTTTGTAAAAAGCTATTTAAGGGATTATTGAAAAAATTATGGGGTTCGCCATAATGTGTCCACTCCTTACCATCCTCAAACTAGTGGGCAAGTTGAGGTGTCAAACAGGGAGATTAAGCAGATTTTGGCAAAAATGGTGAATGCTAATAGAACGAATTGGTCAAAAAGGCTTGATGATGCTCTTTGGGATTTCCGGACAGCATACAAGACTCCCATATGTATGTCCCCATACCAACTTGTATATGGGAAGGCTTGTCACTTAGTAGTTGAATTAGAGCATAAGGCCATGTGGGCAATGAAAAAGTTGAAAATGGACTAAAATGAGGCTGCAGAACAGAGGTTAAATGGGTTGGATGAGCTTGATGAATTTCGCTTGAAGGCATATGAAAGTTCAGCCCTCTAGAAAGAAAAGATGAAGAAGTACCATGACCAAAATATTGAGAAACACAATTTTTTGGTTGGGGATTTGGTGCTTTAGTTCAATTCTAGATTGCGCTTGTTTCTGAGCAAACTTAAGTCCAAATGGGCTGGTCCCTATTTGATCACCCAACTATTCCCTCATAGTGCGCTTGAGTTGGAGAACAAGGAGGGTGTAAGGTTCATGGTGAACGGGCAGCGAATAAAAATCTATCTAGGGTATGTTGAAATGATGAATAAAGTGATCGAGGCATACCATCTTGATGAATTCTGAGTAATCAAGAGTCCTCCATCATGCCGCGATGTTATATCAAGCACTGATTGGGAGCCAACCCAATATGTACACTTTAGACAACTATAGGTTTTTTCGTGGTTTTCTAGGAATAGTTTCATTATTTTTGCTTTTATTACTTAATGTCCCGTTTGAATGTTTTTTCATTTTTCTCTAGAAGTGTTGGCTAGAGCGTAGTTTAGGGTCTATGTCCAAAAAGTGTCCAGAAAATACAAAAAAATTAGCTTAATGGGGGTTAACCGTGCAGAGATCATATCACCAGAAATTTGCCAAAAATTGGTTTGATGCACCCATCAACGGACCGTCGTCCCTTCGATGGACTGTCGGTAGGAACCGTCATGCCCATGTATGTTCTTTAAATTTTTCTAAGTTAGGACACAGTTGACAGAGGGGCCGATGGACCATCGACCCACTTACGATCCGTCGACGGGGAATGGTCAATCCCTCACCCACCAACTCGACCCGACCTGTCCGGCTATAAATTAAAAGTTTTAAAACTTTTTAGCTACCCACCTCTTCACTACCCCCCATAAACGTTTTACCTCCCTAATTTCTCTCATTTTCCCCTACTTCATCACCCATTAACTCCCAATTACTCCTCAGATTCCCTCACTTCCTCCAAATCCCCAAAAAAATTCCATTCTCTCCCAAAATCCCCCATTTTCTTTAGTCCCTTTGCCGGTCGGCGTTCGTGGTGGTTGTTGTTGCTTTTCAACTACTAGTGTTCATGCTCTTATTCCTCTAAGGTAGTTGTCAAGTATGTTGTTCTGATCTGCTAAGATTAACTGTCATTAACTTTCCTGATTTTCTTGATATCTAACTGTGTGGGTACTGAATTTTGGACCCTTTTGCATGCTAAAACTTACACCCAAAAGTCCTATGTCCCTTAGAACAACTGAAATTGAAAGGGATGGGGTTGTATTGTTAACAATTGGCGTGTGTTTGCATGATTGTGTTCCTGACCTAGGGTTTGATAGGCTGTCGAAAATGCATGGTAAAACTAGGAAAATTCATTCCCGACGAATGATGGGATGGTGGGTAAATGTTTGGAAAACTTAGGCTTATAAGGACACTTCGAATTAGTAAGATAGGGGAACCAAATTGGCTGCAACACTCTGTCCTTGAAGGACAGTACGGACCCTATCGATGGACCGTCGTTGGGGTCTGGTAACTCTAACTTCCCTTGTTTACTCTTAGTGTCCCTCGATGAACCACTTTAATGGACCGTCATCCCTTCGACGGTCCATCATGCACAATCATCAACGGTGTCAGAACCTTTGCTTCTGATTTTCTATAAAAATAATCTAAGTGTCCATCGATGGATCCTTATGAAGGACCATCGTCCCTTCGATGGTCGGTCCTACACAATCTTTGTTTCTGACATTTTTAAAATTTATTCTAAGTATCCCTCGATGGACCCCCATGACGGACCATCGTGCCCTCGACGGTCCGTAATGCATAACTGTCGCCACTATCAAAACCTTTGTTTCTGATGTTTTTAAAATTAATTCTAAGTGTCCCTCAACGGACCCTCATGGCGGACCGTCGTTCATTCGATGAACCATCGATGGGTCCGTCCTACACTATGTACTTCTGCACTGTCATTCCTTTTTTGTGTTCTGCTCTTGTGTTTTCTGCTTTTGCATGTGTTGCAGGATTCCACTGGTACTAACTATTTCTCTTTGCAGGTACAAATGTCACCTAAACACGACCGTGTCTACTCACGAGGGTGTTCCAAGTCCATCTCCCTGTCGAACCGGCTGTCATAGGCTCAGACGATGAGCGTGAACCGGAGTACGTGAGCGGGTTTCGAGAAATCGGACCCGTGAGCATGTTGATTGTCAGCGCTTTGCGCCACAAGTTTTCTTCACCTATCACCCTATCTTATATACTTTTATGATTGGGGACAATTGCATGTGTTTTTGTTGGGGGTTGGGTAAATGGAAAGTGAGTGCTAGGGTGAAGTCTGAGTATCCAAACTTTTGATCCTTTCTTGGGGTTTTCATGCCTGTGTTCTTTTCCCCCAAGAGACTGGTTATTTTATTGTTGAATCGGCATGTTGGTATCATTTGTACATAGTATAGAAATGGAATTTGAAGCATGATGGCTAAACAAAATGATATCCTTATTTAAAGAAAATGTTGCATGAGTAGGCATAGTAACTGATGAATATGTGACTCTAAGCATGACATAGAGATACATCATGGCGTGACCCTAAATCTAAAACTCGAACTGAGTGTCTGATAATCTGGTAGAGTAATGAGATGTCAAGTGAGTGTAAGGAAAATTTTGAATATTTTACCATTGGTATCAAGCTAGAACTTGACTGGTTAGTCCTTCTAAAAGCAAGTTGTGATAGACAATTAGGAAAGGATCATAGACCCTTGTTCAATATAGCCATTCTTTAGCCTAGATAACAGAAAACCGAATGAAATTAATTCCTTCTTTATCCAAATGATTTGAGCTTAAAATAGACTTTTTTTCACCCTAACTGATCTTTTCTGGGAACAATGTGTTGGCCCTGGTCCCTCCTTGGACATGTGCACTTCAGCTTATGCCAAAAGCATAAGTTGAGGGTGGCTAATGTAGAAAACAACCTTGTTGTGGCCTTGACCCAACCCTGGGTATTGTGTACCTTGACTCATAGAAAAACCATGAGTTGAGGGTGGCTATTATGAGGAATGCTCCAAAAAGTGGGGTTGAAAGAATAAACATAGAGAAAGAACAAAAGAAAAAGTGACTCAAGAAAAGTTGAAAGTAAAGCAAAAAATTTGAAAATACAAGTAAGAAAAGAGAAGAGTCACTTACACAAAAGGAGAGAGAAGAGATAATAACAAGGTGAAAGAATAGAAGAAAATTAAGAAATAGGGCGAAAGAAAAATGATGAAAAGGTACGCTTAGTCGTTATGTCAAGGAGGGATAAGTCAGTAAAATACATTTAAATGTATCCTACCTGACCCCGAGCCTATGTTACAAGTTAAGAAAGTCCTATAGAGATTCTAAGGATCTATTATGGTGAACTTGATGCAGTGAAAATAAGGGCAATCCTATGGCAATAAGTATAAATAATGTGTGAATTTGTTCTGAGAGCGAGTGTTGAAAATTAATCCTTATACTCAAACTGAAATCATTGTGTGAAAAATGAGGATGTTGTTTTAAAGTGAGGACACTAGTTACGATACCGAAAAAATGGTACCTTAGTGAGAGATCAAAGAAAATAGGTGTCGGTGTGTGGTGAGTCTGTGTCATTGTCTGATCCGCATGAGCGAGCCTAATAGTGATAACATGCATAAACATAATGAAGATAATCGGGATTGATAGCTAGATGATTGTGAAAGCTAAAATAAGGATACTCTTCTACGAAGATTTTGTGGTGAGTCATAGTGCGTCGCTCGAGGACAAACAACGAATTTAAGTTGAGGGTGTCGATGTCTAATGAAACCTACATGTTAGATCCATATACTCTTGTATGAAGATTTTGTGGTGAGTCATAGTGCGTCGCTCGAGGACAAACAACGAATTTAAGTTGAGGGTGTCGATGTCTAATGAAACCTACATGTTAGATCCATATACTTAGGGTATTTTACATGTGATGATAAATGTTGTAATGCCTACTTGTGTTCGAGAAGATGAAATTGTTATAAGTTGTTCATTGAATTGTTTCATAGGCTAATCAAAGGTTAAAAGTTTGTTTGTTTAACATGATAGATTACTATAATATATTCATGAAATAATTGACATGATTAGTGATAATATTATGATAAGTATCTAGTGAAAGTTTGAACTATGCCAACAAATTGGCTAGCAAAACTATGTACAAAATATTATTTCCAAAAATATGAACTCATAACATAAGGTATGCCAACCATTGGGACAAGTCCCAAAATACCCTATTTAAACAAATTGTGACCATTATAGCATTGAATAAGTCATTATAACTTTCATACAAAATGGTACAAGACTATCAACTAACATTGAATAAGATAAGGTGAGTAATGAAATAACTAAAAGCATAAGTTATGAAATTAATCTAATATAGAGTGTTAAAGAAAGTGAGACAAACCTCACTTACACTTAATCGATTATGTCAAAGATACTCACATAAGAGGGTGATAGAAGCCGTTAGACAAGTCTTACTCGCACCATGATGATAATGTAAGATTTAAGTTCATATTCATTAAGTATAGAAAAGGGATGCCCCATCCATTGAACTAAGTATACCTCATACTAGAAGCAAGCTTCCATAATGTTTGAGTAAACTCTAAAAGTTGTAAAGTAAAATAAATCTGAGCTAAGCACCGATAGACTAGCAATGAGCTTGTCCCAGCACATGTAAGCCTCATGTTATGAGATCACCAACCAGGTGGACCAGGGTCTCCGAAGTCTCCTAGTCTTTGAACTATGTTGTCAGCATAAGGACTAGCTAGTGGAGACTTCACCTAAGAATGCTAGGTAGTATTCCATTTCACTTTGGCCGGTGATACCACCTCTTTTCGGTGTAGGGAAGGCACTAGATTTCATGTTTATCTCACATGATCTATGTTTGTCAAAAGCTCAAGAAAGAATTTGGTTTCACTTTAGCCATGAACCACCACTTTTCGATGTGGGGAAGACATGGACTTGGTTTCACTTTAGCCGGTGATCCACCTATTTTCGGTGTGGGGATGAAACTTGACTTGGTTTCACCTTAGTTGGTGAACCACCTCTTTTCGGTGTGGGGAAGACACTGGATATCTTTTTATCTCACATGATCTAGATCAGTTAATTCTAAAAATTTCTTTAAGAAAGTAAGTAAGAAAGAAAGTAGCATGTTCAAAGTGAATATCATATCAAAGAAGAAGCAGTGTAAGTTCAAAGTGACCTAAGTAAGGAAGAGCTTAAGAATATCAATCATCAGTCTTTGAAAAGAATGAAGTCGAAACAATTATTTGTTCATGCCAATATTGGAGTATGAATATATGCCCCCAAGATCTATATATTATGAAAATAATCAAATAATTGGCATAGCCAATAAATATTGGTTTATAAATACATTCATACCCAATTTAATAAGAATGAAATATCAAACTTTGTAGTAAGGTAGCCAAATCATTTCCTTAGTTTTTTGGATTACTTAATCGATTCATTGTAGGTATGGGACTGCAATGAATCATTGGACTTGTAAGTAAACATAATATCAAAGGAGATCATTTAAATACACAATACAATGAAGAAAATACTGAAAAATAAATTACGGTTGGAGAGGTGAGCTTTCGGCCTAAAGGAGCAAAATTATTAAGTTTTGTTTAAGTTGTTCTAAATTTAAGTTCATGATTCCAAGGTCTTATAATAATATAGAAAATGAGTTGTATGATTTAAATGCATGAAAACATGTCATTTTGATAGCATGAGTCATGAATAACGAATTAGGAAAGTATAGTGACTTCACTTTCAAGAAACAACATGTGTCTATAGGAAGAGCTTTCCTTGATCATACATAGTCTTTATGTGTTTATGTGCATACATTCATACTTAGTAAATGTGTGTACTAATGATATGCTAAAACTTACTTCTCAAATAAGAAGTAAAGCGGTCGTATCAAGTAAAGAATCCAACTAATGAGGTTGGGATCGTTCCCACGAGGAAAATAGTTCAGACTTAACTTCAATCTATTATTACTACTATTTAGTCAATTATTTCCTTGGAAAACAAAGACAACAAAAGGGGTTTTTTTACTTCTAAATGAATGAAAATAACTAGATAAATTAAAGGAGACACTAACAGCTTCAAATGATGGAGTTTAATCAATTAATAAAAGTAACTAGGGTTTACGTGTTCCCCACAGGTTCATAACTTGATAATTCTAACTATAACAATTCTTTCCTAGTATCTTGCAAGCAAAGTGATAAGTTATGTATTTCTAAATCATTGGTCCGGCATCTAGAAAATTTCACTCCGCACCTTGGTCCATCTACGTGTGTTGCTATACTAACCCTTACCTCATATTAAGCATCGTATTCGATATTTGACTAAGTTATTACCTCGTACCAATCAATACTAGCCTATTAGATAGTATACACTAAATCTATGTTGATAATTCTTTTCCTATTATCTACCTCCTTGGTCCGGCAAGTAGCATTAAGGCAAGTTCTTACGTTATCCATCTGTTAAAAAGACTTCTAAGCGAAAGAATTATCAATACATGCAAGACACTATTCTAGAATTGTTATTTTAGTTAGGTTTTACCTCATTATTCACCTATGCTTCCCACAACCTTAGTTATGGAGTTTAGTTATCCATAGTCATAATCACAATATTCAAATATGTAATATAATAATTCATGCACTTACTTCAATGAGAAAGAATAAAATCCAAAAGTTCACTTGATTAATCAACAAAAGTCACCAACAATCAATTACTAAATTAATTGAACACTAAAGATTCTCCAAAAGTGTAACAATAATCGCAATGTCTAATCCACAAAAGAAGCTCAAATAACCAAGAGTCTAACCCCAAAAAACGAGGTTTTTCAAACTATTTATAAAAAATAAAAACCTAATTAAATAAGGACTCTATTTGCTAGAAATCTATCAAAACGCGGCTGGGTCGACGGACCTCGCGACGGATCGTCATGGTCACGACGAGCCGTCATGGACTCCGTCTTCCCATACTTATGCAATTTATTCTGTTGCTCTCTTTATTACCCTCGACGGCACGTATGACGGATCATCACAGGCACAATGGTCCGTCATGGGTATCTCTTCCATGACACTTGAACTCTTGGAATTTGAGTAATGGGACTACTTCTCTGATCTTCATGATGAACCAGCAGGACGGACCGTCATGGCTACGATGGTCCGTCACGCATTTCGTAACCCCACACTTGGTCATATTTCCCCATATTCCTTCAGCAGCTGCACTACGATGCCACCTATTGACCGTCACGGGCACGACGGACCGTCACAAGCTCCGTAGGTGTTACTTTTCTGCTTTTCTTGCTAAAAAACCTCCGCTTTCATCTTTTAGACAGATTTCCTACAAATAAAGAGAAACTTACATCAAAATTAATACAAAAAGGGTTTTGGACACACTAAGCTTAATGAAAAAGCATTAAAAATAGCGTGAAACCACGGTATATTAACTAACCCCATATATTATTACTATTTTTATAGGCGTAGGTCTGAGAGAAGATTGAAGATTCGACGAAGAAGTTTGGTTAAGCTATCTCCAGACATTGTTAGGTCCTCTTGATTTCGAGGATGCTACACTTTGTTATTTTAGATTTAGTACATTAGACATAGATGGTGGATGTAGTCCCTCGCATTTCATTTCAAGCATTTGTTATAAGGACGATTTGGCAAACTATTATTATTATTATTATTATTATTATTATTATGATTCTCTATTTGAATTGTTGGATCTATTGATAGATTGTTGCTTAGTTTGAGCTATTTTTGTATATCACTCTTATGTGGTTATATGATGTCTATGTATACTTAAATAAGAATTAAAAAGTTTTGAATTTTTGCAAATTTAACTGTAAGATTGTGATAAAAGCTATGAAGAGGCTTGTTTGCAATCTCTGAGTGGTTAACGACGCCGGTTGCATCCGGGGTCTACATTTTGGGTGTGACAGTCACATCTGGGGAGCACCCCCTTGACGTAACCAATGTCATCTTTCTCGAAGAGGGGTTAGAATTCACATGTACTAAGTATGAATAAATGCACGTAAAACAATTGAAATCTTGCTAAAGAGAACATTTCATTAAAGAACACTATTTAACATTTGGAAAGCCTTATGCACATTCAAGAAAAACCATATAAGCCCAATACACATAACTCTTAAGGCAAGACAATATAAAACACAATTGAGGACATAATCAAGACAACTCTATCATCAAGTTATAACATCAACAAGCATAGATAATAGTTCATCACATTATAACAAAGTGAGACCATTACTCACGATACTCATTAAGTCCACTTGTGCAATGACTACGCAAAATCCCATAACCTTACTCAATTAAGTAAACCTTACTAGACCCATAACGAATGTACAACCTCACATATCATATCATTAAGAGTACATAACATCATACTATAGCAATATATAGCAAACATGCCTTCACAAGTGAATTCAACATGATAAGATGTCATCAATCATGTAAGATCATCATATACATATCATTTACATTTATAAGAATGTACATACATAAGAACATCCTCCAAAGAGTACCTTCAAGGCTAACTAGTGCAATGTGTAGGTAGAGTGCCATACCCCTACCTAGACTAAGCTAAACCCTTTAGATCATCCTAGTTAGAGTTAATTAATTACTTTCTTTTTTTACATTTCAGGAACATCTTTCCTTAAATGACATAGACCACGTGAGAAAATGTGGAATCCGGTGTTATGGAACCCTACACCGAAAGAAGGCAGACTACTTGTCATAGTAGTACCAAAACATGAACAAAGCGACTATGTGGATCCACTAGCTAGTATTCCTATGGGGGCAACATAGTTCAAGAACTAGGAGATATAGTTGGAACCCTCTTTATGCGACATGCATTATAGTCTACAATCTCATGATTACATTAGTTATCCTATGTGGAAAGGGACACTCCTCGCTCTAGTTCACTAGTGCTAGCTAGAGTCCAGTTTGAAATGTCTTTAAGCCCTTATTAAAAATCATAGATTAGTTTAGGTCATAGGGTCTATCCCTATATGATCATCATCAAAGCTCAAATAATTGCATGAGTACTTTCCTTTCATTAAAATTCATACATGTGAGGTTAGGACAATTACATAATCATATCATGATAAGGCACATCGGTAAGTCATCACCATCTTTATAACATTTACATATTAGCCAACACCTCATAAACCATAGTCAAGAAATTTCAATTCAATATCATACCAACCCTATAAATCTTAATATAAGATATACTTCAATACAACATCAACAATAAATCACAAGTAACCATAATTGAAGTATAGATTTGAGATAACAACACTTACCAAGTCTCCTGACAAGTCAAAATCCATGGTTTTACCATCAACCATCCGATTTAACCCAATAATGGGTATAAAATCATCATACAATACTAATTAACACATTAGCTAGATCAATTGAATCATCACTATCCCAATTAACTTCAATTTATAACCTAAGGTTTGGGGAATAGGGACATCATGAATTCTTCAAGAAGTAGATCCAATACCTACAATACATTACCCTCGCAAGTCCATAAATGAATTAGAATAGATGAAACAAGTCTAACAATTAATACATTCTTCAATTCCAATCACTTCATAAGCAAGATCAAAGATTTGGGAAATTGCGGATACATACATGATATACATTTAATTGCATTAGTTAACATCAATTAACAAACAATCTTCACTCAATTAGTCATAAGCAATCATAATTTATCAACAATTTTATAACACCTTAAAATGAACTCAGGTGGACTAGAGTTTCGTGATTGTTTATTGTATTAATTTGGTTATAAAATGAGTTATATTAGTCTCCCAGTTGGAGGTCAAACATCCAAGAACTTCCATGACGTTCGAAAGATATGCCTTAGATAGTGCTTGTGTGTTCTCATGTGTTTGAGTGAGTTTTACATGTTTGTTTTGTTTGAAATTGGTGTGAGATGTTCCTATGACATAGACAACTATGTTTAGGGGTTTAACGTCCAAGTACGACCTCACCTACGAACCACGTGGGGCCCGAGAAGGGCCCAAGACTTAGGTCCAAAAACTGCTTGGTATTGTCCACCAACGGGACCAGTCGACGGTCAGTTGACCAATCGACAACTCATCGAATTGGTCCTTTGATTGGACCTGCAAATCTACAAATTTTGAGGGTATAAACCCAACCAACGAACCCATATCAACAGGTGTTGGTTAACATACGATCCGTCGTTAAGGAGTTATGGGTGTTGCTGTGAAAAGCTTTAAAAAGACTGCCTTGGCTTTGGGTGTTCGGTAAATTCACCGCAAGTCTTTTATGAACCTAGGATTAATTTTTTTATGGTTTTTATAAGTATATAAAAGTATTTTAAACCCTAAGACCTAATTTCAGACCTCTTTTTCCTAAAACACAAAACCCCTCTCTCTCAAACTCCATAGAAGCTAGAAGTCAAGAGGGCTGTTGGTGTCAATGTCATTGGGGTTTATTATAATTAAAGGTATAATATTCATCCTTAAACTCTTTTCTGTTCAAGGATCCACTTTCTAAGAGAGTTCAAAAAGAGTTTTCCAACCCTAACTTATTCTATCTTTGACTCTATGTATGGGTCTTGCATGAAAACATTTCTAATGATTTAAGTATGATGTTTCTAATGTTAGTTGGTGATTTTAAATGCTAAAACTTCAATGAAATCATGTTAAAGCTTTTTATCAAATTTGGCTTAAGAAATGAGTTGAATGAGTATAATATTGTAGTCTTTGAGTTTTGGTTTCCTTCTATTGATATTGTTGTTTGGCTACTGCCCTCAGGGCTATATTATGATGAATTGTTGAAGGAATTATTATGGGTGATGAAATCTTGGATTAAAGGGTATGTTGTTTAGCCTTATTTATGAAATGCTCTTGAGTGATATGGTCCACAATTGGTGGCGATGTTTACTTGGTATATCTCTGAATGTGAAGCTACTTGTGAATTGTGAATGAGGCCTTGAAGGCATGTTATGTGAAGTAAGATGATAATGATGATATTCTTGATAAATGAACTTTATGAATCTTACTATGTGAAGTAGGCTAGTGAGTTTTTCTAAATGCATTACATGATTATATAAAGTATGTTAAAGTTTGTGTTGTGATGAATAATGGTCTAAGAATGAATATAATGATATGTAAATTAAATTATTTATGTGAAAGGTGTTATCACATGTACTCACACACTTTGAGTGAATGACCGAATAAAGTTAAAGAATGTAAACGAAAAGGGGAGTTTAGGGGTAAGCACTCGTTGTGAGTTGATATGAAGTGTTTAGTTGCAACCTCACTACCTGCAAAAAGATTTCTAATGTAGGATGGAGGATGGATAACCATTGTGTGTTGAGATGGTGTCTCCAAAAGTTATCCTTGACCTTTAGTAATGAATGTTGAGAATCCGTGGGGCGTTATGCTTAGCACCGAGAGGATATGAAGAAGGGGTGACTTCACTTTGTGAGTTGAGAAGTTGTATTCCAATGTACCTCTTAATAGCAATCTCCTTATCCCTTAACTATGCGCTCGCATAGGTGTAGCTACTGGGGAAGCCATGTAATAGCTAAGAGCAAAGACCTCACTGTAGGCAAGTGGGGGACCCTTCTCTGATAAGGGAAGTACCAGGATTCCATGTTTATCTCTCATGGTCTAGGTCAGTTAAGATAACCCCCACAAAAGTAATGAAAGTACTAAGTCTTCTAAAAGAGTGTACTACATAGGGTAGTTAGTGGAATGAGACACTATCTATCCATTGCACTAGGTAGGCATTTCGAAAGGGGAGTCTCGATGAGTATTTGATGAAGCGTTGACTATACAATGTTTAGATATTATACTTGACTCAAAAATATTGAAGGAAAATACAGCAAACAAAATGAAATCCATTCATCAAGATCACATGCCATGCACATACGACAGTTACCTTTTTCTAACCGCTTGTGTCCAGATTCGTTGTATCTTGTGAGAACTTTTAAATTTGAAATTTAAAATTCCTTATCAGTTGGGGGATGTCAAATGAAGTTTAATTTAGTGGTCTAAGCATTCTACAAGTGTTAGACATGTGTCACAACACTATGCAATGTGAACACAAGGCTGCCACATGTTGTATAAATGGACATCGTTGTGTGTTGGACGAAATTGGCTAAGTAAAGAGGATATACTTGTTTTCATAAGGTTAAAGAAGGAATACTAAGTCTGGAATATCACCAAGACACTTAGAATAAAACGTGAGGTTTTATAAAGTGTCTAAGGCAGAAATTGACTTGTGATTGTGCCTTAAGTCTAGGTCGAAGTTGAAGTTGGAAAGAATTGTTGTTCAACGAGTGATTCCTTTGCATTAATTTGAGATAATATAAAGGTTGGGTTTGCCCGTACGTTTTTGCGCTAATTTCATGTTGAAGTCTTAAATATAATCTAAGGCATAAAGAAAGAAAAAACAACCTTGAACGTTTGGCAGAATAGGCTACGAAAGGGGCTCAGTTGGGTGAGATTTGACTTCCATTAGGAATGGATAACTTCTTGCATGAAATTAAGGTGGAATGTTCTTCCCTCCTAACAGTAGTCATTCTTTAACTCTTTACCATTGAAGGAGCCCCTTTCTAAGAGATTTCAAAACGAGTTTTCCAACCCTAACTTCTTCTATCTTTGACTCTAAGTATGGGTCTTGCATAAAATCATTTCTAATGATTCAAATATGATGTTTCTAATATTACTTGGTGATTTTAAATGTTAAAACTTTAATGAAATCACATTAAAGCTTTTTATCAAATTTTGGCTTTAGAAACGGGTTGAATCAGCATAATATTTTAGTATTTGAGTTTTGGTTTCCTTTTATTGATGTTACTGTTTACATACGGCCCTAAGATCTATATTATGATGAATTGTTGGAGGAAATACTATGGGTAGTGAAATCTTGGACTAAAGGGTATGTTGTTTATTTTGTTTAGCCTTAATTACGAAATGCTCTTGATTGGAATAGTAAACCTTTGGTGGCGATGTAAATTGGTATATGTGTGAATGTGAAGCTACTTGTTAATTGTTAATGAGGTCTTGAAGGCATTTTATGTGAAGTAAGATATAATGATGCTATTCTTGATAAATGTTCTTCATGGGGCTTATTATGTTAAATAGGCTAGAGAGTATGCCTAAATGAATTACATGATTATAAAAAGTATTTTAAGTGTGTGATGTGACGAATAATGGTCAAAACATGAATAGAATGATATGTAAATGAAATAATTTATGTGAAAGGTGTGCTCACATATTAAAGAATGTAAATGAAAAGGAGAGTTTTGTGCCGAACACTCGTGGGAGTTTAGATGAAGTGTTTAGTAGTAACCGCACTACCTCCCAAGAGCTTTATAATGTAGGTTGGAGGATGGATAAAAATTGTGATTTGAGATGGTGTGTCAAAAAGTTATGCTTGACCTTTATTAATGAATGTTGAGAATCCGTGAAGAGTTATGCTTAGCACCGACAGGATATGAAGAAGGGGTGGCTACACTTAGTGAGTTGAGAAGTTGTATTCAAATGTACCTCATGAGATGAGTACTCCTTGCGAGAAGAGTGTGAGTTAATTACTAGCAATCTCATTATCCCATAACTATGCGCCCGCATAGGTGTAGCTATTGGGAAAGCCATGTAAAAGATAAGAGAGAAAACCTCACTCTAGGCAAGTGGGGGGACCCTTCTCCGATAAGCGAAGTATCAAGATTCCAAGTTTACCTCTCATGGTCTATGTACGTTACGCTATTCCCCACAAAAGTAATGAGAGTACTAAGTTTTCTAAAAGAGTGTACTACATAGGGTAGTTAGTGGAATGGGACACTATCTATCCATTGCACTAGGTAGCCATTCCAAAAGGGGAGTCTTGGTGAGTCTTATGTGAATTGAATGATTAAAGTCTTCTAAAATAGTGTATTACTTAGGATAGGTGGTGGAATGGGACACCATCTATTCATTGCACTAAGTAGGCATTCCGAGAGGGATGTCTTGGCATGTATTATGTGTTATTTGAGTTTCCTTCTAATGTCTTGTTATTGAGTGGTGACTTATTCTCCCGAGTGGATTAAGCCTAATATGGGTAGTTTTGGGGATCACCTATGTGTGTATTGAGGGATGTGTATGAGGGTTTCCTTCATGTATTAGCTTGGTGAGTCTTAGGATGACCAGGGTTAGACAAACTCCTAGGAAATAATTTCACTTCTCTTGGCAATACCTTGGGATTTCACTGTTTTGAGAATGAGTTAGTTTACTGTAAAGTCAAAAATGAATTTACTGTAACTTTGGGAATTTTACTGTAAAATGCTCACTTTTGCAAAAAGTTTGGTAATCCTTTTCTAAGTGTTAAATGATGTTTCTTATGTTGTTTTTCCTTCTATATTCATGAATGTTCTACTTATTTGTCATGAAAGCTTATTTTACTAAGATGTCCCTTTTTGCATGTTTTTGGATATGCCATACTTAGGACATTGTCTTGTACTAACCCATACTTTTCTATACTCCATAAGTATAGGTTTGGAAGCAAGAAGAAGTCTACAAGGAGAAGGTTGGGAAATATACTCTCTCAAGATGTGGATGTTCTCATATATTCGAGGACATAGTCTATGTTTATTAGTTTTATTATTTAGACTTATTATGTATTTATTTCAATGTAAAGGGCCATGTCCATAAGATATTATGTTGTGTCTTTAAGTTGGCTTTTGACGATGATATTCTCTAATTATTTATGAAATAATTTTTTATATCAAATGTCGTGAAAAAGTTTTAATTCTGAACTACTTTTCATGTCTTATGTAAGGAACAATAGTAAAAGGTCTTGTACAAGACCACAAATGGTCAAGTACGTCCATTCATGACCCAAGGGTTCTCCCTAACTTCTTGGGGGTACTTTTGGGTCGTGATAATTTGATGTTTAGAAGAAAACCCATTAGAATCAGAAAACCCTTGAAAATAGGAGTTTTAGGAATCAACTCTGAAAAGACCTCTTGGGGAAAGGATTCCCAAGAGTGAAGAGTCCATACCTTAATGAAGATTATTCCACGACATTTAAGTGATATCCTAGAGAAATAGGTCTTCTTCTTCAAGCTTTCTTCTTCCTTCAATGGAGGATGAATAGCGAGAGAAACTAGAGAGAGGTGAAAGCTTTTGGGTTTTTATTTGGGGATTTGATTTGAGTAGTAAATGTGATGTAAAACTGATTGGAAATTACTATATACCCCTTATGAAATACCCAAAATACGCTCAACTTAAATTGACCCTTTAATGAAGTCAAACTTGAATTCAAATTTCATCTTTTCGTCAGGGAACAAGTCCGCAATGCGGAGCTGTTCCCACATGATTTTATAAATTAATTTTGAAGACATTGGAGTCCTCTACCTACCGGAGACACAAACTTGAGTTTTCCCCAAAATCCTCCCATGTACGCAACGCGACTAACTCCCCCTATGTGTAATTTCTTGCTGCCTTAGGCAGCTTGCTTTGGCAAGTTCGGGGTCCCTTCATAGACCCCTAGGGAGACCTTTGGGGGATCGTACCTGGATTTTTTTACTCTATATACATTATTTTACCTATTTAAAATAATTTTACAAGTTTTATACTTCATAGACCACTCCTAAGCCTTTCCGAAACCTAAGGACGTTTCACTAGTTTAATTAGACTAGCTTTTGGACGTCTTGGACGTTTCTTGTCGTTTTGATTCTTATACTTCTTAAATAACTTATATATGATATATATGATCTTAAAAATGTGTCATCACCCTTAGACACTCATGTTAGGCTCTATATTAGGTCTTAGACTTTCTGGGTGTTACATTATCCCCCCTTAGGAATATTCGTCCTCGAATGACACTAACATCTTTTGGAAGTAAGGAAATGAGTCAAGACTAGCAGCCCAACCAACAAAATTATATTATTATAAAGATTCACAACATAAATCATTGAATTTACTCATAGAAATTCGAAAACATCAATTACCACACATAATGCTCAAAATCAAATTATGAGGAATTTCTTTCTCACAACAACATGAGCTCAATATACCATATATGAGTCAATTATGCCAAAACTCAATGTACAAACATGCTCAACATCCTTTCATAAAGACTCACCATATTAAAATGCACAACATAGCTCAAAACAATAAGGATTGCCAATTTTAAAGTCAATATACACAATTTCACTGTAGCTGGAATATATTTGCAAAACTTCACCATAAATCAAACCAACTTCAAACTTATTCATTATTTTCATTATTATCCAAAACAACTAACCTTCACTAGTAAAGAGATGAGGATAAAGGAACTTCATGTAGGCCTCGGCCTCCCATGTTTGTCCCTTAACTAGGTGGTTTCTCCATAACACTTTTACGGAGGCCACCTATTTGTTCCTCAACCTATTCTCTCGACGATCAAGGATTTCAAAACGGAACCTCCTCATAGGATAGGTTCACCTTCATACCAGGACCCTCAATAGGAAAATAGACTCGGGATCACCGATACACTTCTTAAGCATGGAAACATGAAAAATCAGATGAACCGAAGAAAGTTCACAAGAGATTTTCAACTCTTAAGAAACCTTACCAAACCTTTCAAAAATTTCATAGTGACCAACATAACGAGGAATTAACTTCCCTTTCTTGCAAAATCTATCCACCGCTTTCATAGGATAAATTTCAATCACACCTTATCACCTTCTTTAAACTCTAAATATCTTTTCCTATGATCGGAATAATAATATTTCCGACTATAGGTTGTTTGCAACTCGTTCCTTATGATATGAACTTTATCCCAAGTCCTATAAATCAAATTGTGACAAAAAAGCGAAGAGTCGCCAACCTCAAACAACCCAATAGGAGACCTACACCTCCTACCATACAAGGATTCATAAGGATCCATATATATGGAAGAATGAAAAAACTATTATTATATAAGAACTCCACCAAAGGTAAATGGTCATCCCAATTTCTCTTAAAGTCAAGGATGAAAACTCTAAGCATATCTTCAAGAGTTTGAACAGTCCGCTCCGCTTGACCATCCTTTTAAGAATGAAAAGTGGTGCTTAACTTCACTTGTGTACCCAAACTTCTTTTAAATGATCTTAAAAATCTAGATGTAAATTGAGCACCTCTATCTGATATGATAGACAAAGGACCCCCATGAAGACTCACTATCTTATCAATATAGATTCTTGCATAGTCTCTCAACAAAAAAGTGTACTTAGTGTGAATAAAGTGATCGGACTTGGTTATCCAATTAACTATTATCCATATCGGATCATACTGATTTAGAGCTCGAGGTAACCCAACTACGCAATCCATGTTGACATCTTCCCACTTCCAAGTTGGAATTAGGATTTTATGTAGTAGACAACATGGATTTTGGTGCTCGACATTCACTTGTTTAAAATTAGGACACTTTGTAACTAACTCCGCAATATCCCTTTTTAGTCCATTCCATCAAAACACCTCTCTACGATCATGGTAATTTATAGAACCTGGATGAATAGACTAACGGGCTCCATGAGCTTCCTCAAGGATCCTACTCCTCAAATTATCCACATTAGGCACACACAATCTCCCTTGATACCTAAGAAAACCATCCCACCCTTGGGAGAATGACTCATTCATCTTCCAATAACCGATTCTTTCAACCCCATCAATAATGGATCAAGGTGTTGCTTAGACTTTACCTTAACCACCAAAGATGACTCAGATTTATTATGTACCACCTTACCTCCTTTAGGAGAATCTTTAATTCGAACTCCTAAACGAGCCAACCTATGAACATCTTTTACTAGGTTTCTCTTGGATTCTTCCACATGGAATACACTTTTCATGGACAACGAATTAGAGAATCTACTAACATATTAGCCTTACCGAGGTGATAGAGAACACTCAAGCATAGTCTTTCAACAACTCAAACCATCTCTATGATGGAGATTCAACTCTTTTTGGGTGAATACTTATTGAAGACTTTTATAGTCCGTATATGTAACACTTGGACAATCCAAGACGTGTCATAAAGACTAACATAGGTTTAATAAGGAATAGTTAGTCTATCTTAATGAATATAGTTCATTTAGGAAGTTTTGAAACCAAAACGTCCAAGAACGTCCATGACGTCCAGAAGTTGGTTCAAAGAGCTACTAGCGTGCCTTTGCCTATTTAACTAGCCTTTAGGAGTCAAAAATGTATGAAATTTTGTAGAAGGGTTTAGAACACATATTAAAGTTGATTCATGGTCGAAACTTCTTGGTACAACTCCCCAAGTACCAATCAAGGGCCGTTGAGGCGAACCATTAAATGTTGGAGGCAGTACTATCTTAGCAGTGTGTACCAACAAGAGGCAAACGAAGACCCGAGTGTGGATCGACGGGGAGTCAATGCCAAAGGTTGTTCCACACTATAAAAAATGTGGAATCCCTCACCTATTCAATTCTCTAACCAAAATGACGAGAGTTTAGGACGGAAAGGGGCCAGGTTGTCGACTCAGAGATGACCCATTGAACGGGGTTTCGTTTATGAGGGTAAAGTTTCTCTGCACATTTAAATTAAGTTCATTTAATTAGTTATGGGGTTAAGAGGTTTATTAGGGGATTAGGTGAGTCTAATTAGATAAATTAACCCCAAATATATAGACCCCAACCCCCATTAGTCTTAAAAACAACTCACAAAATAAACTCTCTTACTGTTCCATTCTTTCTCTGTCTATTGAAAGAAACCATTGAATACTAAGCTAAGGAAGGTTTTTGGGGTCTGGAAAGGGAAGTTTTGATCTCCTAATCTTCATCAAAACTTTAAGGTATGGTATCTATTCACCTTTGAGACCTTTTTCCTCAAAGGGTTCATTCAAAGTATTTCAAAAGCTTGAGTTTTCAAGTGGGTTTCATCTAATCTCGAAGTTGAAGTTATGAATTGAGTTCTTAATAATTTCTTTAGGTTTTCATGGTGATATATACATGTACTTTAACTTTATCATTATAATTGTTGATGGTTTAGTCTAAGTTGTAGAAAATGACCCTATACTTTTAACCCTAGATTGTGATCTTGACCTATATTGTATTATAATCATTAAATTGACTTGGTAATTGATAAAATTAATTTACTATGGTGTTATTATGAATAGATTAAGATGAATTATCGGCCTATCATTCTAGTTCTTAACATGTGATTTACGTAACGGAGTATATTGTAAAATTGACCTAAGTATCTTGTCTTAAGCTATGATCTAGTATTGGATTCTGTTATAGAGATGCAATTAGCCTTGTCATCTTATTGGTCATCATTTTGTGATGATGTTACTCCCTGAGTTGGGTTGAGTTAAGGGTTGATGGTAAGAACTTGGTCATGAATTATGAAGGAGACTTGGTAAGTCTTATGATCTCTAACTTTACTTTAATTTATGGTGAATTATTATTGATCCATGATGTTTTATTGGAGTGTGCCTTGATTAGGTTTTATAGATTGGTATGATGTTAAAATCAAATGTCTTCTCTATGGTTGTATGGAGAGTGTAGATAACTACCAATGTGTCTTATTATGAATGAACATGTATATGTGTTGACTTTACTTATATGGATTGTGATGAGAGGATTATATTCATGAAATTCATATTCAGCTATGATGATGACGATTATACAAGGGCTAGATCCTATGACCAAAAATAAGTTATGATTGATACATAAAGAAATTAAAGACATTTCAAGAAGGGACTTGGCTTAGACATTTCAAAAAGGGACTTATCTTATCACCGAGTGGTATTGTGTGTGAGGCGGTGACACTTCCCTACGTAGGGAAGGTAGGGTTCACTACACTCCTCACTAGGTGGATAGCCTCATAACCCAAATAGGGTGTAGAGTGATATTTCCAAGACGGCCAAAATTCCTTAACTATGTTTCCACCATAGGAATACTATCTAGGGGATACACCTAGATGCTACATTTCATGTTAGGTTTTATGTTGGCCGGTAGACCACCTTCCATCGGTGTAAGGTTTTACAACACCGATTTCCACACTTAGCTCATGTGGTCTATGTCGGTTAAGGCATGTGTTGCCTAAACTAAAATGAAGTAGTAAAGTATATATTAACTAGGGTGACTTAAGAGGTTTGACTTAGCTTGGGTAGGGGTATGAGACTCTACCTATGCCTTGCACTAGTTTTCCTTGAGGGGAGCTTTGGGAAGTTGATATTTCATTTGTATATGCTAATGATGTAAATGATGATATTATGTTGACATTACATGCAAATGATATCATATGGTGATGGTTATGATTATGAACATGTATTTAATCTATATTGTTAAGGTATGATGTTATGTATCATTAAAAGTCATATTGTGTAAAGTTTGACATTGGTTATGGATTTCTTGTTGAGTTACTTGATGAAGTAAGGTTATGGGGCTTTGGTTAGTTATTACACTCGTTGATTTGATAGGCATTCGTGAGAACTTGTCTTGATTATGCTATGATAAACGCTTATTCATGCTTGTGACGTTATTCCTTGATGATAGGGTTATAGTAGATAATGTGTTGTTGTATGATGGCATGCATATTACTTACTTTGCTTAGATGAATATGTCACTTTTAGTTGGTATGGTTTGTTTTATTATGCATAAGATTTTAAAAGGATAAAAATTGCATGATTTAACTAAATGTCCTTTTTAGGATGATTTTACATTATATGTGCATATGGTCTCATATATCGTACAAGTGGCTTAGTAACCCCATTTTCTTCCTTTTACCTAACATTTAAGGTTAAATCGTTGAAGGCTCATTTGAGACGACTTGAATGTTCTCTACCATCCATGAGGGTAGGTCCTCACTTTCCGATGGAGATGCCAATATCTAGCTTACGAAGTTGTTTTACTTTTTAGGTTCTTATGTTTATTCTACTTCATTTGAGTACAATTTGTACAAGTCGATATGTGGCTTCTTGGTATTGATGTGGGGCTATGTCAAAATTTCTATGATCGATTTTGATGGTTATGAGATGAGACGACTTTTAGACTCTATTTTATGTCATATATATATATATGTGTGTGTGTGTGTGTGTTTGTGTGTGTGTGTAATGTGTGTGTGTGTGCAATAAAAATAGAAGACTATGCAATCTTCTTATACAAAGGGTCTATGTGTACTCGATACAATTATATTTGTGTGTATGTAGAGGTCTATGTAAACCTCAATGTAGAATTATTAAAAGTTTTGAATTCTTTTGTATTTTTGACTTATGAATGCAATGATGTAAACTAAGGGGCTAGTCTAAGTCCTAAAAGAGGACGCTGATGCCGAGTATGTCTAGGGGGTAAACCCAGATGTGACAAACTTGGTATCAGAGGATGGGTTGAATATCCTTGATGTTGATGTCTCTCTCAACCACGTCTATTTAGATTCATGTTATAATTGTGAAGCGCGCCACACGTATGGATAGGAATCTATATGATGCTTAGGAATCTCTTTTTTTTGGAAATCCAATATCATGCCGCTAAAGTAACTATTGTAGCTTTTAGATAAACCTTGTATTTTGGTTATAGACAATTAATAATTGAAGGAATGCGGCTCAAAAACTTGAGGAAGATGTTGCTAATGTAGGAGCTCTTCCCCATGATGATCAAGATCCTCCTCTTGAATAAGAAGCTAATGTTAAACAAGTTCCAGCCAATCCTCCAACTTTGGGGGAAGGTGAAATAAGGGCTATACTCATCCAAATGGCCCAATCCATTACTACTCAAGCTCAAGCTGTAACTATTCAAGCCCATGCTATGACGGACCAAGCTAATTGGGATGTTGTACCCCGAGCTCATCAACAAGTCACTATCAGGGCATCCTGTCTAAGGGACACTAGGATGAATCCTCCCACTTTCTACAGGTCTAAGGTTGAAGAAGACCCCCAAGAGTTCATTGATGATGTTTATAAGATACTCTTTGCTATGGGGTTGTCAACTAGTGATAATAACAAGTGTGCCACTTATAAACTCAAAGATGTGACTTAAACTTGGTATGTGCAATGGAGGGACAATAGGCCTCTTTGGAGTCGTCCATTGACTTGGGAGATCTTCAAGAAGGATTTCTTTGTCGGTTCTTTCCTAGAAGATGAGGTATTAATGTGCTTGAATACTCCGTGAAATTTACTAAATTGTCAAAATATACTCTTTTTTTGGTTTCCGATCACAGAGATAAATTACCCGCTTTATGACTGAGGTGTCGTAAGATTTGCAAAAGGAGTGTCATTTGGCTATCATGACAACATGAACATTTCCCGTCTTATGGTGCATTCTAGACAAGTGGAGGAGGCAAGGGATAGGAGGAAGAGTGGAGATGCAAAAAAGGCAAGATCTTATGACGGTAGTTCTTCAAAGAATAGGCTTGAGAACCAAGACAAGCCTAGGTTCAAAAGGTTGTTCTCAAGTCAAGTTCCAACAATGTTCCCTAAGGCTCATAATGAAAAGGGTGCAAACCCTAAAACTAAAAAGCAAAGAGGTACTAGTTCACCAAATGAGAAGCCAACTTGTGGTGAGCGTGGAAAGACGCATTATGGTGCTTGTCTCATAGGAATTGATAAGTACTTTGGTCATGGGAAAGTTGGGAACAAGGTTTGAGATTTCCCAAATGTGAAGGGCCAAGACACGAGTGCTCAAGCTCAAGAAACTGGTTCAAATGAGTCTCCAAAGAAGAACCGCTTCTATGCTCTATGCTCTAGGGGTGAGCAAGAGACTTCTCTCGATATGGTGACCGATATATGTTAAAAGTCTTCTCGATTGATGTATATGCCTTACTTGATCCCGGAGCTACTTTATCATTTGTTACCCCTCTAGTAGATAAAAGGTTTGATACTTGACCCGATATCTTGCATGATCCCTTTTTAGTATGTACTCCGGTGGGTCAGTCAGTAGTTGCAAAAGGGTATATAGAAATTGTACTATCATGTTTCTCAATAGAGTTTCTAATAGATCTAGTAGAACTACAAATGCTTGATTTTGACATCATTTTGGGTATGGATTGTTTCCATTCTTGTTTTGCCACTGCTGATTGTAGAACAAGGGTGGTGAGGTTTAATTTCCCAAATGAATCCGTTGTTGAGTGGAAGGGGGGAAGTTCTATTCCTAAAGGTCGTATCATTTCTTGTCTAAAAGCATGCAAAATGAACTCAAATGGTTGTCTTTATCACATAGTAAGAGTCAAAGACTTGGACTCTGAAATTCCTCCTATTGAGTCGGTCCCCGGAGTAAGTGAATATCCAGAGGTCTTCCCTAATGATCTTCTCGGTATTTCTCCCGAATGGGAAATTTGTTTTTGTATAGATTTGCTACCGGGAAAAAATTTCATTTCAATTCCTTCTTATCGGATGGCTCCATCCAAATTGAAGGTGTTGAATTCATAACTCAATGATTTACTTTACAAGGGTTTCATAAGGCCTAGTATATCACCATGGGGTTCTCCAATTTGTTTGTGAATAAAAAGGATGGGTCCTTAAGAATGTGTATCAATTATAACCAACTCAATAAGGTCACTATTAAGAATAAGTATCCTATCCCTTGGATTGACGACTTGTTTGATCAATTCCAAGGGAAAAGCTACTTTTTTAAGATTGATTTGAGGTCTTCATATCACCAACTTGAGGTGAGAGATGAGGATGTACTAAAGATAACATTTTGGTACTAGATATGGGCACTACAAGTTCTTAGTAATGTCCTTTGGTCTCACTAATGCTCTGGCTACATTTATGGGCCTAATGAATAGAGTGTTTCGAAGATACCTAGATTCATTTATCATTGTCTTCAGTGACGACATCTTGGTATATTCGAAAAATGAGAGTTATAACATGGGTCATTTGTGGGTGGTATTGCATACCCTTAAAGTACATCAATTGTTTGCCTAGTATAGCAAATGTGAGTTTTGGTTGAGGTCGGTGGCATTTCTCAGTCATATCATTTCTAGTGAAAGAGTTGAGGTTGATCCTAGGAAAATGGAGGTGGTGAGAACTAGTCCTAGACCATTGACTGCAACCGACATTAGGAGTTTCTTGGGTCTAGCGGGTTACTATCGGAGGTTTGTGGATGGTTTTGAGTCCACTGAATCTCCCTTGACTACTTTGACCCAAAAGAGTAAGAAGTTTGAGTGGTCGGAGGTATGTGAAAAGAGAATCCAAACCTTGAAATATAGGCTTACGTCCACTCCTGTGTTGTCCTTATCGTACGGTACATGTTACAACCCTAAAAATGGATATGCTAAGTAATGCTTAATGTGTCTAGAATGCCTACAATTAGACCAGGTTCACATAGATTGATGCGTGAAGAACCAGACCTTTGAACCCTTGTGACAACCAAGTTAACTAATTTGGGGAGTTAGTTGAGCTAGGAAAGGTTGTGTCAAGCCATGTAGGGATCCCGAATATGAAGATTTATTCGGATGAGTCTTTACTGGACTTAAAAAGGGGAAATCTTAACATTGGAGGGTCTAAAGGTAAAATGGTATTTTTCCAGGCTAAGGGTAGTATCATAATTACCCTAAATATGTAATTAATTATTTAATTAATAAGGCGGAGGGTCATTTTGGCTAGAAAGGAACGAAATTGCCCATAGAGCAAAATCTTGCACCACCTAGGTGGGAAAAATGACATAAGTTGATTATTTATAATGGTGAATTAATTTAAGTAATTAATATTTAAATACTGGTTTAAGAAAAAGGAAAATAAGATTATGATAATGAATTAATTAATTAATTAATGGGGCGATTTGGGTTGGGTCAACCCGGAGCGACCCATTTTCGCGATAGGGACGTCAGGGGTTCGAACCCGGATGGAAGCAACATTTAAGTGGATTAAATTGAGGTTTATAATCTGATTTTAAGGGCATTAAAGTCATTTCACTAAACTAATTAAATCAGATTTTCAAAGTTTGAAAGAGTCCTAGTTGACTAAGTCTAAACTACTTCACCTAATCATAAGCCACAATAATCACTAATGATTTATTTTGTTCTTTGCACATTCACGTTCATTCACTAAAGAATAAAAATAAGAAGGGGCATTAAAGTAACTTAATATATAGATTATAATCTGATTTTATCATTTAAATTGTGTTTAATAAGTCAACAACAAACTCCCAAGGAAAGAGCTACACGACCTGCACTAGGAGTGTACTCAATGTGCACTCTTAATTCATTATTTCTTGTAAAAACATTTTTCAGATTTATTTTACAATTCAAAAATAGAAAAATAAAATTAGCTTACTGATTCTAAAGATTTATCTTTAAGAAATCACGTAAAGAACTTCACCCGGGAACAAGAATAAAAGCTTGGAAGAAAAGTTTGTGTGCGGGTGGAAATGTGTGGTTGTGGTTTGTTGTAAAAGCTGAAAAGATATGGGTTTTTTCCTCTCTTGGTCCCTTTACCAAGAGTTCCCTAAGGTTAACTACGTATTCCAATCGAAAAACTAAGGTTGTCCTCGTTGCATGCCCCTGTCATTAGATCCTCTTAAAAGTGATGCATGTGTTGGTATGTTTGCTGGTAGATAATCTTAGGAACGTTTTTAATTGTGTGTAATGTGATATTTCCAGACAGCGTATGATCATTTTGTATGTGTCCAACTGTATATATGTTTTATGTAGACAATAGTGCTAGTTATCATGAGAAGCATATTACAGATTGTTTTCAAGAAAGAGGTTAATTCGATTCTATGCATTTCTTGTATTATTAACATCTGATTGTGAAATCGTGATGTTCATAAACAAGAAAATAAAAGTAAATTCCTTAACGAATTGGTTAAAAGTTTATGTAAAACTCTAATCTAAAACGCCTAAGCTAAATGCAACGAAAGTAAATTACAGGCATATGTTAATAGAGTATAGTTTCGGATATTCTCTAGTAAAAATGAAGAAAAGTATATGCTGCCATTGAGGGTGGATATCGAGACCTTAAGGTCCTTATACTAAGATATTATAAAAGAAAATGGGGTGAGAGTGGGGATTCAAACTTGGTTAGGTTGAAGAAAGCTTGGAAATAAAAGAAAAAGAAAATAGTGAGGAAGGGTTTCGAATTTGGCTCCTTGGCCAAGGGTGTGACATACATAAATCTCACACAAAAATAAATAATAAAAATTGAGTCCACTGGGATTCGACCCCAAATCCTCTTGGCCGAATGAGTGAAGCAATCTAGCACACCAAATAATTAAAAATAAAGTGCTGCCTAAAGGATTCGAACTTGGGTTCCTTGATTGAAATTGTGAGACACATTAAAATGAAATAAAATGTAGCCACTAAGGATTGAAATTGGATACCTTTGCTGCATGTGTAAAATGCATAAGTCTAACATAACATATATTTAAATTGTCATGAAACACTTAGTCAATAAAGGAGAAAGATAAATGTCGTGAGTGGGGATTGAACCCACAACTTCATGGATAGCTGAGAAAGTTAAGAGATAAATTATTAGAAAACTAATGATATTGTGGGGGATTGAACCCACAACCTCCTTCACTTAAAATGAAAAAGGAGAGGAGAACAAGAAAGAAATATTATGGGGTTGATGAAAATCGAACTAGGGTCTCCCAAATCTAAAAAATGCAGTTATCGATTTAAAATAAGTTTAAGTGTTGTTCAAGGGATTCAAAATAGGGTTCCCTTTCCCAATTTGTAATGAGACATAAGTAATTTGTAAACAAATATTTAATGAATGCTGCCTCTAAAGATCGAAATCAAAAACTTGGCATATATACAAGATGCATAAGTCTTGTACCACATAATCTTGGGTAAACATGAATCACTATGACAAACTATGAATGAAGCCTCATGGATTGTATGTGTGGAATTATAAGTCTAGCATACGTTTAAAAGTAAGTGAGCCTAAGATGTATGAGATAAAATTATGTAACCATAGAAGGATTAAGTAAGAGTGTGAAATACACTAAATGGCCAAGTGCATTGGCATATGATGAAATGAACATTCACGTGAAGGGCTGAGTAATTATGAAAAGGAAATGTGTTAAAGTTAATGAATGAGGTGACAATATGATAAGAGGCTAATGTGAAAGATGAGATCAATCTCAAATGAGCCTAAGTAAATGTTACCAAAAAGTACTCACGTATGAGAGTGTAAAGCTACTGAAGAGATCAGTATCTATGAACACTCTAATGAAAGTTTTGAAGTTAATGCACTAAATACTAATGATGAGATGAGAAATCATCTAATGAGCTATGATGTCCTCATGCTAGAAGCCAACTTACATGATGTATGAGTTGAATGTAATGAAACTTTATACTGAGCACCGATTGGCTAGATATTAGTGGTGATGCCTTCCTTTGGGAAGGACGGAAGTTCACGTAACTCTCATGAGATGAGACTGTCCGGCATGCCGGGTATGGGTCTCCTTATATCTCCTAGTCTTTGAATCTATACTGCCAATATAAGGATCTATAAGGGTTAAATTCCCTATATACGCTATCATGTTTTGATTCACTTTGGCCAATGATTCCACCTCTTTTCGGTGTGGGGATTACACAGTAGATTTCATGATGATCACATGGTCTATGTCGATTAAGGTTAAAGTTCCCAAAGAAAGAATGAGGTCAGCCTCAAATAATAAACCTAATGAAATGAACGATAACAAAGGTGTTAGGATAGGATAATCAAGAGCTGAGCTAGATTTATGTAACGACACTAGGTTATTCTTGGTCATTGTACATCGAACCTGATGCGAGTCTTAAACTACATCTTTGGTATGACTGGTTTTTGCACTAGTATATGAATGAATTAAAATGAAGTATGTACGAATGAATGAAGCAGATTCTGTGTTTGCTAAAATATGGCTTCTTAGTTGAGTTCCCATATGTTGAGCCCTCATTTTGGGAAGTCCTAATGTGAAGTCCATGTTTCCAAGGTCTCATGGAATATGAATGAATGATATGAACTATGTGGTATGGTATGTGTAATAGGTTATGTGATGTTTGCAAAATGATAAGTATGATGATGCATGTTACTCTCATGGCATGACTTTCCTAACACAAATTTGGCAAGTCCACTCACTTTTCTAATCCAGATTTGGCAAGTCCACTAATTTTCCTAATCTATATTTGGCAATTCCACTAACTTGACTTTCTATGATTCATATCGTTAGGAGAGAACTCTTCTTAATCATGCATGTCATTGGTGTGTGCTTGCATATACCCATACTTAGTACAAGTGTGTACTAATACCATACAAGTCAACACTTTTAGGTGCAGGCACAGGCGGACGCTAGAGCTTACAATACGATGTTGTAGATATCCGAACGTGGAGCATCTATCCGGACTCGGTAGGCCCTCATGCTTTTGAGGACGCTTTCCCATTATATTCTAGATTAGATATAGATTTGATTTAGTAGAGTATGTTCCACTTGTGTTTCTTTCCCATTTCATTTTAGACATTGTATTGGTGCCATTTTCGCAAGTATACACTTAATGAAGTATGAAACTATTTCTTTCATTTGATGAATTTAAAATTATATGGTTGTGAACTTTTATGAGTTTAATTAGAATGTCTTATATGAATATTAAGTAACGGAAATTTCAAATTTTCCGCTAAAATTAACCTAGATGAAGTAACGATAACATATGTAGGCTTGTCTGCGACCTCTGAGAGGTCGACGATGTTGGTGTCATCTGGGGTCTAGATTCCGGTCATGAAAAAATTGGTATTAGAGCGTTAGGTTAAATTACGAGGGTAATAAGTTCACATCAACCACATTGAATAACTTCTAAATCATGGTAGTGAAGTTCGCCACTATCTGAATTAGAGACTGCATAATGCTTAGGAAATTTTCCCTTCTTCTAATCTTATCGTGCCTTATGAGACATTGATTTCTTGGTTTTAAGAGCGTATATAACATCAACTCTGGTGTTTCATAAATATGAGATCCATAGTTAATATAAATAGTGAAGTAGATACACCTCAGAAGAGGCCACCGTTTAGGAAGTGTGGAAAACTGCATGGAAGAGAGTGTTTGATGGGTCTAACGCTTGTTACAGTTGTTGAAAATCAGGTCACATGATGAAGGATTGTACAAATAGGAGAGGTCAAGAAAAAAAGAAGGAGAAAGTTCAGCCTAATAGTCCAAGTGAAGAGGCTCCAAGGATGCAAAGATTCTTCGCACTCAAGTCTAGGGGTGCAGGGGAAGACACCCCTAGTGATGTCTCGGGTGCGTAGCCTAAATTAGTTTTTCATGTATATGGTTTTCTGCACTAGTATGAAGTTAATATGTTTGAGTCATCATGTTGGTTGCTGAGTTATGTGACTTTTTTTTCTAGGTTGTATGCTTTGATGAGACTAGTTTAGGAAGGAGTTCCTTAGTCTATTAATGAGAAGCTGCTAGTAGGTTTCAAGGATGTGCACCAACCTACTAATATGTAAATAAGATATTCGCCAATAAATAACATTGAATATCTTAAGGCCAATAAGATGTTATGCTACCATAGACTATCTAACCAGGGTAGTGAGATTTCAGTTGCCAAATGAGATAGGGTATAAATGGGAAGGGTGTGGAACAATCCAACAAAGACATATAATTTCAAATCTTAAGGCCAATAAGATGTTATCTAAGGGGTTCGATATACTCCTCCTAAGGCTGATTTTGTATAAGAAACTCTTAGTGTTAGTGCAATAGTCGACTTGGTGTTGCAAGTCCAAAATCATATGTGTAATAACTGTACTATGTGAGTTAAAATGAATCCATATTTTCATGTCATGTTGCTGTTTTTGTATAGCGTGGACATGATTTTTGTGTTGTATGAGTTGTGTGGTGCATCAAGTTAAGTGCGATTGAGAAGGAAATTCCTCAATCTCAAATATGAGGCTTCTGATAAGCTTGATTGATATACATTATCAAAAGTAGGTGTGAAATAGAAATTCACAAAGAGCAACGTCTCAAGTATGTTAAGATATTTTCGAGAATCACCCTCTTTATTTTAAAATAATGTGTAGTGTCATTCGGGGACAAATATTCCTAGGGGGGGGGAGGGATAATGTAACAACCCTAAAAATGGATATGCTAAGTAATGCTTAATGTGTCTAGAATGCTACGATTAGACCAAGGTGACACGGATTGATGCGTGTAGAACCAGACCTCTTAACCCTTGCGACAGCCAAGCCAACTAACTTAGGGAGTTAGTTGAGCTAGGAAAGGTTGGGTCCATCCATGTAGGGCTCCTGAATATGAAGATTTACTCGGATGAGTCTAAACCAGACTTAAAAAGGAGAAATCTTAAGTTTGGAGGGTGTAGGGGTAAAATGGTCTATTTCTAGGATAAGGGTAGTATCAAATTACCCTAAATATGTAACTAATTATTTACTTAATAAGGTGGAGGGGTATTTTGGGTAGAAAGGACAAAATTGCCCATTGAGCAAAATCTTGCTCCACCCAGGTTCGAACCTACGTCGTAACGATGATTTAACTTGATTATTTATATTGGTGAATCAATTTAAGTAATTACTATTTAAATACTGATTTAAGAAAGAGGAAAATCATATTATAATTATTAATTAATTAATTGATGGGGCAGTTTGGGTCGGTAGACCCGGAGGTACCCATTTTCGTGATGGGGACGTCATGGGTTTGAACCCTGACAGAAGCAACATTTAAGTGGATTAAATTGAGGTTTATAATCTGATTTTGTAAGGGAATTATTGTAATTTCACTAAAATACTTAAAATATATTTTAAATGTTTGAAAGAGTCCTACTTGAAAAAGTCTAAACTACTTCACCTAATCCCAAGCCACGATAATCACTAATAAAGTATTCAGTTCATTGCACATTCACGTTCATTCACTAAAGAATAAAAATAAGGAGGGGCATTAAAGTAACTTAATATATAGATTATAATATGATTTTATCATTTAAATAATGTTGAATAAGTGAACAACAAACTCCCAAGGAAAGAGGTACACGACCTCCACTAGGAGTGCACTCAATGTGCACTCTTAATTCATTATCTCTTGTAAAAACGTTTTTCAGATTTATTTTACAATTCAAAAACAGAAAAATAAAATAAGCTTACTGATTCTAAAGATTTATAGGCGGTATTCATCAAAAAGAAAAAAGAAAAAAAATTGTACGCCTAAGTTCATTAAGAAATCACGTAAAGAACTTCACCCGTGAACAAGAATCAAAGCTTGGAAGAAAAGTTTGTGTGCGGGTGGAAACGTGTGGTTGTGGCTGGTTGTAAAGGCTGAAAAGGTATGGGTTTTCTTCTCTCTTGGTCACTTTCCTAAGATCTCCCTAAGGTTCAGTATGTATTCCAATAGAAAACTAAGGTTGTCCCGGTTGCATGCCTCTGTCATTAGATTCTCTGAAAAGTGATGCATGCGTTGGTATGTTTGCTGGTAGACAATATTAGGAACGTTTTTAATTATGTGTCATGTGATGTTTCCATACAGCGTATGATCATTTTATGTGTTTCCGACTATATGTTTGTTTTATGTACACAATAATGCTAGTTATCATGACAAGCATATTACTGATTTTTTTCAAGAAAGTGGTGAATTAGGTTCTATGCATTTCTTGTGTTATTAACATATGATGATGAAATGGTGATGTTCATGAACAAGAAAATAAAAGTAAATTTCATAACGAGTTGGTTAAAAGTTTATGTAAAACTCTAAGTTAAAATGCCTAAATTAAATTCAAAGAAAGTGAATTAAAGGTATATTTTAATGGAGTATAGTTTCGGCTATTCTCTAGTAAAAATGACGAAAAGTATATGCTTCCATTGAGGGTGGAACTCGAGGCCTTAAGGTCTTGATACTAAGATATTAAGGCTTAAAATAAAAGAAAAGAAAATGGGGTGAGAGGGAATTCGAACTTGGTCAGGTTGAAAGAAGCTTAGAAATAAAAGAAAAAGAAAATAGTGAGGGAAGGGGGATTCGAATTTGAATACTTGGCCAAGGGTGTGAGATACATAAATCTCACACCAAAATAAAATAATAAAAGTTGAGGCCACTGGATTCGATCCCAGTCCTCTTGACCGAATGAGTGAAGCCATCTAGCACTCCAAATAATTAACAATGAAGTGTTGCCTAAGGGATTCAAACTTGGGTCCCTTGACTGAAATTGTGAGAAACATTAAAATGAAATAAAATGCAGCCACTACGGATTGAACTTGGGTCCCTTGGCGGCACGTGTAAAATGCATAAGTCTTACATTACATATACTTAGATTGTCATGAAACACTTAGTCAATTATGAGTAATCCAAATTGGGTAAGAACATGAGTAAATGGTAAGATAATTAGATGAACATTAACGTAATGAGGTGAGTAATTACATTATACTATGATTCTAATGAAAAAAGTGACAACATAATAAGAGGCTAATATGAATGGATGAGAGAGTTAGGAGAAAAATAAATGTGGTGAATGGGGATTCAATCCACAACCTCTTGGATAGGTGAGAAAGTTAATACATAAATTAAAAGAAAAATAATGAACCTGTGGGGTATTGAACCCACAACATCCTTGCCTTAAAATGAAAAAGGAGAAGAGAACAACAAAGAAATATTATGGGGGTGATGGGAATTGAACTGGGGTCTCCCAAATCTGAAAAATGCAATTATCAAGTTTAAAAGAAGATTAAGTGTTGTTCAAGGGATTCAAAATGGGTTCCCTTGCCCAATTTCGTAATGAGACATAAGTAATTTGTAAACAAATATTTAATGAATGCTTCCTCTAAAGATCGAAATCAATAACTTGGAATATCTACAAGATGCATAAGTCTTGTACCACATAATCTTGGGTAAACATGAATCACTATGACAAACTATGAATGAAGCCTCATGGATTGTATGTGTAGAATTATAAGTCTAGCATACGTTTAAAAGTAAGTGAGCCTAAGATGTATGAGATAAAATTATGTCACCATAGAAGGATTAAGTAAGAGTGTGAAATGCACTAAATGGCCAAGTGCATTGGCATATGATGAAATGAACATTCACGTGAAGGGCTGAGTAATTTTGAAAAGGAAATGTGTTTAGGTTAATGAATGAGGTGACAATATGATAAGAGGATAATGTTAAAGATCAAAGCACTCTGAAATGAGCCTGAGTAAATGTAACCAAAAAGTACCTCACCTATGAGAGTGTAAAGCTACTAAAGAGACCAGTCTCTATGAACACTCTAATGAAAGTATTGAAGTTAATGCATACTTAATTTTAATGATGAAATGAGAAATCATCTAATGAGCTATGATGTCCTCATGCTAGAAGCCAACTTCCATGGTGTATAAGTTCAATGTAATGGAAATTTATACTGAGCGCCGATAGGCTAGCTATGAGTGGTGATGACTTCCTTCGAGAAGGGTGGATGTTCACATAACTCTCATTAGATGAGAATTTTCGGCATGCCGGGTATGGGTCTCCTTATATCTGTTAGTCTTTGGACCTATACTGCCAATATAGGGATCGAGTAGGGTTAAATTCCCTATATACGCTAGCATGTTTTGGTTCACTTTGGCCGGTGATTCCACCTCTTTTTAGTGTAGGGATTATACACTGGATTTTCATGATGCTCACATGATCTATGTTGGTTAAGTTTAAAGTTCCCAAAGAATCAATGAGGCCAGCCTCAAAGAATACACATAATGAAATGAACGATCCTAAAGGTGTAAGTATAGGGTAATCAAGAGGTGAGCTAGACTTATGTAATGACACGAGGTTATTCTTGGTCATTGCACATCAAACCCGATGAGAGTCTTAAACTACATCTTAGGTATGACTGGTTTTTGCACTAGTATATGAAAGAATGAAAATGAAGTACGTACGAATGAATGAAGCAGAATGAATGAAGCAGACTCTGTGTTTGCTAAAAAAAGGCTCCCTAGTTGAGGTCAAATATGTTGAGCCCTCGCTTTGGGGAGTCCTACTGTGAAGTCCATGATTCAAAGGTCTCATGGCATATGAAAGATTGATATAAACTATGTGATATTGTATGTGTAATATGTTATGTGTTGTTTGCAAAATGATAAGTATGATGATGCATGTTACTCTCATGGCATGACTTTCCTAATCCAAATTTGGGAAGTCCATTGACTTGACTTTCCATAATTCATATCGTTAGGAGAGATATCTTCTTAATCATGCATGTACTTGGTGTTTGCTTGCACATACCCATACTTAGTACGAGTCTATACTAATCCCATACAACTCTATACTTTTAGGTGCAGGCACAAGTGGACGCTAGAATATACAGTACAATGCTATAGCTATCCGGACGTGGAGCATTCATCCGGATTTTGTAGTCCCTCATTATTTCAAGGATGCTTTCCTATTATATTCTAGCTTAGATATAGGTTTGATTTAGTGGAGTATGTTCCACTAGCGTTTCGCTCCCACTTTATTTCAGAAATTTTATTGGGGTCATTTTGGAATGTATAATTTAATGCAGTATGGGAATATTTATTTTATTTGATGATGTTAAAATTAGATGGTTGATTGTGAACATTTATGAGTTTAAGGAGAATGTCTTATATTAATGTTAAGTAACAAAAATTTCAAATTTTCCGCTAAAATTAACCTAGATGAAGTAACGATGACGTATGTAGGCTTGTTTGCGACCTTTAAGAGGTCAACGACGGTGGTCTCGTCAAGGCTCTAGTTTTCGGTTGGGATAGTACAAAGGCTTTTGTCGTGTATTGTGATGCATCCCGAGTGGGTTTTGGGTGTCTTCTTATGCAACATGGAAAGATGATAGCCTACGCTCTAGACAACTTACGGTGCATACGAGAAATTATCCAACTCATGACCTTGAGTTAGCTGCCGTAGTATTTGCCTTGACAAAATGGAGGAATTACTTGTATGGTGTCCATGTTGATGTCTTCACTGACCATAAGAGTCTCTAATAGGTGTTTACCCAAAGGTAATTGAATCTGCGACAAGGATGGTGGTTACAATTGTTGAAAGATTACAACATGAGTGTCCTTTATCACCCCGGCAAGGCCAATGTGGTTGCGGATTCTCTAATTTGTACGACTTTGTGTAGTGTGTCTCACATAGATGAAGACCAGAAAGACCTATTCAAATATGTTCATAGGTTGTCTAGGTTGGGTGTGAGGTTGGAATATTCTTTGAGTGGTTGCGTATTGCCTCAAAATAACTTCGAGTGATCTTTGGTGGTTGAGGTGAAGTCCAAACAACACCTTGATCAATGATTGATGGAATTGAAAGAGTCATTTCTTCGTAAGCTAAATGAATCATACTCCTTCGGAGGGATGGTGTTTTGACGTACCAAGGTAGATTCTGTGTTCCCAAGGTATATGGATTGAGAGACTGGATCCTTGAGGAATCCCATGGGTCCTGCGATTCTATTCATCCGGGTGCCACAATGATGCACCATGACCTTAAGGAAACTTTTTGGTGGAAAGGTTTGAAGAAAGACATAGCGGTGTTTGTTTCTAAGTGTCAAAATTTCTGACAAGTGAAGGCGGAACATCTAAAGTCGGGTGGCTAACTACAAGATATCCAAATTCCTACTTGGAAGTGGGAAGACATCAATATGGATTTTGTGATAGGTTTGCCTAAGACTCAAAAACAATATAACTCCATATGGGTGGTGGTTGATAGATTGACAAAGTCTGCTCATTTTATTCCCTTCAAGTCTACTTATTTGGCGTAATATTATGCAAATATCTTCATAGATGAGATTGTGTGTTTCCAGAGTATTCTGTTATCCATCAATTATAACGTACTATTTAAAATCTTGAAGATATGCTTAAAGTTTGTGTCATAGACATCAATGGAAGCTGGTATAAACACTTGCATTTAGTGGAGTTTGCTTATAATAATAGCTCTCATTCATCCATTTCCATGGCTCCCTATTAAGCCTTGTATGGTAGGAGGTGTAGGTCTCCTATTGGGTGGTTTGAAGTGGGTGAGTCTTCTATTCGTCGTGTTGATTTTATTTATAAGACTTTGGATAAAGTTCATATTATAAGGTATCTCTTGCAAACGGCCTATAGTTGGCAAAAGTATTATGACAATCATAGGAGAAGGGATCTAGAGTGGAAGAAGTTAATAAGGTGTAATTGAAAATTTCACCTATGAAGGGGGTGGTGCAAAGAGTTGGAAAGTTTTCCTATGAGTTGAGGCTGCCTAGTGGATTGGTTTCGGTTCATCCGATTTTGCATGTCTCTACGCTAAAAAAGTGTGTCGCTGATCCCGAGTTCATTCTTCCTATTGAGGGTATTGGTGTCAAGGATAATCTCTCCTATGAGGAGTTTCAAGTTCAAATTCTTAATAGGAAAGTAAAGAAATTTAGGAATAAAGAGGTGGTCTCCGTAAAAGTGCTATGGAAAAATCACCTAGTCAAGGGTGCAACATTGGATGCCGAGGCTGACATGAAGTCCCGTTATCACATATTTTTAATAACTAAGGTTAGTCATTCTTTTTAAGAATATAAATATGAATACAAAATGAAGTTTTATGATTTTTGGTGAAGTCAAAAATGTACATTTTTGAATTGGCATTTCAATGACTTACAATGAACTATGCATTCGAACTTGAAATTTTGAATTTTTTTTTGGTTGAGTCATGTTGTGCATTTTGACATAGTGAGTCTTTATGAAATCATATAAAGCATGTTGATAGGTTGAACTTTGTCCTAATTGACACAACTAAAGTGTTTAGCTCATGTGTGTTGTGAGAAGAAAATGCCTCATGATGCAATGTTTGAACCTTATGGGTGAAAATTGAAGTTTTGAAATTTGTCTTGCTAAATTGATATGATATATGTTTCATAATATTGTTCATTGGTTGGGCTGATAGTATTGATTCTATTCCTTCCTTCAAAAAAAATTTGTGTCATTCGGGGACGAATGTTCCTAAGGGGGGAGGGGGGGATAATGTAACACTTCGAAAATCCAAGATGTGTCATAAAGCGTAACATAGGTTCCATGAGGTATAGACACTGTTTTTAAGTCTATATTAATGAATATAGGTAATTTAGGAAGTTTAGAAATCAAAACATCCAAGAATGTCCATGACGTGTGGAAGTTGGTTCAAAGAGGTACTAGCGTGCCTTAGCCTATATAACTAGATTTTAGGAGTCGGAAATGTATTAAATTTTGTAGAAGGGTGTATAACACATATTAAAGTCGATTCATGGTTGAAAATTCCGGGTACGACTACCCAAGGACCAACCAAGGGCCCTTGAGAAGGACCCTTGCATGTTGGAGAAAACACTGCCTTGGCAGTGTAAACCAACGAGAGTCAAATGACGACTCGTATATGGATCAACGGTGCCAACCATCGTCCCACACATAGAGAAAATAGGGAGGACCTTGCATGTATAACTATCTCACCTAAACGACGAGTGTGCAGGATGGACGAGAGCCAAGTTGTCGACTCACAAACGGCCCATCGATCATTGTTCCGTCTCTAAGGGTCAATTTTCTCTGCATGTTTTAAATCAAGTTCATTTAATAAGTTAAGGGGTTAGGTGGTTAATTGGGGGAAATACCCCAATCTCCATTAGTCTTAATCACAACTCACAAAATAAACTCTCTTACTTCTCTCTTCTTGCTCTCTCTATTGGAAGACACCATTGAATACTAAGCTAAGAATGATTTTGGGTGCTGGAAATGGACAATTTCATCTCCTACTCTTCATCAAAACGTTAAGGTATGAGATTTATTCACCTGGGAGACCTCATTCTTCAAAGGGTTCATTCAAAGTATTTCAAAAACTTGAGTTTTCAAGTGGGTTTCATCTAATCTCGAAATTGAAGTTATGAATTGAGTTGTTGATGATTTTTTAGGAAGTAATGGATAGATTAACATGTATTTTAACTTGATTGTGATAATTGTTGATGGTTTAGTTTTAAATGTAGAACATTACCCTGTACCTTTAACCCTTATTTGGATCTGACCTATATTGTATCATGATAATTCAATTTACTTGGTTATTGATTAAATAACTATCCTATGGTTTTAATATGAGTAGATTAAAATTAATTATAGGTCTATTATTCTAGTTCTTAATAGGTGATTTAGGTTATGGAGTATATTGTAAAATTGACCTTTGTATCTTCTTTTAAGCTATGATCTAGTGTTGTAATGTGTTATAGAGCTGCAATTGTCCTTTTTATCTTGTTGGTTATTATTGTGTGATTATTTTACTCCCTGAGTTGGGTTGAGTTACGGGTTGATGGTTATAACTTGGTCATGAATTGGGAAGGAGACTTGGTAAGTCTTGTGACCTCTATATTTTACTTCAATTTATTGTGAATTGTGATTGATCCATGATGTTGTGTTAAAGTGTGCCTTGATTAGGTTTGATAGGGTAGTACGATGTTGAATTGAAATGTCTTCTCTATGGTTGTAAGGTTGATTAAGGTGAAAGGTTATGAGGGTGTAGATAACTACCAATGTTCCTTATTATGAATGAACATGTAAATGTGTTGACCTTACTTATATTGATTGTGATGAGAGGAATATATTCATGAAATTCATATTGATCTATGATGATGATGATTATACAAGGGCTAGACCCTATGACCTAAACTAAGTTAGCATTGATACACAAAGACACTAAAGACATTTTAAGAAGGGACTTAGCTTAGCAGCGTGTGATCTTGTGTGAGGGGGTGACACTTTCCCACATAGGGAAGGAGGTTTCACTACGGTCCTCACGGGGTGGAGAGACTCATGAACCAAATAGGGTATAGAGTGATGTTTACAAGGCATCCCCAAGTTCCTTAACTATGTTCCCACCATAGGAATACTAGCTAGTTGATCCACCTAGATGCTATGGTTCATGTTAGGTTCAATCTTGGCCGGTAGAAAACCTTCCATCGATGTAAGATTTTACAACACCAGATTCCACACTTAGATCTTGTTGTCTATGTCGGTTAAGGCAACTGTTCCCTAAACTAAAATGAAGTAATAAATTATAAACTAACTTGGGTGACTTAAGAGGTTTGAATTAGCTTGGGTAGGGGTTTGGGGCTCTACCTATGTCTTGCACTTAGTTTGCCTTGAGGGGAGCTATAGGAAGTTGATATTTTGTATGTATATGATAATGATGTAAACGATAATAGCATGTTGACTTTACATGTGAATGATATCATATGGTGATGGTTATGCTTATGAACATGTATTTGGTCTATATTGTTAAGGTATGATGTTATGTATCATTAAGAGTCATATTGTGTATAGTTGGACATTGGTTATTGATTTCTTGTTGAGTTACTTGATTAAGTAAGGTTATGGGGCTTTGCTTAGTTATTGCACTTGTTGACTTGATAGGGAGTACTTGTCTTGCTTATTATGCTATGATAAAGGCTTATTCATGCTTGTGATGTTATTCCTTGATGATAGGTTAATAGTAAAGAATGGGTTGTATGATGGTATGCATATTACTTACTTTGCTTAAATGAATGTCATTGTTGCTTGGTATGGTTTATATGATACTTTGTCAAGATGGCATTTCAAATAATATATGGGAAATATCATACTTTGTGACCATTTTTACCATAACCAAAACAATTATACATTCCTTTAAGGCAATCACTATAATGTTTCTTGCCAAACCTTCTACATGTTGGCTTATTTGTTGGGGAACTACTACTCCTTCCCTTTTGAGTCTTAGGGTTTGAAACCCTATCATCACGTTACTTAGGGAACTTGTAAGGAACTTCATTAGAGAACCTTTTATTGAACTTAAGATTTTCTTTAATGTCAAACCTACCCCTTGAAGCACCATTAAAATATCTTTCCCTTTGGGCATCCCACTCTTTCTCTTAACCCCTGTATCTTCCACTTGCTGAAAATTAACCATGAGACGAGAAATGTTCATATGATCATGTAACATAGCCGAAAAATATTCTTCCTTCAAGTCATCCGACACCTCCGTCATAAAGAGGCGCATTTCATCCCTAGGGTAGGAAACAAAAAAGAAGCATACTTTGACAATTTCATAAATTTCAAAGAGTAGTCAAATACACTCATACCTTCTTGACGAAGGTTGATGAATTCCTCCACTTTGTCGTCCCTCTTTTCTCTAGTGAAGAACGGATCAAGAAAAACCTTCTTGAAGATTTCCCTTGTCACCGGTCCACCCCTTAAAGGCCTATTGTCTCTCAATTGGACGTAGCATGTTTGTGCCACATCCTTGAGTTGGTAAGTGGCTATCTCGTCTTTCTCACTAGTATTCAACCACATAGCATAGCGAATTTTGTAGACTTCATCAATGAAATCATGGAGGTCTTCCTCAACTTTGGACCCAAAGAAATTATGAGAATTTATTTTAGTGAAATCTCTGAAACAGGAGGCCATGGTGCCAACATGATGGTTTTTCTCTGTCACATCCCAAAACCATACCCTAGAAGTTAGGGTACAATCTTGGATTGTAACTGGCATCGTCAAACTCTCGGAGTTCTTAGACAAGCCTCTTTCATATCATTTATGGCATATACATAGTAAAAAGTAGTGCAAAATTAAAAAATTTCACAAAACATAATATAGTCTAAAAAATCTCTTTCGTATAAAAGTAATAGGAAATACTAAGTCTCAATCTCATCATCTTAAGACACAAGAATACTTCGGACATGGCCCATACTTCAAAATACGAATATAGAAATACTTAGTCTATTACAATACTTCAATAAGAAATATAAAATACATATATTCCCTCGAGAAGCGAGGACATACTTCAACTTCTCTTGAACAATCTTCTAAGTTCAAGTCTTCATTTCTCAAAGCTCCTCCCCTATTAAGAACTATATAGATAGATAAAAGCATGGAATTAGTACAACCACAAGTACTTAGTATGACTTTATGCATAAAAATCATGAAAATAGACTTTACTGGAAATATACATCTTTTCATTTAAAAATCATATTTTAAATCATAATAACATTATTCATTAATTTAGAAACACATAAGATACTTCTAGCATGTAATTGCCTCACTTAAAGTCATCCTAAGATTCACTTAAATCACACAAAGAGAGACCGCGCATACTCCCTCTCTAGATGTGCCTAAACAACCCTTAAGATTACCTATAATGAGTCAAATACATACTTACGAAGAAATCATAAACATCAAGGTAAGATTCTTCTACCAAAGGTGAACTCTAAGTTTCACGTGAGTGAGTTGTGAAGAGACTGCCCATAAAATCCCTTACACATACACTTAAGAGATCCTATAGACTCCCTAACATAGAATCATGCTCACATAATATATCAACACACAAGTGATATGGCATTTTCCTTCCAAAGTCTATCAAAAGACCTACTTAAGTAAAATAAGAAGATAACGTCCATAGTGACCTCTTCGAGATTACCTAAATAGTCCACAAGAATACCTAAGGCTTAGATTATGTCCACAAAATCAACCAACTTCCCTACCTAGAGTCATCCTCAAGACTTCCAAAGATAGGACATGAAGAAATCATCCCTTTTGCCCTCTTCAAACTTTAGCTAAGGAATCCTTATGTCACTTTAGATTAGGTACTCATTTATGTACATACTCCTTTACATAAGTCATTAGTTAATTAGTTCATTAAGATTCATACATCTCATAAAGGACATTCAAATAATGGTCTTGGACAAGATCGAAGAACTCCACGTAACACCTTCAAAGTCTATTGTGCAATGTCTAGATAGCGTACCACACCACCACCTAAACTCTATGAACTCCTCATATGCTATAGATATTCCATATGATGAGAATAGACAATAACCGACATAGACCATGATAGCTGCACATGGAATCCAGAGCTCTAACCTACTCCGATGAGGTTGTTCTTCATGCCAATGGTAGAACTTGGACACATCTCATGTTGGCACATGGTTAAGGAACATGAAGGGCATAATTTGTATTCTAGTGTCATACTTAACTAGAAATACTTTACCTTACAATACTCACTCGGTGCTAGCCTTCGTTTTCATAGAATAATTTATACATTAGGTTCATATAAAAGGGTTCCATAAAAAGTTTATAACCCAATCACATTTACCCTACCAAGGAAGGTCCACTAGGGATACCTTACAAAGGTGACAAGAAGATCATAATGATTCTCCTAAGGATTAATATGATTCCTTTCTATCCAACTAAACTTATGTCCATCTTTCCTTTACTTTGAAGAATACCATTACGGCCTACACTCAATCAATCTTAACCTTACCCGTAAGTCAAGGTTTGCACATAAGAGACTCTCATAACATCATTTAAAGTCAAATGTCATTCATACATTCAATAATAAGACTTATAACACCCTAAATTAAGACATCACATATTCATAACCATATATACATCAAGCAAGAGATACAAGTCAATCAAGACAAGACATCACATACTTCATTTTTAACACATAATACAAGTCATTCTAGAAACACCTATAAAACAACCAAACATCTTCAAGTCATCATAAATGTCATCATAACATCATTAATATACTCCACATAGACTCCTAAAGCCAAATAGAAATAACCAAGACTTAACCTAACACTATAATCATAATGTCAAAGTCATAGTCTAACATGATAACTTAAGACAACACAAGTAGAAGCATATATATATGACTATATAACTTCACATGTATATAGATAATCTCATGCTTAAAATAATCAAAATATACAAATAGCCAAATAACTTCAAGTAGTTTCCAATAAGTCCATGCTCATAATATTGCATAAAGTAACGCCGAGAAAGCCACGTCAACTGCAAGTAAAACACATAATACCGCCACCATAAGTGGGCCATATCAATCTCAATAGAATCGAAGTATAAATAATATCAAATTAAGGAAAACCAATCAGCATAATTTTACTTCCTTATCCACACTTCAAATCTATGCTAAATCGACCATTTTAACATCACAAAGCCCTTACCATGACCATAACCAACAATTCAAGCAATAATCATAAAATCCAATGATATCTATATCAATTAAATCTAGTTTCAACTCTTATATCATTATAAAGGCCATAAGAAACTACATAACAATTTAACAACATTAGCTTATATCAAGTAGCCCACAATATAGTCAAAAACTAGGTTTCATTAATTTACATGGGTTAATAGGTCATTTATATTAAAATCATCAATAAAATATCATTTACATCATAATTCATTGTTTAGAAATCATTTATGCAAGAACCCATGGTAGAATCATGAAATTGGACAATTCACTTCAGAAAACATTGAAAAACATGTAGAGAGTTGGGCTCTTTGATCAAACGAATTTCAAGGATCAAAATCCATAATTCAAGGATGATAACTCTTTATTTTGATGAAGAATTTCGATACAAAAACCCCTCTCCATGCTGCCTCTTCAATTTGGACTTCAATGGAGGTTTTGTGATATTTTCTAAGAGTTTTGGGTTTAAGAATTCGAAGAATGAAGTCTTCCATGTGATTACCCATTATATACATAATTTAAATACCCAAATAACCCTTAAATAACCTTCCATAACTTATTTTAGAAGTGGGGTGAATTTACCAATTCACCCCTAACTTGGCAGCAGCCTGTGCAGGTAGACATGTGCGTGCGACGCCTGCCCTTGACGGAGCGTCACAGCCACGACGGGCTGTCACAGGCCTCCGTCGTTGGCAACAGTGACTTTCCAAGGTTACTCTATTCTCCCATGTTTAAGTCCCTCATGACGTTACCCTTTGACGGGGTGTCAACAGGCCTACGAGCCGTCGACTGCTTCGTCGTTTGCGGTCTGCCTGGGACTGCCATGCCAACAGTTTTGGGTCCTTCCTCAAGGATCCTTAGATGGTCCTCGGGGATAGTTTCCTGGAAGTTTATTACCCAAATACAATTGTATAGAATTTTAACACCTCTCACATGAATTTCACCCAAAACTAACTCGTAAAACTCGACGAAACTCATTTAGACGTACAAAGTCGACTCAAGGCATATCTTTCAAACACCTTGGACGTTCTTGGTCGTTTGACCTCCAAACTTCGTGAAACTTTAACCAATTCCTATGCATGCTATATTAACTCGATTAAGATCTATAAAACATCATGAAACACATATAAACACATTTTAGACATTTAGGTTACTTAGTCGTCAAACGTCTTAGTCGTCCCTTGATGTTTGAGTTCTAACACCTCTAATATTTTAGCTACTGCCTCTATACCACATATTAGACATATTTAGGCCTTAGACCATCAATACAAACATATTAGTCTCTAGTTAAGCTATGTCATCTTTGGGGTCGTACAATCTCCCCCACTTGGACAACATTCGTCCTCGAATGACACTTGCCACTCTCCGAACACTTTGATTAGAGACTCAACTAGAAGCTAATAACCACTCCATACAACACATAATTACAAGAAAACATCAATTTCACAACAAGAAACTAAAAAACAATTCTATAACTAATTATGCTACAGAACTCACATTCTTCATTCCAAATAATAAAAACTCATTTTACACTCAATACCCTACTCATATACATTAGGTGTAACCACATTACAATATTTTTAGGCAAACGAATCAATTAGTCATTTTCTCAAAAATATGGTAGCATGCAGTTTTAATGCAATGGTGATTTTTTTAAAAATCCACATTTTAAGCAATTCATGATATAAACATGATAATATGCAAAGTAACATCATATAAATACATCTTACAACATAATCATGCATTCATAGAACACACAATGCAAGAAGTTAATGAAATTCAATTTCAACCAAAACTCCTAACAACATGCACAAGCAGCAATCTCAAGGACTTATATCCTATCTACAAACCATACCCCCCCCCACTTAGAAGGAACTCATATCTTAACAAAAGAAAGGGAACTTACCAACATCATCATCACTCTTCTTCTCATCCGGCTTCTACACCCTAGTACGGAGTGCATAGAAATGCCTCTTTGTTGAAGAATCATCTTTTGGAACATCATGAGCAACTTGCTTACCCTCTTACCTCTAGAAGCAATCACAGGACAATCTCTCACTTTGTGCCCTTCTTTACCACAACCAAAGCAACTCCTGATAACCAATAGACACTCATCATAATGTTTCTTGCCACAATTTGCACAAGTAGGATTGCCATCCTTGAAACCTACTCCTTTGCAACCTTGAATTTAGAACTCCTAGATTCTCCTTAGGATTGGACCTTCTTCATAACTTGATCACTAGCACCACTCATTTTTAAACTTCTAGCCATCCTCCTAAGATTAGACTTTTCAATTGATTGTTCATACACCATGAGTCTATCTAGGGTCATATCATCATGCAACATAGTGGTACGACATTCTTCCACCACTAATTCGGCTACCCCCGTCACAAAACGACTCATTTCATGTCTTGGATTGGACATAAGAGAAGGGGCATACCTAGAAAAGGTTGAGAATTTTGAAGAGTACCCCGCAACACTCATATTGCCTTGCTTGAGATTGATAAACTCCTCCACCTTAATTTCTCTCCTCTCTCGGGGAAAGTACATACCAAGAAAAGCTTTCTTAAATTCTTCCCATTCAATAGGACCCGATCCTTCAGGCCTATTATCCTTCCATTGAGTGTACCAAATTCGGGATACATCCCTCAATTGGTACGAAGCCAACTCTGCCTTCTCCCTAAATATAATCCACATAGCACTCAAAACTTTGTACACTCCATCAAGAAACTCTTGGGGATCCTTATTTACCTTAGAGTCAAGAAAGATAGGAGGATTCATCCTCACAAAATCTCTTAACCTAGATGTCATAGTGCTCTCCACAACCTTAGGCATTATATTCAAATTATCTTGCATAGTCACGACTCGGGCAATAGCAATAAAAGTCTCTCTAATATCCCTATTAGACATCTCCGGAACCTCAATACCTCCTTCCACATTAGGAATAGGATCATCTTGGGAAGGTACTTGGATATCTTGATCACCTTGAACTCCTTGACCACCTAGAGGAACTTGCTCAACTTGAGGGGGAACCATCTCATTCACACTCTCCTCTTCCAACCTTCTAGCGACCATCCTTCTAGTATTCGTCTCCTAGAAAACACAAGGAAATTCATAAGAAGGATAATCATAACATTTATTCTACTGCACGACATATGAGTAGAAATGAAGGGAAACTTTATCGTCCTATAGCCTCTCGCCCATAGATATGTCGCGACTCACAATGATGGTCAAGACTCTACTAAACATGACTTGATGAGAGTTCTTGATTCCTAATACTGCTTTCACCATCCTATGCTCTTATACAAAGCTTGTGACATCCCAAAACCATACCTAGCAGTTAGGGTACAATCTTTGATTGTAAACGGCATCGTTGAACTCTCGGAGTTCTTAGAAAAGCCCCTTTCATATAATTCATTGCATATACATAGTGAAAAGTAGTGGAGAATTAAAACTTTTCACAAAACATAATATAGTCTAAAAATCTCTTTCATATAAAAGTAATAGGAAATACTAAATCTTAATCTCATCATTTTAAGACACAAGAATATTTGGGGTATGTCCCATACTTAAAAGTACGAATATAGAAATTCTTAGTCTATTACAATACTTAAAAAAGAAACATAAAAGACATATATGCGCTTGAGTCAATTGAGGACATAATTCAACTTCTCTTGAACGGTCTTCTAAGTCCTAGTCTTCACTTCTTAAAGCTTCTCACCTACCAAGAACTATATAGATATATAAAAGCATGGAATTAGTACAACCACATATACTAAGTACGACTTTATGCATAAAAATCATGAAAACAGACTTTATTGGAAATATGCATCTTTTCATTTAAAAATCATATTTTAAATCATAATAACATAATTAATTAATTTAGCAACACATACGATACTTCTAGCATGTAATTTCCTCACTTAAAGTCATCCTAAGATTCACTTAAGTCACACAAAGAGAGACCGCCATACACCCTCACTAGATGTGCCTAAACGACCTTAAGATTACCTATAATGAGTGACATATACTTACATAGCAATCATAAATATCAAGGTAAGATTCTTCTACCAAAGGTGAACTCTAAGTCTCACTTGAGTGAGTTGTGAAGAGACCGCCCATACAATCCCTTACACACACACTTAAGAGATCCTATAGACTCCCTAAGATAGAATCATCACATAATACATCAACACATAGGTGATATGACATTCTCCTTCCAAAGGCTATCAAAAGACCTACTTAAGTAAATCAAGAAGATAACGTCCATAATGACTTTTTCGAGATTACCTAAATAGTCCTTAAGACTACTTAAGGCTTAAATAATATCCACAAAATCAATAAACTTCCCTAACTAGAGTCATCCTCAATACTTCAAAAGATATAACATGAAGAGATCATCCCTTATGCCCTCTTAACACTTTAGCTAAGGAATCCTCGGTTCACTTTAGGTTATGTACTGATTTATGTACATACTCCTTAACAAAAGTCATTAGTTCAATAAGATTCAAACATCACATAAAGGACATTCAAATAATGGTCTTGGACAAGACCTTGGAACTTCACATAACACCTTCACAGTCTATTGTTCAATGTCTATATAGAGTCCCACACCACCACCTAAACTCCATAAACTCCTCAAATGCTAATAGGTATTCCATGTGATGAGAATAGGAAATAACCGACATAGACCATAATATCTAGACATGGATCTGGAATTCTAACCTACTCTGATGAGGTTGTTCTACTTGCCAATGGTAGAACTTGGACACATCTCATGTTGGCACATGGTTAAAGAATATGAAGGGCATAATTTGTATTCTAGTCTCATACTTAACTAGAACTACTTTCCCTGAACGTACTCACTCGGTTCTAGCTTCTTTTTTTTCCATAGAGTAATTCATACATTAGGTTCATATAAAAGGGTTCCATAACATGTTCATGAACCAATCATATTTACCCTACAAGGGAATGTCCACTACGGATACCTCACAATGGCGACAAGAAGCTCATGATGACTTCCATCATTTCTTTATTTTGAAGGATACCATTACGGTTTACACTTCAATCAATCTTAACCTTACCCTTAAGTCATGGTTTGCGCATAAGAGACTCTCATAACATCATTTGAAGTCACATTTCATTCATAAATTCAAGACTAAGAGTTATAACACCCTAAATCAAGACATCACATAATCATAACCATATATACATCAAGCAAGAGATAAAAGTCAATCACGACATGGCATCACATATTTCACTTCTAACACATAATACAAGTCATTCTAGAAACACCTCTACAACAACCTAACATCTTCAAGTCATCATGTATGTCATTATAACATCAATAATATACTCCACATAGACTCATATAGTCAATAAGGAATAACTAAGAATTAATCTAAAACTATAGTCGTAATCTCAAAGTAATACTCTAACATGATTACTTAAGGCAAGATAAGTAGAACCATACATTTATGACTATATAACTTTACATGTAGATAGATAATTTCATGCTTCACATAATAAAACTATCCATATAACTTCAAGTAGTTTCCAATAAGGCCATGCTCATAATATTGCATAAACTAACGCCGATAACGCCACATCAATTGCAAGAAAAACACATAACAACACCACCATAAGTAGACCATACCAATCACAATAGAATTGAAGTATAAATAATATCAAATTAAGGATAACCGGTCAGAATACCTTTACTCCCTTATCCACACTTCAATTCAATGCTAAATAGACCATTTTAACATCACAAGGCCCTTGACATGGCCATAACCAAGAATTCAAGCAATAATCATGAAATCCAATGAAATATCTATCAATTCAATTTAGGTTTAATAATATAACATCACTTATGTATAAATTGAAGACAATTCTTATATCATTAGAAAGCCCATAAGAAACTACATAACAATTTAACAATATTAGCTTAATATCAAGTAAACCAGATTATAGTCAAAATCTATGGTTCATAAATTTACGTGAGTTCATAGGTAATTTATGTTAAAATCATAAATGCAGTATCAATTAGATCATAAATCGATGTTTAGAAATTATTTATGCAAGAACCCATGGTAGAATCACAAAATTGGACAATTCACTTTAGAAAACTTTGAAAAACATGTTGAGAGTTGGGCTCCTTGATGAAATGAATTTCAAGGATCAAAATCCATAACTCAAGGATGATAATTCTTAACTTTGATGAAGAATTTCTACACAAAAACCCCTCACCAAGCTGCCTCTTCAAGTTGGACTTCAATGGAGGTTTTGGGATATTTCTTAGAGTTTTGGGTATATGATTTTGAAGAATGAAGTCTTCCATGTTATTAACCTTTATATACATAATTAAAATACCCAAATAAAACATAAATAACCGTCCATGAGTTATTTTATAAGTGGGGTGAATTTACCAGTTCACCCCTAATTTAGCAGCAGCCTGCGCAGGACGACTGGTGCGTGCGACGCTTGCCCTTGACGGAGCATCACAGCCACGACGGGCATCACATGCCTCCCTCGTTGGCAACAGTGGCTTGCCAAGGTTCCTATATTCTCCCATGGTTAAGTCCCTCATGACGGGACCCTTTGAATGGGCGTCAACAGGCCTACAAGCCATCGAATGCTCCGTCTTCTGGGACTGTCATGCCAACAGTTTTGGGTTTTTACTCAAGGACCCTTAGATTGTCCTCGGGGATAAATTCTCAAACGTTTTCGACCCAAATACAATATTATATAATTTTAACACCTCTCACACTAATTTCATCAAAAACTAACACGTAAAACTCGACGAAACTAGCGTAGATGTACTAGGTCGACTCAAGACATATCTTTCAAACACCTTGAACGTTCTTGTTCGTTTGACCTCCAAACTTCACAAAATGTTAAAAACTTCCTATAGATGATATATTAACTCTATTAAGAACCTTAAAACATCATGAAAAACACATAAACACATAGAACCACATTTTAAACATTTAGGTGACTTAGTCGTCAAATGTCTTAGTCGTCCATTGACGTTTGAGTTCCAACACCTCTAATATTTTAGCTACTACCTCTATTCCACATATTATAAATATTTAGGACCTTCAAACATAAATACCAAAATTTTAGGATCTAGTTAACCGAGGTCTTATTTGGAGTCTACATGCTCGAGGTACCACCTCCCGATTAGCTTGGGCCGTTATGGCTTGTGCTTGAGTGATGAGAGATTGTGCTTGTGTAGTAATGGCTTGGGACATTTGGAGAAATGTCCCCTTATATCCCCATACTCCATTGAGTAGGAGCAACCAGAACTTGATCATCCATAGCAACTTCTTCAAGTGGAGACACTTGGTCGTCTTGTGCTCCCACATTAGCAATGTATTCCTCGGCCCTTCTTGCTGTTGCACTTCGGGTATTCATACCTATAATCATCATACAAGGTTTAGGTGAAATCAAACATAAAGTAGACTTTAGAGGCATTTTATAAGATTATAAGAAGATTTGAGTTTCCTAAGCATCACATAGTTCCTCATTCATAAGTGTGGCACACTACATAATTATGAAGACTAATCTACATAGACGTGGTTTACTGAGACATCGATCCTAAAGGTATTCAACCTCATGCTCTGATACCAAGTTTATAAAATCAGGGAGCACCCCTAACGTAACCGGCGTCGGCTTCCTCTTTGAGGACTAAGACTAGCATCTTAGCATAAATCATTGCATTTATAGGTTAAAAATGCCGAATATTTAAAATATTTTATTCTACAATAAGGTTTACATAGACCTTTACATAGACATAGTATATTCATATTGAGTAAATATAGACCCTTTGTATAAGAAGATTACATAATTTTCTACTTTTATTTCAAATACATAGTATAAGATAGTCTCATAAGAAGTCTAGAACATTTTCTAATATAAACCATCTAGATAAGTGTATCACAATTTGGGTATAGCCCTTACGTAAACAATTAAAGTCACCTATAGGCTTTACAATTATCATACCAAAATGAATGAGAATGAACAAAGTTATCTTTAAGACTAAACAACATCCAATAGGTAGACAATCGCATCATCCTCGGAAAGTGAGGACCTACCGAACATGGAAGATAAGAATAAAAGTGGTCTTCAAAGCATTCTCTAATATCAACGGTTAGATCCTCCATTTGTAGTAAACATCAAACATGGGTTAGTACACACTTGTACTAGATATGGGTAGATGCACATGAAATAAGTGAAATCAAGCTAAAGAGGAAATTTGATCAAACCATGCTAAAGTACTTTGAGAAGCCTAATGACAATTAAGAACCCATATAAGCCAATAATCAAATAGTCCATAAATCAAAACCATGTACGACACATCGTTCCTAAAGATGTTCAAAATCAAGATCTAATACAAACTTTGTCACATTCGGGGAGCACCCCCTAGACGTTATGGGCGTCGTCTTCCTCGAAGAGGACTAAGACTAGCCTCTTAGAATCCATCATTACATTCATAGGTTAAAAAAGGGAAAATTTAAAACTTTTAGATTAGTTCTACATTGAGATTTACTTAAATTCTTGCTTAAAAATAATATATAAAGAGAAAGCATACATAGACCCTTTGTATGAGAAGACTACATAGTCTTCTACTTTTATTTCACATACATAGTATAGGAACATAAAACCATAAGAAGTCTATAATATGTCTCATATTAAACCATATATCAACAACTTCAATTATTGGGTTTAACCCATATTCATTACAACAAAGAGCCTCATATAAGCTATACAACAATCTTCTTTAAATGAAAAGGAAAGAAGGAAGAGTCTTATACTAGAACAACACTAATAGCTTATAAAGGCATTGTCCACAGAAAGTGAGAACCTACCAAACTCGTGGAGAATATCTAAGTAGTCTTTAAAAGGCCTTTTTTAAGCTCAACGGTTGGATCCTACATTTGTAAATATAAGAGATGGGTTAGTATACACTTGTACTAAGTATGAGTATATGCACGTAAAACAATTAAAATCAATCTAAAGAGGACATTTTATTAAAGCATTCTATTTTACATAAGGAAAGCCTTATGAACAATTAAAAAAAACCATATAATCTAATACACATAACTTTAAATGAAAACTATATACAATAAAATTGAACACATAATCAAGAAATATCTATCATCAAGTTATAACATCAACAAGCATAGATAAGAGTTCATCACATTATGATAAAGTGAAATTGTTACTCATGACCCTCATTAAGTCCACTTGTGGAATGACTAAGCAAAGCCCTGTAACCTTACTTTATCAAGTATAGGTAACTAGAACCATAACTTATGTCCAACATCACATATCATAGCATTAAGAGTACATAACATCATACTTTACCAATATAGACCAAACATATATTCACAAGTGAATTCAACATCTACGTAAACATTTCTATTCCATAAAAACATCCTCCTAAGAATCCCTTCAAGACAAACTATAGAAATGTTTACGTAGAGTCCAATACCCCTACCTTGACTAAGCTAAACCTTTTAGATCATCCTAGTTAGAGTTAATTTATTACTTTCATTTTTTACCTTATGGGAACATCTTGCCTTAACCGGCATAGACCACAGGAGCTAATGTGGAATCCGGTGTCAAGTAAATCTACACCAAAAGAAGGTGGACTACTTGTCAAGGCAGTACCAAAACATGAAAATAACAACTACGTGGATCGACTAGCTAGTATTCCTATGGGGGAAACGTAGTTCAAGAACAATGAAATACAGTTAGGACCCAATTTATTCTACATGCAATGTAGTGTCCAATCTCATGAGTACATTAGTGATCCTACCTTCTCTATGTGGGAAGGGACAATCCTCACGCTAGTTCAGTTAATGCTAATCTAGAGTCCCGTATTGAAATGTCTATAAGCCCTTATTAACAATCATAGCTTAGTTTAGGTCATAGGGTCTATCCCTTATATAACCATCATCATAGCTCAATAAGAATTGTATGAGTAGTTTCCTTTCATTATAATTCATACATATGAGATTACCACATTTACATAATCACATCATGATAAGGAACATTGGTAAGTCATCACCATCTTTATAAACAATTACATCTTAGTCAACACCTAATAAACTGTAATAAAGACATTACAATTCAACATCATACAAAGCCTATCAATCTTAATATAAGGTACACTAAAATACAACATCATTGCTTAATTTCAAGTAACCATAATTGAAGTAAAGAGTTGAGATAAAAGACTTACCAAGTCTTCCCCACAAGTCATAATCTTTGGTTTTACCGTCAACCATCCAATTCAACCCATTAATGGGTATAACATAATCATACAATAGTAATTAACACAATATCTAGATCATTTGCATCATCACTATTCCAATTAACTTCAATTCATAAACTAGGCTTAGGGGAATAGGATAATCATGACTTCTTGAAGAAGTTGATCCAATACCAACAATAAATTACCCTAGGAAGTCCATGAATGAATTAGAATAGATAAAACAAGTCTAACAATTAAAACATTCTTTAATTTAATCAATTCATAAGCAAGATCCAAGATTTGGGGAATTGGGGAAAGGGACACAATCTACATGAAATTTTATAATTAACATCAATTAACCAACAATAAACACTTAATTAGTCATAGGCAATCACAATTTATCATCAATTGGAAGTATAGAAGAAAACCCATTAGAATTGGAAAACCCTTGGAATTGGTGTTTTAGAAATCAACTTTATAAGGACCCAAAGGAATACAAAGAGTGAATAAAACATACATTAATGAATATTAATCAATGAAATTGAAGTGAAATATTGGTTTTCTTCTTCAAGCTTTCTTCATCCTTCAATGGAGGATGAATAGAGAGAGAAACTAGAGAGAGGGGAGAGTTGCTGGGTTTTTATTTGGGGATTCTATTTAATTTAGTAAATTTGAAGGAAAATGTATTTTATATCAATATATATACCCCCTTTAAATACCCAAAATACCCTTCACTTAAATTTACCCTTTATTGAAGTCAAACTTGAATTCCAAAATTTAGCTTTTCATTGGGGACATGATTTTCTAAATTAATTTTCGAGAAAGTGGATTCCTCTACTTACTCACGATGCAGACTTAGGTTTTTTCAAAAATCCACCCCAGTCCGCGATGCGGACTCACTCCCCTAAGTGTAGTTTCATGCTGCCTTGTACATCTTGCTTGACAAAGTTCGGGGTGCTTTCGTGGACCCCTAGGGTTACCATTGGGGAGTTTTACCTTAAATTTTTCAATATATATACATGGTTTTACCTATTTAAAGTCACTTTACAAGTTTTAGACGTCATACACCACTCCAAAACCTTTTTGAAATCTAAGGACATTTAACTAGTTCAATTAGACTAGCTTCTAGATGTCTTCCATGTTTCTTGTCATTTTGTTTCTTAAAATTCATCAATTTTTTATATTCAATATCTATGATTTTAAAACAGTTTCCTCACCCTTACACACTCATATTAGGATTTAGATTAGGTCTTATACTTTCGGAGTGTTACAATTGATTCTTCTTGAATTCAATTATTTAGCATGAGTTATTTACATTGTGGTTGTGATGTGGATAGTAAGTAATCCTCACCCTATAATATTGAATTTTTTATGAAGTATGATAGTATGTTATTATTATTATATAATTGAAAGTAGTGTATCAAGATTATAATTAAGTGTTGAGTTAAAGGTGTACTCACATGTAAAACTGGTTTCTAAAGTGAAAGGATAGTTCTCACTTATCAATTCCTATGAGCTATTATGATGAGATGTTCACATAGGGGTCTATAAGAGACTAATGTGGTATTGTATGATAATAATTATGATTAATAAAGGGAATAAATGCGTAGTATCAAAAGGGCATGTAAATGAGATGGAGGTCTCACGTTTAGTATGTCCGACCTCCCACATGGGTTTCTTCACGTTTAGTAAGTCCGGTTTCCCATGATATGTGTTATCTCATGAGATGAAAACCTCCACATTAGTAAGTCAAGGTTTCTAGTTACAATCTTCTTGAACCTTAAGTATACGCCCACATAGTACTATAGCTTAGTGGATCCTCTAGATATCTATGTAAATTTGTTACGCCTTAGGAAAATGTTAACCGTTTCTTTTCAGTGTGGGAGTAGAACACCGGATTCCACGTTGCTCAGATGGTCTCATCTCTGTTGTTGAACTATTTTCCCTAGTGTAATAAGGTAAATTAAAAAGTCAAGAATGTAATATATTATTAGGGTTGTCTTAAAGGTTACTACATAGGCTAAGGGAAGGTTTGGGACTTTGCTTACTCATTGCATATGTGGGATCCTAAGGGATGATTCTAGTAGTTGGTTGTATGATCAAATTGTTACATTTTCTATATGTTAAGATTTATATGACCTTATGAATCAAGAATTTTTTGATCAAGTATGGAATTATGTTGTAAGTGGATTAATGTGATGCTTAGATTTTGATAAGTTTAAGCGGTTCTATTCTTGGCATTTCACAACTATTGCTTTAGGTTGCTTATGTGTTGGGTTAACATCATGTTGTGTTGACTTAAAATATTCCATATATGTGCATGCTGAGTTATTGAACATAAAGCATGGTTTTAACTAAATTATGGCTTTTCTCAAGCATTGATGATTTTATGCATAGGGAACATACTTAGTATATGTGGTTTGTACTAAGAAATATTTATTCCCTTTATCACCAACATTGTAGGTTCCGGCCATTGAGCTCCAAGAAGGCCAATTGGATAAACTTGGACTCTTTTCTCGAAGTGTTGGTAGGTCCTCTTCCAATTTATACATTCTAAATTTGAAGTTGTATTGTAATAAAGACATTATTCATTCCTTTATCATTTGAATAATGGTGTAAGCCTATATTGGCATGTTGACTTTGTATTGGCTCTGTCCAAGATTGGTAATTGTTTGGATGGTTCAATATGAGACGAAGTATTGGACTAATTATTATGTATCATATGGTATATTTCTTCATATGCGAGGAGTCTAAGTAAACTCCACATGTAGTATGCGACAAATCTATGTACACCTCACTATGTAGTTGTATATGAAAAGTTTTAATTTTCTGCACTTTTTAATGTATGAAATGTAATGACGAATCCTAAAAGGTTAGTCTTAGTCCTCCAGAAAGAACAACGACGCTGATTACCTCTAGAGGGTGCTCCCCGGGCATGACACCTAAAACCATCCACAAACTTCCCGTAGTACCCGGCTAAACCAAAGAAACTTCTAACGTCGATTGGAGTTAATTGTCTAGGACAATTCTTAATTGTCTAGGACAATTCTTAATTGTCTCTATTTTCTTTGGATCAACCTCCATACCCTCACTTGCGATAGTATGACGATGGAACACCACCCATCTAAACGGAAACTCATACTTACTATATTGGAAAATAGTTGGTGTTTCTTAAGGCATATAAAAGCAGTCGTGGCATTCCTGAGACCAATGTACATTACTAGGAACTCATAGTGACCATACCTAGTTCAAAATCCCGTTTTAGGTACATCCTCAACTCTCACCCTAAATTTGTTATTCCATGATATCAATTAAATCTTAGAAAAGTAGCATTCGCCTTGGAGTTGATCAAACAAGTCGTCAATCCAAGGGAGAGGACATTGGAGATCCCCATGGTGAAATAATACTCTGAATTAAACCTTTTCTAATAATGAGTCTTTGAGTTGGAGCTTTAACTCTTTTTTAAATCCGCCGGAGGCATTCGGTAAGAAGGGATTGAAATGGGATTCGTATCAATAAACAACTCAATACAAAATTTCCCGTTTGGGAAGAGTTTCGGGCAAGTCATCAGTAAAGACTTCCTGAAAGTCCTTCACTACAGTGACCAACTCTATAGGAGGAATTTAGAATTCCAGATCTTTGACTCTTAAAATATGGTAATGACGCCCTTTAAAAATCTTTTAACAAGCTTTTAAACAAGAGATTATAATACCTCTAGGAATTGACTTACCCCATTCCACTTTAAGACAGGTTCATTAGGACAATTGAACTTCACTACCCTTGTTGTACATTTAATGGAAGCAAAACAAACATGAAACCAATCCATTCCCAAAATAACATCAAAATCAACCATATAAAGTTTTACCAAATCCACCCATGTAACTCTATAGGACAAAGATATAGTACAACTCCTAAGGACTCTTCTAGCCATAATGGAGTCACCCGCCGGTGTTGTATCTGAAAATGGTTCAATCAAAACATCTGGTAGAACATCAAACATCTTAGATACTAGAGGAGTTACAAATTATAATGTAGCACCAAGATCAATTAAATAATAAACATCAATAGACAAGATTTGTAACATACTTTTGGCCACTTCAGGAGATTTTTGTTGCGCACTCCTACAGTGGAGAGCAAAGAAGCGGGTCATCTTTGGAGCATCGAAACTAGGACTGCTTGCTTGAGATTTACCACTCCCATTCTCTTGAGTCTTCTCATTTGAAAATCTCTAACCTTATGTCCACTCTTGCCACACCCGAAGCAATTTTTCCTCCCAACTAGACACTCACCCAATGCTTCTTACAAAACTTAGCACAACTATGTTTTTTTCTAGGTGAATTTCCACTTCTTGCCTTTTGGGACATAGGGTTAGATACCCTATCCTTCTTGCTTTAGGTAAATTGGAAGGAACTTTGTTGGAAACCCTTTTCTTGAACCTAGGTTTGTCTTGAATCTCAAGACTACCCTAGGAAGTACCTCTCTCATCATACTTGGCCCTTTTAAACTTCCTATTCTTCATATTGAGTCTAGTCTCTTTAAATTGTCGTGCATGATCATAAACTGAGAGATATCAATATTTTCATAGAGCATCGCTGAACGACACTCTTCAAATAAGTGCTCGAAAACTCCCGTTAGAAGGAGACTTATATCATCCCTAGGATTAAATACCAAGGAAGTTGCATACTTGGACAATTTAGTTAACTTCAAGGATAACTCTTGCACACTCATACCTTCATGACGAAGGTTAATGATTTCCTCCACTTTCGCCTCCCTTTTCGCCCTAGGAACAAAATGATTATTGAAAGCCCTTCTATACACCTCCCAAGGTATAAGACCCGCTCTCAAGGACCTATTATATGTCCATTGGGTGTACCATGTTTGAGCTATATCCTTGAGTTGGTAGGAAGCTAGTTTGGCCTTTTTATTCTAAGTCAACCCCATAGCATAGAGACTCTTGTAGACCTCCTTAATGAAATCTTGGGGATCTTTAATAACTTTATAGTGAATTCCCTCAAGGGGGAAGCCATGGTAATAGAATTTGATTGAGCACAATGTCACATCCGGGAAGTACCCCTATACGTAATCAGCGTCGTCGTCTTCGAATAGGACCAATACTAGCCTCTTAGCATTCATCATTACATTAATAGGTTAAAGAGTGTAGAATATTAGAACTTTTTGTATACATCTACATTATAGGGTTTGCATAGACCTCTTGTATACACATAATATATATATAGGGAGTTTACATAGACTCCTCAAATAGGAAGCTTACATAGGCTTCTACTTTTATTGCACTATATGTAAAATATAGACAATATAGTCTTAATAGGGATCTCTTATATTAAACCATCTAAGAAAATAGGAAAATATGTGAATAGCCCTTACACAAATGTATAAATGCCAATTAAGGCTTACAACATCTTGAAATAACAAGAATGAAATGATTGTCTTTAGACAATAACAATGTAACATAAGTAGAGTGAGAAAAGGCATCATCCTCAGAACTAGAGGACATACCCACACTTGGAGAAATGATCCAAGCATTCCTTGCGAATTGGTCATGAATCCTTCAATGAGCGGAACCTAAAATATTGGGGTAATAGGGAGAAATAGGGGTTATCACATCACTTGTACTAAATATGGAAACATATGCACTCACAATATGTAAATCATGTTAAAAGGGACATTTGTTCTAAACCATGCCAAGTTACTTTGAAAAGACTTAGGCCAATTCAACAACACATATAAGACAGTAAACATATATTCTTTAAGTCAATAGCATATTCAACATAAACCAACATCATCAAGTATAACCAAGTAAACATGTATAATAGTATACTCAAATCATAGCCAAAGCAACTATAACATCATGTTACAACACAAAGCATGTTCAAAAGTTTATAATATAACAACATATAAAAGACCTTCACTCATAACCCACCATCAAGTCTACAAGTGCAATGACCAAGTAAATCCCCATAACTTTGCTAAACCAAGTAAACCCAACCAAGGATCATAAGCAATGCCTACCATTACATAACAACATCAAGAGTAGTCATCATCATTTTTAGCAATAGAGACCATTACCATATTCATACATGAAACCAACACCATATAGTATCATAAAACATATAAACTCAACACATGCATTTCATTCACTTTATAAGAGAATAAGAACACAAGAACATCCTCCTAAGACTTCCCTCAAGGCCAACAGTGCAATGTATAGGTAGATACCATACCTCTACCTAGACTAAATCAAACCACCTAACTCATCTTAGTTAAAGTCCACTTTACTACTTCATGTTACTTTCAGGAACACTTTCCATAACTGACATAGACCACAAGAGCTAAATGTGGAATCCAGTGTCATGAAATCCTACACCGAAATGAGGTGGACTATTTGACAAGGTAATACTAAAACATGAACATAGCATCTAGGTGGATCCACTAGCTAGTATACCTGTGGGGGCAACATAGTTCAAGAATCAAGAGATGTGTTTTGTATCCTCTTTTTATGCTATATACATTATAGTCTCAAATCTCATCAGTACAATAGTGAACCTACCTTCTTTATGTGGGAAGAGACATTCCTCACTATTAGTTTATTTGGTGCTAAGCAAGAGTCCCTTTTGAAAAGTCAATCTTTAACAATTATAACTTAGTTTAGGTCATATGAGAATAGCTCTTTGTATAGTCGTAATAATTATCTCAATAGTAATTTCATGAGAACACCTTTCATCACAACCCTCATATGTAAGATTAGCACATTAACATCATTATATCATAATAAGGCACATCGGTACTTCATGACCAACCTTATATCATTTCATCTTAAGCATAATATCACAATCACATAATTAAGATGTTTCAATTGAATCATCATACCACACTTACTAAATCTAATTACAAGACATACTTCAATTGAACTTCATCACCACGTAAAATTAAACATAATTAAAGTAAAGGTTAAAGATATCAAGGATTACCCTATCTCCTTCAAAAGCCATCATTATGTTCTTACAATTAAAAAAGTTAATTCCTTACACTAATAGGTGTAATAACATCAATAAATAGTAATTAACACAATAATGAAGTCAATTGCATCACTACAACTTTATTAAACACTAGTTCATAACTGAGGGTTAAAGACTTGGGTCAATTTCATGACATATTCGATAAACTAGGTTAAATCATCAAGAAATAGCATACTTGAATCATAATACATCATAATATAAGAATAATAATCAAAAGAATCCATATAGAATATAATTTAGAAGATCAAATTCGTATTAGAAAGAAACATATATGAAATTATCCTTTTGAAGAACCCTTTGGGTAAAGTGAGTTAAATTTATGTCCTTAGTCAGTGTGTGAAGTTTGTTGTATTTTGGAGGTCAAACATCCAAAAATGTCCATGACGTTCAGAAGATATCCCTTAGAAAGTTCTAGTGTGTTCTCATGTGTTTGAGTGAGTTTTACGTGTTTGTTTTGTTTAAAATTTGTGTAGGATGTTCCTAAGACCTAGACTACTATGTTAAGGGTTTAATGTCTTGGTAATACCACACCTAGGACCCAGAGAGTCCCTAGAAGAGGACACCATCTCTTGGCAAGAAGTTGCCAAACAGTGACAAACGACGACCCAAGGGACCGTCAGTTTGTCAACAAACGGTCCGTCGACCAGGGGCGTTGACTGGACCTACAAGACAGGCTAGCCTGATCTTGCATGAGGATATGTCCTAACCAATGACCCCCCACCAATAGTCCGTTGATGGAAAAACGGTCCGTTGGTTGAGTCGTCTGTGAAGACTGCCGAAAGTTGTCACTTTCCTATAATGAGTTGGGGTGTTTGGTAAATTCACCCAAAGTATTTTAAGAACCTTGGAAGATATTTTAGGGTCTATTAGATATGTTAAAGTTTTCTCAGACTTCATCTCAACCACCAAAGACTATTCAAAGTTATGGTGGACCACAAAAGACACCATTAGGGGAATCTTCCAACCTTACACCAAAACGAGCAAACCTATGAACATCTTTCACTAGGTTTCTCTTGGATTCTTCCACGTGGGACACAATTCCAATGGACAATTGACTTAGAGCATCCGCTACCACATTAGCCTTGCTGGGGGTGATAGAGAACACTTATTTCACAATCTTTTAACAACTCTAACCATCTTCGTTGCTGGAGATTCAACTCCCTTGAGTGAATACGTATTGGAGACTTTTATGGTCCGTATACTCATAAAAATTACACCGTAAAGATAATACCTACATATTTTCAAGGAAAATACCACGGCCGCTGACTCAAGGTCGTCAGTCGGATAATTCTTCTTATGAACATTGAGTTACCTAGAAGAATAGGCTATATCTTTGCCATGTTGCATAAGAACACACCCCAATCTGACTCAGGATGCATCACAATAGACAACAAATCCCTTAGTACCCTCCGATAGAGTCAATACCAGAGTGGAAATAAGCCTATCCTTCAATATTTGGAATCTCTTTTCGTATGACCCCAACAACTCAAATTCCACATTCTTTTGAGTCAAGGTTTTCAAAGGGGATGCAATGGATGTGAACCGTCGACAAACCTTCCATAATAACCGTCTAGCCATAAAAAACGTCTAATATCCGTAGGATCCAAAGGTCTAGGCCAATTTTTCACCGCTTCGGTCCTTCTTGGATCAACCTCCACATCTTCACTAGAGATGATATGACCGAAAAATGCTACCGAACTCAACAAAAACTCACATTTGCTCTACCTTGCAAAAAAATTGGTGTTCCTTAAGAATTTGCAACACCACTCTCAAATGATCCATGTGTTCACCCTCATTTTTTAAATATACCAAGATGTCATCAATGAAGACAATGACAAATAAATCAAGGTATCTTTGAAACATTATATTTATTAGGTTAATAAACACCGCTGGAGCATTAGTGTGACCAAAGGACAGTACTAAGATCTCATACTGACAATATCTATTCCGAAATGTCATCGTGGGAATATCTTCACCTCTCCCCCTAAGTTGGTGATAGCCTGATCTAAAGTCAATCTTGGAAAAGTAACTCGCACCTTGGAGTTGATCAAATAAATCATCAATCCAAAGATGAGGATACTTGTTCTTAATTGTAACTTTGTTGAGTTAACTGTAATCTATACACATTCTAAGCTACCCATCCTTCCTCTTCACAAACAATACCGGATCACCCCATAGAGAAATTCTAGGCCGAATAAAGTCCTTGTCTAGTAAGTCTTTGAGTTAAGCCTTCAACTCTTTCAATTCGGCCGAAGCCATCTGATAAGGAGGAATTGAAATGGGATTTGTATTTGATAGTAAGTTAATACAAAAATTAATTTTCTGATCGGGAGGATACTAGGAAGATCATTAGGAAATACTTCTGGAACATCACTCACAAAGGGGACCGACTCAATGGGAGGAATTCGGAGTCTAAATCTTGTACTCTTACTATATGGTACACACACCCTTTATAGATCATCCTACCAGCTTTCACACATGAAATGATATGACCTCTACGAATAGAATTTCCTCCCTTTGACTCTAAAAGGGTTCATTTGGAAAGTTAAACTTCACCACCCTTGTTCTACAATCAATAGTAACAAAGCAATTTGCAACCAATCCATACCCAATATCACATCAAAATCGACCATAACAAGTTCTACTAACTCCAGATGTGTAACTCTATTGGGCAACATTATAGGACAATTTCCATATACTCTCTTAGCAACAACCGACTCACCCACCAGGGTAGTCACCATAAAAGATTCATTCAAGATATCGGGCAAAATGTCAAACTTTTAGATACTAGAGAAGTAACAAATGACAAGGTAGCACCGGGATCAAGTAAAGCATATACATCAATAGAAAAGACTTTCAACATATCGGTCACCACATCGGGAGAAGTATCTTGCTAACCTATAGAGAGGAGAGCATTAAAATCGGATCTTCTTAGGAGGATAATCATTTGAACGTCTAGCTTGTTCACACCAATTGTATTGCCCTTCAAATTAGGGAAATCTGTCACCTTGTGACCCATATTTCCACAACTAAAACAATTGCCCATTCCAACTAAGCATTTACCAAAGTGATCTTTCCCATACTTGCTACAAGTAGGCTTTGTATTAGGTGAGTTTCCACTCTTTCCCTTTTTGGACTTAGGTTTAGGAACCTTATCATCACGAGCCTTAGGTAACTTAGAAGGAACTTGATTAGAGAACCTCTTATTGAAACTTAGACTTGTCTAGAATGTCAGGCTACCTTTTGAAGAACCACCATCGAAAGACCTTGCCCTATTGGCATCTCTACTCTTCCTCTTAACCCTAGTCTCTTCCACTTGTTGAGCATGAAACATTAGATGAGAAATGTTCATATTATCATGGAAAATAGCCGAACGGCATTCTTCTTTCAAATCATTCGGCACTCTCATCACAAAGCGGTATATTTCATCTCTAGGGTCGGAAACCAAAGATGGAGCATACCTTGACAAATTTAGTTAATTTCAAAGAGTAGTCAAATACACTCATACTTCCTTGATGAAGGTTGATGAACTCATCCACTTTGTCTTCCCTCTTCTCTCTAAGAAAGAACCAATCAAGAAAATCCTTCTTGGAAATCTCCCATGTCACCGTTCAACCCCTTAGAGATCTATTGTCTCTCCATTGGATGTACCAAGTTTGGGCTACATCTTTGAGTTAGTAAGTGGCTAAATCGGCCTTCTCACTAGTAGTCAACCCCATCTTATAGATATTCATGCAGATTTCATTAATGAACTCTTGAGGGCATTCCTCAACTATGGACCATATAAATAAGAAGGATTCGACCTAGAGCAATCCCTCAAACGGGTGGCCATGGTGCTAACTTGTTGGTTTCCTCGGGGTACCACCTCCTAATTAAATTGGGTCGTCATAGCTTGTGCCTGAGTAGTGACGGCTTGTGATTGGATTTTGATGGCTTGTACAATCTTGATAAAATCTTCCCTTATGTCCCCATCCACCATGGGAGGAGGAGCAACCGAAACTTGATCACCCAAAACAACTTCTTCTAGTGGAGGCACTTGGTTGTCCTGTGCTCCCGCGTTAGCAATGGCTTCCTCGACCCTTATTGCAGCTTATCTTCGAGTATACATACCTATAACCACCATTCAAGGTTTAGGTGAAAGCAAACATAAAGTTGACCCTAGAGGCACGAGTTAGGATTACAAGGAAATGAGAGTTTCCTAAGCATCACATAGTTCCTCAGTCATAAGTGTGGCGCACTTCATAATTATGAAGACTAATCTACATAGACGTGGTTTACTGAGACATCAATCTTAAAGGTATTCAACCTCATGCTCTGATACCAAGTTTATCACATCCGGGGAGCACCCCTAACGTAACCGGCGTCGGCTTCCTCTTTGAGGACTAAGACTAGCATTTTAGCATAAATCATTGCATTCATAGGTTAAAAATGCCGAATATTTAAAATATTTTATTCTACATTGAGGTTTACATAGACCTTTACATAGACATAGTATATTCATATTGAGTATATATAGACCCTTTGTATAAGAAGATTACATAATTTTCTACTTTTATTTCAAATACATGGTATAAGATAGTCTCATAAGAAGTCTAGAACATTTTTTCATATAAACCATCTAGATAAGTGTATCACAATTTGGGTATAGCCCTTACATAAACAATTATAGTCACATATAGGCTTTACAATTATCATACCAAAATGAATGAGAATAAACAAAGTTATCTTTAAGACTAAACAACATCCAATAGGTAGACAATCGCATCGTCCTCGGAAAGTAAGGACCTACCGAACATGGAAGATAAGAATAAAAGTAGTCTTCAAAGCGTTCTCTAATATCAACGGTTAGATCCTCCATTTGTGGTAAACATCAAACATGGGTTAGTACACACTTGTACTATGTATGGGTAGATGCACATAAAATAAGTGAAATAAAGCTAAAGAGGACATTTGATCAAACCATGCTAAAGTACTTTGAGAAGCCTTATGACAATTAAGAACCCATATAAGCCAATAATCAAATAGTCCATAAATCAAAACCATGTACGACACATTACCAACATCAACAAGTAATAGTCAAGTCAGCATGTACAAAAGTTCATAAAATCATAATATAGGCAAAACCATTACTCATAACCCACAATTCAGCCTACAAGTGCAATGACCAAGCAAAGCCCCATAACATTAGTTAATCAAGTAAGCCAAACAAAGGATCACAAATAACTCCTATCCTAACATAACATGGCATCAATAATAACCATCATAATATTTAGTAAAATAAACCAATAGCATGTTCATGAATGCAACTAACCTCATATAGGATCATCAACATGTACAATCAACATCTTCATAGAATATACATTATAAGAACACAAGAACAACCTCCTAAGGATTCCCTCAAGGCAAACTAGTGCAAGCTATAGGTAGAGTCCCATACCCCTACCTAAGTTAAGTCAAACCTCTCAAGTTACCCTAGTTAGTGCATAGTCCATTTCTTCATTTTACTTTTGGCAACACTTGCCTTAAACGACATAGACCACAAGAGCTAAGTTGGAATTTGGTGTTTTAAAACCTTACACCGATGGAAGTGGTCTACTGGCTAATGTAGAGACAAACATAAACATAGATTTTTAGGTGGATCCACTAGCTAGTCTTGATATGGTGGCAACATAGTTCTAGAACTAGGAGATATGTATTGAACCCTCTCTATGCCTATGGCATTGGAGCCTCATCTCATGGGAATCCATTGGGTAATTATCCCTCATAGGGGAGTTAACACCTCATATGGAACTATAGGGTGAATCTTCCTCTATGGGAAGTCAATACCTCCCATTGTCAAGTTCAGTCGGTGAAAAGCTAAGTCCCTTTTGAAATGTCTTTTTTTAAAAACAATCATCACTTAGTTTAGGTCATAGGTTCCATCCTTTGTATAATCATAGTCATTTAGATCAATAGATATTACATGAGAATATCCTCTCATGGCAAACCTCAACAGTGAGATTAGCATATCATCATCATCATTTCATAACAAGGCACAGAGGAAAGTCATCACAAACCTTATATCATTTCATCTTAATCATAATCTCACAATAACAAAGTCAAGACATTTCAATTCAACATCATACCAACACCTATATAGGCTATTCACAAGGTATACTTCAATTGAACTACATCACCAATCACATGCCATCATACTTTAAGTAATGATTATCATCTTCAAGACTTACCAAAACTCCTTCAAAATCCATCATGATGGTATTATCATAAACCAACCTATTATATCCAATAATAGGTGTAGAAATATCAAACCATAGTAATTAACACATAAAGTAGGTCAATTGCATCATCATTATCCCAAATTAACATAAATTCATAACCTAGGGTTAGGGGAATTAGGTATCATCATGAATTTATGCAGAAATAGATTGAATCCAAACATACATAACCAAAGTCAATTCATACATGAATTAGAATAGATAAAACAAGTCTAATAATTAAATCATTCTTCAGTTACCATCAATTTAGACCAAGATCTTATATTTGGGGAAATTGGGGTAGGGAACATGATCAATATTAAATTTAATAAATTAACATAAATTAATCAACAATCTGTACTCAATTAGTAATAGGAAATCACAATTTATCATCAATTTGAAGTTTAGAATAAACCCAATAGAATTGGAAAATCCAATGGTATTGGGTATCTTCAAAATCAACTTTGAGAGGACCTCTTGGGTTAAAGGAATCCCAATAGTGAAAAACCCATACCTTATTGAAGATCAATCCACGAAATTAAAGTGAAATCCTAGAAATTTACCTTCTTCTTCAAGTTTTATTCCTTATTCACTGGAGGAATTGGTCAGAGAGAGAGTAGAGAGAGGTGAGAGCTTTTGGATTTTTTTTGGTAATTGAGTTTGGGTGAGTGAAAATGACTCTAAAATGACCCTTACGCTATAGTAAATAACCTACTAAATTTTCCAAAACACCACTCACTTAAATGTGTCATTTTGTGAAGTTAAAATGTCAAAAATACGATTTAACCGGATCCGGGAAGGGCTCTGTGTCATGGGGAGAACACGCATTTGATTTCACAAAAATAATTTGAGGCAATGAGGTCCGTGTGGGCTGCACGTCGCACAGTAGCCCACTGATTCTTAAATTTCGCAGACTTCTTAGGCAGGCTGCCCACCCATGTTGGGTCCTACTCCATGGCCCTTGGGGTGGTCCGTGGGGCATCTATATTGATTGTTTAGACCCTATATACTACATTCTACCTAATCAAAGTCTTTTTAAAAGTTTTAGACTTCATTTGAACCTCTAAACCCATCCCCAAACCTAGCGATGTCAATTTATTCAACTAAGCTAGTTTCCTGACGTTATGGACGTTCTTTGACATCTTGGCTCTAGAACTTCTTGGATGACTTATATACATTATTTTAGGTCTTAAAAAGTATTTAAACCTTTAAACACTCATGTTAGGATCTATACTAGGTCTTGACTTTTCAGAGTGTTACATGCTCTAATATGCTACTACAGATGTTGACTTGACTTTACTTGAGAATGTTGGTCTTGTATTGTTTATAGTCTTGTCTTGATGAGTATTTGTCGATTGGTTCATATATGCTCTTAAAAATTCCTAACGACTTTTAAAATTAAATTAGCATGGTTTTGAATATATGTCCCTTTAAGTATGGTTTCAATGTTTTATGTGGATATGTTTCCATGCGTAGTTAAAGTGGAGTACTAACCCATATCGCTAAGTTTTCTACAAATATGTAGGTTCCGTCCATTGAATTCCTAGAAGGCCAATTGAAGAAAACTTGGAGTCTTTTCTCCAAGTGTTAGTAGGTCCTTATGTTCGAGGATGTTACCTATTTCTACATTCTAGATTTGAAGTTTTATCGTCATAAAGACATTGTTCTTTCCTTTATAATTTGGATATTGATATAAGAATATATTGGCATGTTGATTTTGCATTGTCTATGTCCAAGATATTTACTCGCTTTAGATGGTTCAATATGAGAAGTAGTATTAGACTAATTCTTATGTACTTTTCCCACTACAAGAAAAACATCCTGTAAGGAATGAAAATATAGTCCCTCATGATCTAAACCTGGTCCCAAATGTAAATTTGAGACCAAAAAATGTTGTTCCCCACCCGCCGCAACCGCCTTCGTCACTATAGATCTTCTGCAACAAAAACGAAATATTTGTCCTTAAATGGTTGTTGAGACGAGAAAAAATATAGTCGTTAAATCTTTTTTGAGATTACATATCTAGTATCAAATAGACTTGGAAAAATCTATTGTTAGGTCGTTAAATCTTTATAGGGACCATGAACACCTGGTCATAGTAATTGTTATAGACGAGAACAACCTGTTCTATGATTAGCTTTTGCGACGATATTATCATGGTCATTGAATAGTTTTAGAGATGAGGATTACCTGGTCCTTGATTATGTATAGAGACAAGATTGATCTGTTCCTTTATTCATTATAGAAAACAAGAAATATTTCTAGGTGTAGATTATTCAGTAGAGACGAGATACACTTCTAGGCCTAGATTATTCTTTAGAGACGAGATATTTCTTGTCCTAGATTGTCCTTCAATGGTCCTAGATTAATAGATGTGACAATAAAATATATTCTTCAACAAATACTAAATCTGTACTAAAACTTCCGATTCACTAAGAATATAATAGGAGACAGAAACAAGTTGATACAGATTAAGAGTTCGATTAATCAAAAATTGGTCCACGTGCTATGATGTTTGTTTCATTGCGTTTTTTTAAAAAAACTTAGCCAACATCTGAGTTAGACTATATACTATCAAGTTTTTCATAATGTTCTTAGTAAACTAATAACAAGCTTGGTCCATTTCTTCTAAAGCTTGTTTCTTAACTTGACACTTCTACCTTCAAAATCTGCAAGTTCAAAATTTTTAAAAAAGATAAATAACTATTGGTATACATATCAAATTTATACAAGAATTAAATAGATCGCTTACCCAAAAAGTTGTTAGAACTTCACCAGGTGTTATCTAGAGATATCTACAAAAGCTGCGGACCATAAGAAAAATCAATTAGAAAATTATTGAGATACATTTAAACAGAATACAAATACTATTTCTGTGGAGAAAATTTAACATTAAAGCAGCTGTCCAAAAATAGTGCAGTGCTGAATTTAACAAATAGAGAAAATAATTTATGTGCAGTTGTGCAGAAAATTTTAATTAATGAAGTAAGAAATAGCATTTCTAGATGAAGGTCTTTCTAGTTTAAAGTACACTTATGTGTAGTTGTGAAGAAAATTATTGAATCTTAGTCACTTATTCTCGGAGAGAAATCAAACTGAGACCCATGACTAGATGAAGCTCTTTCTACTTTTGAGTACAATGCTACATCTAATCTTATATAATAATCAAGCAAAAGATGCAAATTCCATCAGCAGCCAAATATGCCTAATCGATGAAGTACACAATCAGCAATAGCCAAAAACAATATATAAACAAAGATGACATAAATGAGAGTTCCCACATGAACAAGCATGGCACTCACACCAATCCATTCTAGTGGTTGAAATAGGAACTTAGAGTTCAAAATGTCAACCAAAATGAAGAAAAACCAGAATACTCTAACGAGGGTGCTCCTATGGTTACACATCATATGTGAAGTGGAGAGTAATTCCTAAAACTAAAAGAGCTATGCCCATGGTAATTCAATGCAAAAGTCAGGACTAGTGATCTTTCATATGAATAAGGACATGTAAAAAATGAGCTCCAAGCACCATAGAGAAAATGATAGAAATTGAGCTCAAATCTAAGTGTAACTTTGGCAACTTTTTTTCCAGCTGCGTAAACACATAGATTGATGCATTTCACACAAATAGACAAAGAATTGAAGTATCAGCTTCGGGGAATCTAAAACATCAAACCAATTTCACAGCTTCAAAACCAAATATTATACAATTAGGAACTATGGCCAAAAATACTTGTGAAGAATCCCAGACAGCAGTATACAAACAAGTCAGCTATCCAACATTGAATCTTCGGTCATAACATCAAGCTACTAAACAATACATACATTCTGGAAACATATAGCAACTAGCGGACATGAAATCAGTTTCTACTTTCTAAGGGTTGTATCTATACTTGTGTTTGATAGAGATTAGCTAGTTCTATTTAAGCTCGTAGACAATGAGAACAAGAAAACTAGTACAGATGAAGGTGGATTCAACAATTCTTGGTACTATCTTCTAGCGGGAAAAGACTAGATACCATCACTTTTTTCTAGAATTAGTCATAGAAGCAATGACTATATGCAAATCAACAAAATAAACTAAAAAGTCTAGTATCATGGTGCTTACTTGGTCATTAGAAAAAAAATAGTGGTCATTCAGTTGAAACGGGAGATGTTTTAGGTTGGACATGTGATTGTTGAGTTGCAAATAATTACTTCATTTTCATTATTTCTTTCATTGCATCTTCCAAGGTAGACACGCGATGGTTCAAAGATTTGTTTCCTCATTCAAAGATTTATTTTCTTCATTCAAGTATTTGTTATCCTCTCGAGTGAACATAGCTCAGACAATTATTCAAGTTCCGTCTTTCAAGTCTTTCGCCTTTACACTACAACCAAAGCCAAATATATGGCTACGAGTTTGAGGTCCACAACATTTTTCAACAATCTCTATGCTAGGTAGAGATTGATCGGCTTGAACCATTTCTTTGAGTTGTTCCTAAAAGTTATATAAAAAAAATTTCTATCCGAACACAACAATTTCAACTAATAAATTTATTTAATTTATCTAACGCACATGCTTTTCCATTGCTTCAATTTCAACAAGCTAGTTATCTTTCTTACGCATCTCAAAGAAAATAGTCTCCAAATCGGTGAGTTTCCATCTTTCCCACCCTTTACATCAAAGTCAAACATGTAAATTAACACAAACCTCATAAATATTTCATTTATGAAATAGTTTTACGCTGGTACCTTTGGAAAAATAATCTCTCGAATAGTCTTACTACCAATATGATGAAGCATCTTCAACTTAGCTCGATTTGCTGTATTCCTGGTGCTTCTTGCCTAAATAAAAATTTTCTTGCCTAAATAAAAATTTGTCTTAGTTTGTAGCTTTTATTATGTTTGAATAGAAATAAACTAGAAGATTTTCCAAAAGAAACTAATGCAATATATACTCATGTTCGCCATATACAAGAGTATGAGTTCTTTGTCAAGTCCAACTAGAAATCCATCATAATGAGAATTCAGTTATCCTTCAATGTTGCTGTTGCAACAATGCTGTCCTTACTACTTTGATCTTAAGAACTGACAGCAAAATTCTCCCAGATATATACAACACTCATTGATACAAACAGAGAAATATATTGAGAATACCAAAGAATGTTTTCTTTTTAAAAAAAGCAACTTCTTAAAATGTCTTCTCAACAACACTAATCTTGAGAATAGTATTTACATCATCATGGACTATATATGACGTGCACTTCAGTAATTAATGGAAGGATATAAATGGATGTTCAATAATAAGAAAGTTATAGATGTGAAAGTGTTGCAGCAATTTTTGAGCTAGACAGGAATCTTACTAAGCAGTTCTGTGTGTTTGAAGCTGCTCCTTAGGTATGAACATATATTCCTACTTATTTCTAGTTTGTCATTTTTGGTGAATGAGGAATATGTTATTAATTTATTAACATGCTATTTTCACTCGTAATGGTTAAACATTTATTAACATTACGAAATGCAAGGCACTCAAAAGTTGCAAGGTACAGGGCATAGAAACTTTGTAACTTTACAAATAGAATTCTTCCTATTATAAAAATGAAACGACGGGAAAAGAAAAGAAAAACTCATGATTCACTGTACCAAGAATGGGAAGTGGTCAGCTCCAGAGATCGAGTGACTCATGGAGCAGTGTATACCAAGCGGATATAGATCCAAAAACAATTTCTAGTAGACCATGGCTACTTTTTCAGTTAAGGAATTAGAATATATACTTCCAAATTACAATAACTGATGTAAATATTATTTTTGATAATAAGATGGAAAGTATTTGATGTTTCAAATTTTAATATCCTACTTAACATTGTACTTGACAAGTCTGTACAAGATATTGTTAACTGAAAAGATGGAATACATTTGATGATCAATAAAAGAGTGCTTTTACCATGAATCAACAAAGATAAAGGGACTGAGGCAACTCACGAAAGTAGAAAATAGTACTTTCGAGTTCAAACAGTTTTCAATACTTTCACTGTGTTCCACTCTATTGGTGCTGGGGCACTTTTTTGTTAGAGAGGCTAAATAAAGAAGCAACATATCAGTTGCTGGAAAGGCTAAATTGTTCCCTTTTTTTGTTTTAAACCCGTCTCTTTTGAGGCAATAAGTTGCTCATTTAAATGATCAGATATGTTTCTTTTCTAGATTGTTTAGAAGTTGGCATACACTTATTTAGTCAAGTAAGTTTGATCTTTAATTCAATCCATCTAATGTGTTCATCATTTATTAAAGAAAGTCAATAACTACATTATAGTAGATTACCCAGCAGTTCATCATCTTTTCACGATCATTAGTGTAGGAGTCAAATGGCAAATGTATGACGCAAGTGTTAAAGTTTGTTTCCTGCTAACATATTGACATAACAACCATGAATAACGAAAATGAGCAAACTGAAGAAAATTAGAGAAGAACACCATATGCAAATCAACATATTTAGATTTATTTCTCAGCATATTGAAGGTTTTCTTTGAGATATTTATTAGCTTTTAACTCACGCTTTCTTTATTGTCACTCTTTTATAATTATTTTCTTCGACAATATGAATAGTTGACGACTTGATGTGATTTTTTTAAGCCAGCAGTTTCTTGTTGACTGGACATGACATAAATGACAATTCAAATTGACTTATTTGTTGATCTCTATCTTTAGTTAATTGCTAAAATACTCCAAAGTCAAGTAAATAGTGATGTTAACTGTTGTGTAGATTAACGACCTGTAGCACATTAATAAAAGATGACAATTCCTTAACTCGATTAGACTCCAATACAAAGAATCTTCATGTTGTACAGTCAAAAACTAATTCATCAAGACTCATATACCCATTTATACATGGATAGTTTTTGTCCATTAAAGAATAGAAACCATGAAGGAGAGAAGGGGAGAAGAAGAGAAGAAAGAAGAAGAAGAACATGGGAGGACATTGCGAAGAAGATGACCTATGTTGCTTGTATAAGAAAACCTCTTAGGATAAGGGACGAAGTTCACAATTCATTTTACTGAAAATACTGTATGCTCTATATGATCAGATTATCACTTAGATCAAACATGTTAAGACTCAAGCATGATTCATTGGTTAAGACAATCAGTGTAATGACAAAAATAACTATTTACTTCTCAATCGTTGAAATAAAGCTTAGTGATATCTTATTTAATTAAATGGTTAAAGACTTCAAATACAATTGAATCAGTGATGTTAATATATTTGCTGATTCACAACCCGTAAAACATTAATGAAAGAAAGTGACTACTTACTTTGTAGCATATACAAAATAATAAAGAAAGTGACTACTTACTTTGTAGCATATACAAAATAATCACGTCTATTATTACAAGTCGATCAAGACTCTATTGTAAAGAATCTTTGTATTGTATGATCAAAATCTAATCAAATAAGAATCATATATTCCTTCAATACAAGGGACTTTCGTGTCCATTGAACAAGAGATTCATGAAACAGAGAGGAAAAGAGGAAGGTGTCCTCGTATTTATTTTTCTAAAAGGTACTTTCTATTATGGGTATGTGATTCTATGAACACATATACTACAAACGTGAATAAACTTAAAAACAATTAAACTTTAGAATCCGGACTCAATAATATAAAACAAAATGATAGGGCAAAGTTGAGCGGCAGATTAGTAAAGCTTAAGAAGAAGAAGAAACATCATACTCACAATTCGTAGTTGAGAGAGGGAAACAAAGAAGTTTCTGTTCCGAATATTTACAGAGGATTTGAGGCAGATCCTAATAATCGTAGGTAGATAGATGTTGATTAAAAAAAGATGCTCTTGTTTAGTTGAGCAAAAGATCAGTAAACATAAAGAAGAAAAAGAAAAGGCAACATACCTTACATTCGAAGTTGTGAAAAGGAAATAAATATTTTGTTGCTGAGGATACGTAGAGAGGATTTGTGGCAGAGCTAAATAACACTAGGTCGCTGTTAATCAAGATGAAAAGGAGACAATTTTGTTGAGTTGAGAGTGAATGTTCATCAGTAAACAGGAAGAAGAAGAGACACCACACAATAGATTAACAGTTCAGAATGTTGCTGCTGAGAATACCATAAGAGGAATTGAGGCAGAGGTGAATAGCCCTGGTAAGGCAAAGTTGTGACCAATGGATTTTGAGATAAAAAAAATTTCCGCCTACTTTTCAGAGTTATTATTTTTTGGGTTTTTGTAAATTTTTTATCAATTTTTGGCGCTCCCACTATGTATTTCAAATATAATTGGAACGAGTCATTAGTTTTCTTAGGGACGAGATTTTTTACCTTCTCAATAACATGTACCTTTTAGGATCAAGATATAATTTTGTCTCAATATGTATAATTTTTGGGACGAGATTATTACCCCGTCCCTACATGTTGGTCTTAACAGAACCTTTTTCTTGTAGTGTCTGTTGTCGAATTGAGAAGCCTATGCATGTTTCATATGTGAGGATTCTATGTGAACTCCACATGTAGTATGCGAGAGGTCTATGTAAACCTCCCTATATAGCTATATACGAAAAGTTTTAATTTTTTTGCACTTTTTAGCCTATTAAATGTAATGATGAATGCTAAGACGCTAGTATTAGTCCTTGTTACGTCTAGGGGGTGCTCCCCCATTCGTGATAGATTTGAAGTAGATAAAGCAACATTGGTAGGAGAAGATTCAATTTACTATGCTATGGAGAAAGAGAAACTCATTAGAGATAGACTTAAGACAACCCAGAATCACCAAAAGTTTTATGCATATGCAAGGACAAGGAAACTAAAGTTCCAAGTTGATGATTAGGTGTTCTTCAAAATGTCACCTATGAAAGGGGTGATAATATTTGGAAAGAAAGGGATGTTGAGTCGTTGATAAGTAGGCCCTCAATTGATTTTGGAAAGGGTTTTTAATGTGGTTTATAAAATAAAGTTGCCAGCAGAATAATTTGTAGTGCATTATGTTTTCCGCAATTTACTATTGAAGAACTATATTTGTGATCCAACATCTTTAGTGACATTAGAGAGTTTGGCTATCAAAAATTTTATTTTCTATGAGGACGTACCACTAAGATTCACTATTGTCAGGTTAGATAGTTGAGAAACAAAGAAGTTGCTTCAGTCAAGGTTTTGTGGAGGAGCCAGTCTATAGAAGGAGCTACTTGGAAGAAGAAGCAGACATGAAGTCCAAGTGTTCTCATCTACTTGCTTCCGATCACACTCCGTCATGAGGAATTATTTCCTCTTATATTTTGAAGTCATTCATGCGAGAATTTAGCCTTACTATCATGTTTCTTCAATTTGTACATGCATTTTTAGCGTATTTGAATGTTCTTGAAACTTTGTTTCAGTGAAAAATCATCCATCCGTGTTTAGTGGTTGGGTTGAGTTTTCGTTCGAGGATGAATGATCTCAAGGGGGAGATATTGTATATAACGTCCCTAAAATAAAATAAGTGAAACTAGAGCTTCCATCTGTATCATGAGTTAATTATGTATAAAAATGGATAACAATGATGTTTTGAGGCAGTGTCTAAGTTTTGGTGATGTTTGGAGGTTTAACATCCATGACATTAAAAAGATGTGCCTTGGAATATGCTTGTGTGTCCTTGTATGTTCTTGCAAGTTTTATGTGTTTGTTTTAGTTAAAAATGATGTGAGGGGACACTAGGACCTATATTAAAAAGTATATGAGTTTAACTTCTAGTTTTTACTCCACCTAGGACTACAAGTGATCCTAGAAGAGGACCCAAGACTTGGAAAACTGCCAAAATTGCCTCAATCGACGCCCCTTACCGACGAATCGTACGCTGAATGACGACCCTTTGTTGAGGGCATAGATCCACCTTTAGTGGTTGGAGATCAACCCTAATGTGAAAAGCCTCTGAACCAATCGACTCACTAGCAGTACGGGCCATCGTTAACTAACGCCCCATATCTAGGGGTCCGTCGATGGTCAATGTAAAGCTGCAGGAAATTCTTCCAAGGCTTGGGGTTTTTTGGTAAATTCACACCATGCATTTGGTAAACCATGGATGATTATTTTAGGATCATTAGGGTATTTTAAGTTGTTTGAAAGTCCTATACCTAGACAAGACTTTATTTTCAAATATTCGAAACCCTCCCTCAAGAAAGAACTCTCTCAAACTCCATAGAAGCTAAAACTCAAGGAAATGCAAAAGGTGAACGTTTTTGACGTTTTCTTCATAAAAATTGCGTGGTTTATTCTCATTGAGTTATGGTAGTTCATACTTGAACTTTATTTCATTCAATTAGTCACTTCAAAGAGATTTCAAAAATGGTTTTAAACCCCAACTTCTCCTATCTTTGACTCTAAGCATGGGTCTTTTCATGAAAACCTTTTAAGGATTCAAATAGGTTTTTAGTGTTAGTTTGTGATTTTAATGTTAAAACTTCAATGAAACCATTCTTATGCATATTCCAACTTTTATCTCATGATATCAGTTTATTAAACATGATTCGTGTTTGAACTATATGGTGTTCATTATTGTTATATTGTAATTAGCTATTGACTTACGGGCTATTTATGATGAATTATTGGAGAAAATGAGAAAGGATAGAAAAAGCTTGGTTTAATATTTTTAAAACATCACAAACGAATATTTATACTTTTGCTCCCCCTTAAGTTTAGAGCACCTTATTCAAGACATAGAATAATTTTCAGTCTTTTCTTCTTTTTGGTTATCTATGTTTTACACACAAGTGCAATAATTCATTGTAGTCCATAAGTACAATGAATCAAGTAAGTAAACCAAGAGACTAAGGAAATGATTAAACTACAATTTAGGGCATGAATTCTTTGTAAGCAAATCTTTATTTGTTAAGCCTATTATTTGATATTGGCCTAATAAAAGAAGTCATTATAAGCCACTCTTTTTTGGCTATGATCATTTGTCAATTATATAAACTCATTATAAGCCAATCTCATTTGGATTTGATCATTTTGATATTATGAGATGTCATTTCTATGCCCTAGTGTTATAGAAAACATCATTCTTACCAAACATTGATATTCTTAAACACTTGCTTTCTTAGTTCACTTTGAACTTACATCTCTTCTTCCTTCTTACTTTCTTAAAGAAATCCTTAGCATTTAAGATCATGTGAAGTGACGTGAAATCTACTGTCTGCCCCACACCTAAAAGGAGTGGTTCGCTAATCAAAGTGAACCTACATCATGTGAGTTAACATGAAATCCAGTGTCTGCCCCACACCGACAAAGGGTGATTCACCGGGTAAAGTGAATCCATGTCCAGTGTCTACCCCACACCGTAAAGGGGTGGTCCACGACTAAAGTGAACCAAGGAAAATTATTTTGATCATTAACCGACTTAAATTATGAGATCTAAACATAAAATGCGATGTCTTCCCCACACCAAAAAGTGGTGGAATCACCGGACAAAGTGAAACTGAAACTACCTAGCTCTCTTAGGTTGAATCCACTAGCTAGTTCCATGTTGGCTAAACATAGTTCAATGACTAGAAGATTTTCGAAGACTCTTATCCAGCGTGGTTTAGACTCATATCAGGAGACTTACATGTGCTAGCACAAGCTTATTGCTAGTGTATCAGTGCTTTGCTCACTTTCTTTTACTTCATTACTTTTAGAGTTGAATCAGACATTCTGGAAGCTTTCTTATTCTACAGATAACTTATTATCCCTTTCTTTACTTAATAAAAATGTGAATTCAACCTTACATTATCATCTTGGTGTTAATGAGACTTATCTCACACTTTCTAACACCCTCTTATGTGAGTATCTTTAACATAGTTGTCTTAAGGTGTAAGTGAGACTTGTCTCACTTCTTTTAACACCCCATTCTGGTAATTTTCATAACTTTTAAACTTGTAGTTATATTAACACTCACCTTACTTATTCACGTTCAATTGGTATCTTATTACCATTACTTATGGACGTTGTGAACTTCATTCATGTAGTACTTGTATTCGTAGTTCATTTTGTTAGACTATGTTGGGAATTGTCCCAGTTATTGACATACTCTTGTTTATGGATTCATTGAATTACCTTAGGTGTGCTTAGTTATTCGTCATTTCAATACATTCGCCATATAACATTGGTAATAATTAGTATTGGCCTAAACAATGTGGACTAGCCAATTTATTTTCACAAGCCAACCATTCATGCAACATTTTTCATGAGATTATAATTAGCAAATTTTGTATCATAGTTGGGAAACCATTATTAGCCAAATCATTTAACTTCATGTGCATACTTTACTGAACTCATTATTTCAAGCAAGGCAACATTTAACAGTAAGTATACACCAAAAACAAAACATAGCAAAACTTAACATTCTCGGACACAAATTAACGTTTCATCCTTGTATGTTTTGTGTAAATGGTATTTAAATCATATAGATCGAATCTATATGATTTCTTTGACAATCACAAATCAAGAACCCTACAGATTAGGATCAGATAGCACCGCATACCAACAACAGGTTTGAGATTATATCTACATACTTGATAGAATTTTAATACAAGGGTAACAAGGGAGAAGGACGTTCAACAATATCGTTGGGAAGCAACCCAAGTTTCGAGATTCATAGATTCCAAGCGATTGAAAATACTCTTGGAGAAAGAATTCCAAGAGATAAAACCATACCTTATGTAGAATTGAATCTACGACAATCCCTCTGCACGAAATCCTTGAAGAGAACTTTGAAATTGCCTAAGAGAGACTTTATCGTTCTACATTCTTGCGGTTTCTACTTACTGCCTTAGCGTCGTGACTCTCTAATTTTTGGACGTGGTCTTTAGGTCTTAGGAACTGATGTTGAATCATTCAACTTTAGATTAATTAACTTAATTAATAAATTAATTAGGTAATTATTAAAACGCCCCTCCTAAGTTGACTAGACATACGAGGACCATTGACTAGCCAAATCCGAAATTTGCTAAGGGTTTCTGCGACCAAGGCTATTATTTAATTAATTTATTGCTTACTTAATTAATAAAGGGACATAGGGAAATTACTAAATACCCCTAAGTCACTAGGACAACAACTAACTCCATTGGACATAGGTTGTCCCTAAGTTAGTTAACTTAGTTAGGTGTCACCCGATTAGGTCTTACATTTTCGGGTCCCATGGATGGTCATTGTTATTGATCCTAGGTTAGCTACCTAGTTTGTTAGGTTAGTTAGAGTGTATAGTTGGTTTGGAAGTTGGAACCCACACGGCTTGACCCGTGCGCGCCTGCCTTTAACCGCCTAACCGAATGCGGTTGGACTTGTCACGTGGTTCCCCTCTCGGCCGTTTCACATGTGCTTGCACTTTTGTTGCTTCCCATTTATCAAAATTGTGCACTCATATGGTTGAATTTGGAAGGTTCACTCCTTGTCAAAGGATCCTCACTATGTCCTTGGACACTTCTTGTCTACAAGTTCATCTTAATTGATCATATGCTATGGTATCTAGGCTTGATACTTGGATTCCTCATACCTCATTGTGCACAACTTAGAAACTAATATTTTATCTTTGGTTCTTCCTTGCAGGTAAAATTCCTAAACAATGCTTATTCATACATAGAAAATTGGCTAACACCCTTAGACGATATTTTATATTAAGCCCAATACTATTCAATATTGGGCATTAGGATGCCTATGTACCCCAATACACATTCTTAGAACCTATTAGTCTCATTACTAGACATGTACGTTAATCTAGAATGTTACAGGACTCACTCACTAACATCTTCAAAGTCTAATTGTGCAATGTATAAGTAGTGTCCCATACCACCACCTAAACTCCATAGAACTTCTCCAACACTAATTGGTATCCCATATGATGAGAATAGGACAACAACCGACATAGACCATGGTATCAAGGCATGGAATCCGAAGTTGTAACCTACTCCGATGGAGGGTGTTCTAATTGCCAGTGGTAGATCTTGGACACATCCGATTTAGGTACTTGGTTAAGGAATATAAAGGGTTTATTTGCACACTAGCCTCATTCTTAACTAGAGATACTTCCCGAAACCATACTCACTCGGTTCTAGTCTTTCTTCTAATAGATTAAATCACATAAATGATCAAATGAAGGGATTCCATATATATTTCATAACACATTCACATTCACCTTACCAAAGAGGTCCCCTAGGGTTGTTGTTCCATGGTTAAGATGATAGCTCAATGATTTTCCTAGGGATGATTTCATGTCGTTCCATCAAACCTACCTTATGTCCACCAATCACAGAAGAATGATACCATTACGAATTTCGACTTGAAGGATATCATAATATCTCAACTAGGTTGAGGGCTCCACATAATTTGACGTTCTCGCTATGTTCAGGGCCACATGTCATTCATACATACAAGACTAAGAAGCTGTAGAATCCTAAGTCAAAAATCTCATAGGCATAACCAACATCATCTATAGTCATCCTATACACTACTATAGAAACATCAATATAACCATCATAAGATTCATATAACCAAGTAGGAAGAATCATGCATCAACTCTAAGACTACACACATAAGGACGTAGTCATAGTCTAACATGATCTCCTAACTACATCAATGGAAGAACACATACCTTTAACTTAACCACAAGTAGAAAGATATGATCATAATTCATATAAATCAACTGCGCAAACAATCATAATATATTATGTAGTTTCCTACAATGCTTTGATCATCATAATACATAAAGTAACGCGGACGGGGCCACATAAGACACAATTCTAACATATAGCACCGCCACAACAAGTGGAACTTACAAATCATAACATAATTCAAGTACCTACATTACATAGAACAAAGAGAATTAGGGCATCATACTACCAATCCATTCTAACCACTTCATTCCATAGCGAAATCATCAAATACAATACTAAAAGGCCCTTACCCATGGACATGATCATCAATTCAATACAAAAATCATAATACTCAATGAATCTAAATTAATTCATTATAAATTCATCAATCTATGACAACCTATACATCAATCCAATGAAATACATACATCATTCAATAGCCCAAAGAAAACTACACTAGAATTCATAAGCATTGAGACATGATGATAGCACTCATAATATATCTATTTTTAAGAGATTATTTTTTTCATGGGTTTATGAATATTTTAGGTTAAAAACATCAAACTAACATCAATTCAATCATATTTCAATGATTCAAAACGTTTTATGCAAGAACCCGTAGCTAGATAACAAGTCAAAAATCTATCTTTTTAGAAAGTCTAAGAGAATAACTTTGATGTTTGTCTCCTTGATGAAAAGAGTTTCAAAGATAAAAAACTATACCTTAACTGATGTTAATCCACGAAATTTGAGAAATTGGTTGAGAAATCAACCTTCAAGCTTCAATGGAGTTCTAGAGAGCTCTGTAGAGAATAAGGGTTTTGATTTTTTTAGAATAATGAATTTATCAAGTTAATTAGGACTTATAACCCACTTAAAATACCTAGAATATACTTAGGAAACTGCCAAAACTGTTATTTGGACGTGGAGAGAATTCACCAATTCACCCTTGGATTTAATAGTGAAGCTGCAAAATTGTAGACTCCACCTACGTCTGCCCATCGACGTGGCGTTGGTCCAATAGTTGGCCGTCCTATCTGGCCTTCATTTTGATAAGAGGTTTTCTATTAGAAGCTAATGTCAATAGGATAAGTATGGACCAACTCCCATAATCGGTAGGGCATCGACTAGTGTACTGGCCGTCGATTGCCTCAGTCGTTTGGGCTAGTCTAGACAGCCTTAGGCTCTTGTAAAGGGTCCTTCCTCAACGACCCTTTGTTGGTCATTGGGGAAGTTTGCGTAGACATTTCAAACTCAATTATAATATCATATGATCTAGGACGTCTCACATCAATTTCATCCAAAACAAACACATCAAACTTGATGAAACATACAAAGACATATAAGGTAGTTCCATGGAAAACCTTTCGAACGTCGTGGACGTTCTTGGACGTTTGAAATCCAAACATCATTAAACTTGATATAGTGTCTATATACACCATTATTACTCATATAAGGATCTCATAATCTCATTACATCACATATAAGCACATAAACACACATGAGGCACATAGGTGACTAATTGTCGAACGTCTTGGTCGTATTGCGATGTTTGACTTCCAATTCGCCTAAATCTTGAGACAATGCCTCATTACCACATTATAAAACATTTTAGAAATTTAGACTCTCATTAAAAATATTTTAGAACAAGTTTCACCTAAATCATTTTAGAGGTGTCACACCTTGGTTAAGGAATCTTCAGGGGAAATGAGTTCATTGTGAGTTGAAATGAGAAAGGTTTCACTATAAGTTGAAAAAAAAAGAGTTCACTGTAAAGGTTCGTGAATTTATTGTATGGTATTTTTTGGTGCTAAAATTATGGAAGCTTTTTTCGTATGTGCTAAATGAGGATATATCTGTTGTTTTACTTCCACATTCGTGAAGGATTTACTTAAATAACATGAATTCTTTATTTCTACTAAAATGTGCCTTTTGCTTGTGTCTTTGCATAATGAAATACTTGATACAATGTTTGCACTAACCCCACACTTTTCTATATCTCTATAAGTATAGGTTGGAAACAAGTGGAAGTTTAGAAGGAAAGCTTCAAAAGTTAACTCTCTCAAAACTCGGTATGTCCTTATATATTTGAGGACATAGTCTATGTTTTTTTAAGATTTTCATTAAGACTTGAGTAAGACTTATTATGTATTTTCTTTCAATGTAAAGGGTCGTGACCTTATGATACTTAAGATGTGTATTTATGTTTGCTTGTGACGACTAGACTTGTCTTAGTATTTATAAAAGAGTTTCTTATTATTATTCTTGTGAAAAAATTTAATTCAGCGCTACTTTTAATATCTTATGTAATGAAAGATAGTTAAGAGTATTGTACAAGATCCCAAAGGGTCAAGTACACCTTATTACAACTTAAGAATGCTCCCTTCTTCTAGGGTGTAGTTGAGGGTCGTGACAAACTTGGCATCAGATCATAAGGTTTTAGGAAAATGTTTAGGGTCCAAAGTCTCACAAACCTCGTCTAGTAGAGTCTTTTTCGTCGGTGTGAGTCACGACACATCCATGACCGGGAGGCTATAAGACGATAGAAGTTTTACTTTATTCATTACTCTCGTATCCTGCCATAGAGCTTCACTGTCACGACCATCAATCACACCCTAGAATTTAAGGAATTCTTTAGGTCGCATCCAGCATACTCGACCCCTCGGAGGGCTTATACAAACCTTTTCATGTCATTCATCGCATATATGTAGTGAAAAGTAGTACGGAATTAAAACTTTTCACAAAACATTTCATAGTCTTTAAAAACTCTTTCATATAAGTATCATAGAAAATACTAAGTCTCAATCTCATCAAAGCTTAGACACAAGAGTATTTGGGACACGGCCAATATAATACGAATATACAAATACTTAAGTCTATTAAAATACTTCATTAAGAGAAGTAAAAGACATGTATCCCCTCGAGTGCAATAAGGATATACTTCAACTTTACTTGAATGATTCTACGATCCAAGTCTTTCTTCCCAAATTCTCCTTACCTACCCACCAGTATAGAGATAGATAAAAGCATGGAATTAGTACAACCACATGTTCTAAGTATGACAAAATGCATAAAAATCATGAAAACAATCATATATTGGAAATATGCATCATTTGATTTAAATATCATAATATAATCACAAGAAAATCATTTAACAACTTATAAGCATATAAGAAGTCCGTTATAACAATTATCACATTTTAAGGAGATATATTAAAGTGACATCAAATCAGTGTACAGTGAATTCCTTCACTGTTACATTGAAGTTGCCCACTTCTCCCTTAAACACTTTATAACATGTCATAATCCCACTAAAAGATATACTAAGACTCACTTAAGTCATACAAAGAGAGACCACCCCTACACACTCTCTAAGCTTGTTTAAACGATCCTCAAGACTACTCATAATGAGGCACATACACACTTACAATACACTAGATACATAACATGGATAAGATATGACATTTTCTTTACCAAGGCTTTCCAAAATACTTAAGTAATCCTAGAAGAGAAAACCTATACACTCTCTTCAACGTTTCCAAAATAATCTTTAGGACAACCTATGTTTAGATCATGCCTAAAGAATCAACTAACTTACCTAACTAGAGTCATTCTCAAGAGTTCCCTAGATAAGACATAAAGATATAATACCTTATGCCCTATTCACACTTTAACTATGGAGTCCTTAAGTCTCTCTAGATTAGGCACTCATTCATTTTCATACTTTCTAATATAAATCATTAGTTCATTAGTTCGTTAGGAAACATTCATCACATATATAACATTCAAGTAATGGTCTTGGAGAAGACCTAGGGACTCTTACTAACATCTTCAAAGCCTATTGTGTAATGTCTAGATAGAGTCTCATACCACCACCGAAACTTCATAAAACTTCACTAATGCTAATAGGTATCCCACATGATGAGAATCAACAATAATAGACATAGACCATGGTAACAAAACATGAAATCCGGAGTTCTATCCTACTCCGATGAGGGTGTTCTACTTGCCAATGGTAGAACTTGCGCACATCCCATGTAGGCACATGGTTAAGGAATATGAAGAGCTTATTTTGTATTCTAGCCTCATCCTTTAACTAGAACTACTTCCCTTATCATACTCACTCTGTGCTAGCCTTTGTCCTTATAGGGTAGTTAACATAAAAGTTCATACGAAGGGTTCCATATGAAGCTCATAACCCAATTACATTTACCCTACAAAGGAGGTCCCTTAGGGCCGCTTTACAATGCGACAAGAAGCTCATCATGATTTTCCTAAGGATTGATATAATGTTGTTCCAGCCAATCAACCTTAATTCCATCATTTATTACAAGAAGGATACCATTATGTCTTTCAACTTCAAGGTTCATAACCATACAAATAGGCTCTAGGTTTCACATAAAAGACCCTCTTATCATCATTCAAGGTATCACATATTATTCATTCAATGAAGACTAAGATGTTTTAGCCTCCTAAGTCACGACATCACATATTCACTTCATACATGTATCAAGAAGAGAGACTTAAGTCTACCTTAATAAGACACATTATTCTTCACTTTAGCACATGTTACATGTCATTCTAGAAGCACATAGGAACAACCAATATCATATTTATGTCATCCAATTCATTACCAAAACATCATCAATATAACCCTTATAGAATCATATAGTGAAGTAGGAACAATCATACATCAACTCTAAGACTACTCACATGAACACATAGTAATAGTCAATCATGATCACCTAACAACTTCAATATAAGAAACATATTTTTAACATTACTTCACAGATAGGTAGATATCATCATACTTCACATTACCAACTACACAAATCATCACATTACTTCAAGTAGTTGTTGACAAGGTCAAAATCATCATAATACTTAAAATAACATCGACAAGGCCACATCAATCACATAACACCGCAACCATAAGTTGACCATACAAATTACAACATAATCAAAGTCTAATTAAAATAAAATAGAAGGGAAATAAGGCAGAGTACAACCACTCCATTCTCAACACTTCAATCCAATGCTAAATCATCCAATTCAGTATCATTAGGCCCTTACCCATGACCATGAACATCAATTCAATGCATAAATCATAATACTGAATGAAACTAGGTTAATTAAACATATATTTATCAATATAATACAACCAATACATCAATTAAATATAATTCTTACATCATTAGATAACCCATAGGAAACTACAACTGTAACAACCCTAAAAATGTATAAGATAAGTAATACTTAATGTGTCTAGAAAGGCTACGATTAGACGGGGTTCACACAGATTGATGTGCGTAGAACCAGAACTCTGAAACCTTTCTACGGCCAATACAACTAACTTTGGAAGTTACTTGAGCTAGAAAAGGTTGGGTCCGTCCATGTAGGGATCTCGAATACGAAGATTTTCTCAAATGATTTTTTACTAGACTTGAAAAGGGAAAATCTTACGTTTGGAGGGTCTACGGGTAAAATGACCTTTTTCCAAGCTAAGGGTAGTAACTTAATTACCCTACATATATAATTAATTATTTAAATAATAAGGTGAAGGGGTATTTTTGGGAGATAGGGCCGAAAATTGGCCCATGAAGTGAAGTCTTGCTTCAACCGACTTCAAATCTAGGTGGAAGCAATGAATTAATTTTTTTTGAATTTAAGTTAGTTAATTAATGAAATTAATTTATATTCATTATTTATTATCTTATTTAGAATAAAAGGAAATCAGATTTTTAATAATAATTAAATAAAACCTTATTTGACGAAGTCCTAAAGTAGACTCCTAAGCCTAAGAAAACTCTTCTCTCCCACGCTCATCTCTCTCTCTCTCTCACATCTATATCACTCTTATTGACGATCTATCTATGCTAAAGTAACTTTCAAGAACATAAAAATAAACCAAGTTCTTCACAGTTGAAGAACTCACACGAAATCACAAGAAAACAAACGTTAATCATACGTTAGGCAAAGGTAGGTTGTCTGTCGAGTGGTATTGACATTGAGGGGACTTTGACGTGATCTTGGGTGAAGTTTTTGGGCAGAAAGTCTAGGGTTTAATGTCAAAAAAGGTATGAGTTCTCTTCTCTCTTGGTCCCTTTCCCAAGAGACCCCTTACGGTTCAGATTATTCAGTCCGAAAACTAGGTTTATTCACCATTGCATGTCCCTATCACTAGCTTCGAATGATTCTTAGGTTGGGTATGATTTCTGATAGATGTAGATGTATATTGTGTTTTCATGATGAATATGTTTATGTTGTGCATTTGAAATCGTATGAATGACAACCTATGTGTTTTCGCAACTATGTGCATGTATGTGCAAGAATGTGAATATGACTAGGGTCTCGACTTGAGGCTCCAAAATGTGTAACGTTATGGTTGTTAATTTACGTGCATAAACCTATGTAAATCGTGATGTTCATAAAAGATGGAATGTGGATGATTTAAGTAACAATCTCTTGGCTAAACGAATCTATGAAAAATGCACCCCAAAACGTGTTAAATGGTCTACAAATTACTCTATGAGTTCAAGTGAAAATATTGATGAAAGTGAGCTAAAATGTGACCAAATTTCCAGCAACTTACATGTTTAGCTTAGGCTAAATGTAGATGAACAAATCTGAAAAATTAATTGAGTGAAAAATGAAGTGAGGTCACAAGGATTCGAACCCGCGATTTTACCCGTATATTGCCTTAAAATTGCAAAAGGGAAATGGGGGTCAAGGGGATTCGATCTTAGGTGTGCTGGTTGAAAAGTAAATTACAAAAAAAATTAACAAAAATAAATGTGAGGCATGGGAATCGAACCCACGACCTCTAGGTAGCGAATGAGAGTCAAAGAAAAATTAAATAAAAGAAATGGGACCAACAATCCCTCAGCCAAGGGAGAGAGAGTTTAAAAAAAAGATATAAAAAGAAAATAAGGTTGTGGGGGTTCGATCCCACATCCTCTCAATTCCATTAAGCAAAAAAAGAAGAGAAAAATTAAGGGAAAATTAAAATGAAGGTGTTGGGGCTCGATCTTGGGTCCCTAAGCCGTGTGGACCAAAATACAATAAATGAAAAAAATAAGTGTTCTCTAAGGGATTTCAAATTGGGTTCCCTTGCCCAAATTCTATATTGATACATAAGCCATACGTGAATTAAATATTCAAGAATAATGCTGCCTACTTAGATAAAAATCGAGATCTTGTCATACATACAAGATGCATAAATCTTGTACCACATAATCTTAGGAAGATATGAATCACTTAAATGAACGATGAATGAAGCCTCGTATCTTGTATTTATAGACCCATAAGTCTTGCATATGTTTAAAAATAAGTCAACCTAAGATGTATGTAATGAAATTATGTAACCCTAGAAGGGTTAAGTAAGAGTGTTAACACACTAAATGGTCAAGTGCGTTAGCATATGATGAAATGAACATTCACGTAAAAAGGGGTGAGTAATTATGAAGAAAAAATGTGCGAATGTTAATGAATGTGGTGACGAAATAATATGAGGCTAAGGAAAAAAAATGAGAGCAATCTCAATGAGACTAAGTAAATGTTACCAAACCGTACACACCTATGAGAGTGTAAAGTTAATGAAGAGACCAGTTTCTATGAACACTCTAATAAAAGTATTGAGATTAACACACTTAATACTAATGATGAGATGACAAATCATTTATTGAGGTATGATGTCCTTATACTAGAAGCCAACTTCCATGACTAAGCATAGTGAATATCTAGACAAAACAACTCATCTCATCCCTAGGATTTGATACTAAGCATGGTGAATATCTAGACAACATCGAGAACTTCAAAGAGTACTCCATAACACTCATATTGCTTGCTTGAGATTGATAAACTCCTCTACCGTAACCTCTCTTCTCTCACGGGGAAAGTACTATTAAGAAAAGCTTTTTTAAAATTCTTCCCACTCAATAGGACCCGACTCAATCAGCCTATTATAGTTTAATTGAGTGTACCATTTTTGAGAAACATCCCTCGATTGATACAAAGCCAACTCCGTCTTCTCCTTATATGTAACCCCCATAGAACTCAACACCTTATACACACCATGAAGGAACTCTTGAGGATCTTGTCCCACCTTAGAACCAAGAAAGAGAGGAGGATTAATCCTCACAAAGTCTCTCAACCTAGAGGTCATACTGCTGTCAATAACATTCACTCTAGGAACTATTCTCCAATTCTCTTTAGTAGTCACGGCTCGAGGTAAAGCAAGCAAATCCTCTCTAATATCTCTATTACAGAACTCCGGGGGATCCACCTGAACATCATTACCTTCTTCCACAATAGGGACATGATCCTTGGGGAGGCACTTGACCACCTTGGACTCATTTCCCATCTTTAGGAACTTGCTTAAGTTGCTCAACTTGAGGATAAATCTCCTCATGAACATCATTCTCTTCAACCCTCCTAGCCGGTGTCCTAGTCGTATTCATCTTCCTAGAAACCCAAGGAGAACAATAAGAAAAGAGTACTCATTACTTTTTCTCAACAACACGACATATGAGTAGAAAAGTAGGGAAACTCTATCGTCTTATAGCCTCTCGCCCATAGATGTGTCATGACTCACAACGATGGTTGATACTCTACTAAGCGTGACTTGATAAGACTTTTTGATTTATAAGACTACTTTAACATCCTATGCTCTGATGCCAAGCTTGTCATGACCCTCAATGAAACCCTAAAATTTAGGCAATTCTTTAGGTTGCAACCGGCGTACTCGACCTCTCGGAGGTCTTCTACAAGCCCTTTCATAACGTTCATCGCATATACATAGTGAAAAGTAGTGTGGAATTAAAACTTTTCACAAAACAGTTCATAGTCTTAAATAACTCTTTCATAAAAGTCTCGAAGGAAATACTAAGTCTTAATCTCATCAAATCTTAGACACAAGAGTACTTGGGACACGTCCCATATAATACAAATATAGAAATGCTTAATTCTATTACAATACTTCAATAATATAATTAAAAGACATATACGCCCTCGAGTCAAATGAGGAAATACTTCAACTTCACTTTAACGATGTTATGATCCAAGTATTGATTCCCAAATGCTCCTCTCCTACCAACTACTGTAGAGATAGATAAAAGAATGGAATTAGTACAACCACATGTACTAAGTATGACATAATTCATAAAAATAATGAAAATGGACATTTATTGGAAATATGCATCTTTTGATTTAAATATCATAATATGATCATAAGAACAACATTTAAAAACTTATAAACACATAAGAAATCGGTTAGAACAATTGTCACATTTTTTGGAGACACATTATAGTGACCTAAACTCACTGTACATTGTATTTCTTCACTATTACAGTAAAGTTTCCTACTTCTTCCTTACACTTTATAGCATGTAATCATCCTACTAAAATCTATCCAACTAACTTAAGTCATACATAGAAAGACCGCCCATACACCCTCTCTAAACATATTTAGACTATCCTCTTGACTACTCATAATGAGGCACATACACACTTACAATACACCAAACACATAACATGGATAAGATATGACATTCTCTGTACAAAGGTTATCAAAAGACTTACTAATGTACTCCTAGAATATAACACCCATACACTGTCTTCAAGGTTTCCTCAATAATCCTTAAGACAACCTAAGTTTTGATCATGCCAAAAGAATCAATCAACTTTCCTAACTAGAGTCATTCTCAATACTTCCCTAGATAAGACATGAATATATAATCCCTTATGCCCTATTCACGCTTTAACTAAGGAATCCTTAAGTCTCTCTAGATTTCTTACTCATTAATTTTCATACTTTCTAGTATAAATCATTAGTTCATTAGAAAACATTCATCACATATAGGAAATTCAAGTAATGGTCTTGGAGAGGACCTAGGGATTCTTACAAACATCTTCAAAGCCTATTATGCATTGTCTAGATAGCGTCCCATACCACTGCCTAAACTTCATAGAACTTCACTAATACTAATAGGAATTCCACATGATAAGAATAGACAATAACCGACGTAGACCATGGTAGCGAAACATGAAATTCGGAGTTATATCCTAATCCAATGAGAGTGTTCTACTTGCCAATGGTAGAACTTGGGCACATCCTATGTAGGCACATAAATAAGGAATATGAAGGGCTTACTTTGTATTATAGCCTCATACTTTAACTAGAACTACTTCCCTTACCATACTCACTAGGTCCTAGCCTTCATCGTCATAGAGACACATTAAGGTTCATACAAAGGGTTCCATATCAAGTTCATAACCCAAATACATTTATCCTACAAAAAGATCCCATAGAGATGTCTTATAATGACAACAATAATATCACCATGACTTTCCTAAGGATTTATATGATGTCTTTACATACAATCAACCTTAATTCCATCATTCATACAAGAAGGATATCATTACGACTTTCTACTTCAAATTTCATAACCTTACCACTAGGTTCAAGGTTTCACATAAAGGATCATCTTATCATCATTCAAGGTCTCACATATAATTCATACATTCAAGACTAAGATTCTTTAGCCTCCTAAGTCAATACATCACATATTTACTTCATACATGTATCAAGAAGAGAGACTTAAGTCAATCTAAACGAGACACATCATTCTTTACTTTAGGACATATTACATGTCATTCTAGAAGTACATAAGAACAACCATTATTATCTCTATGTCATTTTATTCATTTCTAAAGCATCATCAATATAACCCTTATAGACCATATAGTCATGTAGGAATAATCCTACATAAACTCGAAGACTACACACATGAACACATAGTCATAGTCTATCATGATCACCTAACAACTTCAACATATGAAGCATATAATTTCACATGACTTCACATATATGTAGATATTATCATACTTTACATAATCAACTACAAAAATCATCATATTACTTTAACTAGTTGCCGACAAGGCCAAAATAATTATAGTACTTAAAATAACATCGACAAGGCCACATATATCACATAACACCGTCACCATATGTGGACCACACCAATCAAAACATAATTAAAATCTAATTAACATAAAAAGGGTAGATAGGTCAGCGTACTACCACTACATTCTCAACACTTTAATCCAATGCTAAATCATCCAATTCAATATCATAAGGCCCTTACCCATGGCCATGAACATTACTGCGTAAATCATAATACTGAAGGAAACTTGGTTAATTAAACATATATTTATAAATCTAATACAACATATACATCAGTTAAATACAATTCTTATATCATTTGATAGCCCATACAAAACTATACCATAATTCATAAGCATTAAGGCCATATCAAGTAACGCATAAAGTAGTCAAAAACTAGGGTTCATCATTTACATGTGTTCATAGACTATGAGATAAAATAACCTAATTAACCACAATTAAATCAATATTCAATTATTAAAAACCTTTAATGCAAGAACCCATGCATAGATCATGAAATTGGACAATTCATCTTTGAAAAACTTTAGGAAACTTCTTTGAATTTGGGCTCCTTGATGAACAGAGTTTCAAGAATCAAAAACCATACATCAATGATTTTAATACTTCAAATTTATGAGTAATCATCACTCAAGTTGTAACAACCCTAAAAATGGATAAGCTAAGTAATGCTTAATGTGTCTAGAATGCCTATGAATAGACCGAGTTCACACACGGATTGTTGCGCGTAGAACCAGACTTCTAAACCCTTACGACTTCTAATCCAACTAACTTGGGGATATATTTGATCTAGTAAAGGTTGTATCCAGCCATGTAGGGTTCCCGAATATGAATATTTAATCGTATGAGTCTTTACAGGACTTAAAAAAAGTGGAAATCTTAAGTATGGAGGGTGTACGGGTAAAATGGTCTTGTTCCAAGCTATGGGTAGTATCGTAATTATCCTAAATATATAATTAATTTATTAATAAATAGGTGGAGGGGAATTTTGGGAAAGAGCGCTGAAAATTGACTCTTAGAGTGAAGTCTTGCTCCACCAGGGTTCGAACCTAGGTGGAAGCGATGATTTGAATTGTTTCTTTATTTAAGTTAGTAAATTCATGTAATTATTAATATTTAGTATTTATTGGCTGATTTAAATTAAAAGAGAAATCATATTCTTACCATTAAATGAAAAACATTATTTGTCTAAGTCCTAAACTAGACTCCTAAGCCTAAGAAAACTCTCATCTCTAACACTCATCTCTATCTCACGTCTATATCATTCTCTTTTAAGTTCTCTCTACAAAAATAACGTACAAGATAATAAAATTTACCAAAGTTCTTTACATTTGAAGAACTCACAATGAAAAATAAAATAAAACACTAAGCAAAGTACGTTAGGCAAAGGGAGGGTTTTCCGTCGAAAGTTTGGTGTTGAAACTTGGTTTTGGACGTGAGTGTTGGAGAAGGTTCAGGTAACATTTTCAAGTTTTGAACGTCATAAAAGGTATGGGTTCTCTTCCCTATTGGTCCCTTTCCCAAGAGACCCTTAAGGTTCAGCATATTCTAATTAGAAAACTAGGATTGTTCCCTGTTGCATGTCCCTGTCACTAGCTCCCATTGATTCATAGGTTGAGTATGTTTGCTGGTAGATATTAGGCATGTAATTTTTTTCGGTGATGAATATATTCATGAATGTGTGTTTGGAGTCGTATGAGTGACAATCTATTTTTTTCTTAATATATGACTTACGTGCCTTTTGGTGTATTGACATGACTATTGGTTACAAATTAGGACTTGAAATGGCATGTTAGTTCATTGTATTTTATGTACAAATGTTTGTGTAAATCATGATGTTCATATGAAGTGTACTGTGGCTGAATTGAGTGATAAACTCTTGGCTAAATGAATCCATAAAAATGCACCCAAAACGTTATAAATGAATGATGAAATTTCCCTAAGAAGTAATGTGTAACTTGATGGAAAAGATGCTGAAAAATTACAAATTTCCGACCATAAGTTGATGAATTTCGGCCAAGTCAAAATGTTTTAAAATGTTATGAAAAATGAAGAATTATCATGACGTCACTGAGGGTCGAACCCGTGACCTCATGATGTTAAAAACCATGAAAATAAGTGAGTTAAAAGTATTGTGGTGAGGGCGATTCGAACCGTGGTCTTGGCTGGAAAATGAAATCATGAAAATAAGAAATGAGAGGAGTGGGGTTCGAACCTACAACCTCTCAGACAGACTTAAGGAAATTAAAAGAAAATAAATGTTTAGGCTTGTGGGAATCAAAACAACAACCTTTAGGCTGATTTAGGGATTAAGAGAAAAATAAAGTGAGGTTGTGGGGATTCGAACCCAGACCCTAATGGTCAACTCGAAAAAGTCGAGGAAAAATAAATTGAAATAAAATGGTCTTTAGGGGTTTGATCCCACAACCCCTCGTCCAAGAAAGAGAAAATTTAAAGAAAAGAAATTAAAATAAAATGAAGGTGTTGGGGCTTGATCTTGGGTCCCCAAGCCGTCTTGGCCAAAATAAAATAAATCAAAAATGTAAGTGTTGTCCAAGGGATTCGAAACCGGGTTCCCTTGCCCAAATTCCTTATTGATGCATAAGTCATACATAAATATAATGTTCAAGAATAATTCTGCCTACATAGATTGGAATCGAGATCTTGTCATACTTACATGATGCATATGTCTTGTACCACATAATCTTCGGAAGATATGAATCACTTAAATGAATTATTATTGAAGCCTCGTGGCTTGTATGTATAGACCCATATGCCTAGCATATATTAGAAGTAAGTGAACCTATGATGTATGTAATGAAATAATGATATGAACAATGAAATGATGAAACCCTAGAATGGTTAAGTAAGAGTGTGAAACACACTAAACGGCCAAGTGCATTGGCATATAATGAAATGAACGTTCACTTAAAAAGGGGTGAGTAATTATAAAAAGCAACTGTGATAATACTAATGATTGTTGTGACAACATGATATGAGTCTAATGTAAAGGATGAGAGAAATCTCAAATGAGCCTAAGTAAGTGTTACCAAAACGTACTCACCTATGAAAGTGTAAACTTAATGAAGAGACCAATCTCTATGAACACGCTAATGAAAGCATTGAAATTAACACACTTAATACTAATGATGAGATTAGAAATCATATATTGAGCCATGATGTCCTCCTAATAGAAGCCAGCTTTTCTGACGTACGATTTGAATGTAATGGAACTTTGTACTAAGCACCGATAGACTAGCTATGAGCGGTGATGCCTTCTTTCGAGAAGGGCGGAGGTTGACGTAACTCTCAGGAGATGAGACTGTCCGGCATGCTGGGTATGGGTCTCTTTATAACTCCTATTCTTTGAACCAATACTCCCAATATAGGGATCTGGCAGGGTTCAATTCGTATATATGGTAGCATGTTTTGGGTCACATTGGCCTGTGATTCCACCTCTTTTCGGTATAGGTGAGATACTAGGTCATTCTTGATCATTGCACAGTGATTCAGATGAAATTCTTAAACTACATCTTAGGTATAGCTGGTGGGTACCGTAGCTTATGAATCTCTGGAGTGAAGTACGTATGAATGAATGAAGTAGACTCTGTGTTTGCTCAAGAAGGCTCCCTAGTTGAGATCCCATATATTGAGCCCTCATTTTTAGGAAGTATTGATGTCATGTCCATGATCACAAAGTCTCATGGAGTATGAATGAATGATATGAAAGATGTAATATGGTATACGCAATATGTTATGTGTTATATGTAATATGTTATGAGATATGTGTAAGATATTATGTGCTGTGTGCAATATGATATGTATGATTATGCATTTTAATCTCAAGGCATGACTTTCCTAATCCAAATTTGGCAAGTCCCCTAACTTTCCTAATTCAAATTTGGCAAGTCTACTGACTTGACCTTCCATATATCGTGTTTTTAGGAAAGATATATTCTTATTCATGCATGTCTTTGGTGTGTGCTTGCATATACCCATACTTAGTACAAGTGTTTACTAATCCCACACAACTCTATATTTTTAGGTGCAGGCACAAGTGGACGCTAGAGCTTAGAGGTTGACGTTGCAGCTATCCGGACGTGGAGCTTTCATCCGGACTTGCTAGGACTTCATAAATTTGAGGATGTCTACCGTTATTATCTAGCTTAGGTGTAGGATATAGCTAGTGGAGCATGTTCCACTACGTTCTTTCCACTTTTATTTTAGACTTTGTATTGGTGTTGTTTTGGCAAGAATACGTTTAATGCAACTATGAACTTTTTCTTTCATTTGATTATATCTATATGAGATGGTTTATTTGTGAACGCCTATGATGTTAAGTTCAATAAGTTTAGCATGAAATAAGAAAACAAAAAACTCCAATTTCCGTTAAAATTAACCTAAATGAAGTAAGAATGACGCATGTAGGCTTGTCTGTTACCTCTGAGATATCAATGACGCTGGTCTCGTTTGAGATCTAGATTTCGGCCATGACACAAATATCCAATCCAAGCTCTTACTTGAGTTTTGGCTTTAATGGAGTCTTAAGGAATTTCTAAAGGATTTTGGGATTTTGATTTGGAAGAATGAATTCTTCTAAGTGTTAAAGACATATACATGTCTAAAATACCCAATAAACCCTTAAAAAACCTCCAAACTTTAAATTTGTACGTGGGGGTGTATTTACACTTTCACCTCTCGCATAAAAGTGAACTGCACCCAGGGAAATACCCAATCAACAGTTGCCCATCGACGGCCCATCCCTTGACCAACAGACCGTCTTGTTGGTTCGTGGTCTGGGACGTAGATTTGTCTTTGGTTTCTCCTCTCCCATGAACAACTTCCAATTTATTAACCACCATTAACGGGGCATCAACTCACTCACTGGGCGTCGATTGCCAACCGGTGGTTGGGCTAGCTTGGGCATCTTGAAGAATCTTTCCTCAAGGACCCTTAGATGGTTCTTGGAGATATTTTCCTGAACTTTTCAAACCCAAACATTCTTTTATATGAGTTTAGGACCTCTCAAATGAATTTCACCCAAAAAAAACAAGTAAAACTTAATGAAACATGCTTAGAGACACAAGGTAATTTCAAGGCACATCTTTCGAATATCATAAATGTTCTTCGATGTTTCAACTCCAAACATCACAAAACATGACACGCTAACTATATACACCATAATAACTCATTCAAAGAACTCATAACAACATGAATCACATAGAAACACATAAAATCTCATATGAGGCGCATATGTCACTTACTCATCAAACGTCTTAGTCATCCCTCGAGGTTTGACTTCCAATGCACCAAAAATCTTAGACACTACCTAAATACCTCCTTATATACCATTTTAGGACCTTATATCATCATGAAAACATGTTAGTCTCTATTTCACCTAAGTCACTTTCGGGATCTTACATTAACTCTATATGATCACTCTCTAGTTTCCCTTGTCCAGAAGTGTTCTAGTTGGGATTACTTTGAATGGGTGATATTGAATGGTTGGAGGGAGAAACTGGTGAGTTTTGATTGTTATTACGTTCTTATAACTAGGAAAGTGTATGAGAAGGTGGATTTTGAATATTGTGATGTGATTACATCTATGTCTATGTGTTATTTATGTGATTAAAGGTATTATTATGTTTAGTTGTATAGTTCTGTAGTTATAGCATGATAAGAGTTATAAAGTTTGAATGTTATTTTTTAGAAAATGGGTTATCCTATTGCTATGTACATGAAAGAATAAAATTAAGGTGTAAATTTGAGAAGTGTTGAAGGAATGTGGTGATTTTGTAAGAATTAAGGGTTTCCCTCTTGTGTAGATAATGTTTCATAGTTGTCCTTGTTCTTGTATGGAGGTCCATGTGAAGGTTTACTCTAAGAAGGTAAGATAGTATGTTTATCGAGAAAATGGTGGAGTCGATATAGCAAGATTGTTGGCTTCCAAATGAATCTACCTCACGGGTTTAAAGAGAAAGAGGGAGTCTATTCCATGAGTTTGAGATATGTGGTTCCTATGAGTTGAATGAGGTGATGTCTAAGAGAGTTTGCCTAAGCTTGAATCCTAAGAGGAGGTGTTATGCTATACTAGTGAGGTTGATGGGTATTCTCGATATTCATGAGTTAGGTTAGTATTATTTCCCACCTTATGAGAGGTATAGTGTGATTATGAGGTATGAGACCTTGAAGATGCTTAGTAAGCATCCTAATAAGAAGAGATGAGAATGTGTACTGAAACTAATCCGTACTGAAAGTTTTGTTAATTTTGGAAGTCAAACGTCCAAAAACATCCATGATGTTTTAAAGGTTTGCCTCGGAACAACGTTTTGTGTCTAAGCATGTTTCATTGATTTTACGTTTTCATTTTGGATGAAATTCATGTGGGAGGTCCTAGAATCGTATACGAGCATATTCACTTTGGAAACGTCCGGGTAAAAGTTCCCAAGGACCAATGAAGGGTCCTTTAGGAAGGACCTTCAAGAGTTCCCAAGCTATAAAAAACCAGCCCAACCTACAGAGACAATCGATGCCCAGTAGGTCTGCGACACCTCGTAGGTGAGGTTAGTAGTTTGAAACTTAGGCGTGGGAGAGGTTCTAACAAGGGCCAGCCATAGTCCCTAACTATGGGACAACAAAACGATCCGTTGGTTGGGTGACTGTCCGACGATTGGTCCGTTTGTAGTGGATTGACTTCCTGTGCACTTCTATGTAAATTCGAAGGGTGAAGGTGTATATTCATATCACTTCCAAAAAAGACTTTGGGATGTTCCCATATTGTCTTTTCGGTATTTCTAACATATTTTAAAGCCTTTAATACTTAAGAAAATTCATTCTTCAAATTGAAAACCCAAAATCCCTTAGAAATTCCCTACAATTCCATTGAAGCCAAAAATCAAGGAAGTTCTTGGAATGGAGATTTGAGTGGTGATTTTTCATCAAATTGGAGGATTAGCATCATTGAGGTATGGTTTCTGATCCTTGAAACTCTATTCATCAAGAACCCAAATACAAAGAAGTTTTCTAAAGTTTTCAAAGATGAATTTGTCAAATTCAATGATTTATCCATGAGTTCTTGCACCAAATGTTTGGAATCATTATGTATTGATTATATTGTTGTTAATTATATGATTTTAAATTAATTAACCTATGAACCTATGTAATTGATGAACCCTTGCTTTTTACTACTTTATGGGTAACTTGATATTGTCTTAATGCTTATAAATTCTAGTGTAGTATTCTATGTGCTATTGAATGATGTAAGAAGTATATTCAATTGATATATAATTTGTATTAGGTTGATAAATTTATATTGAATGAACCTATGAGTATTATGATTTATGCATTGAATTGAAGTTCATGTCTAGGTGTAGTATTGAATTGGATAATTTAGACATGGATTGAAGTAGAGAGAATGGATTGGAGTTACTCTACCAAATTTCTATTTTTTATGTAATTTTAGATCATGAATTATGCTGTGATTGGTATGGTCCACCTATGGTGGCGTTGTTCTATGCATGATGTGGCCTTGTTTGCGTTACTTTATGTATTATGATGATCATGGACATGTCAGAAACTACTTGAATTAATATGATGATTTTTGTAGTTGATTACGTGAAGTGTGATAAAACCTACATGTGAAGTAATGTGAAAGTATATGGTTTTTATATTGAAGTTGTTAGGTAATCATGTTAGACTATAACTATGTGTTCATGTGTGTAGTCTTAGAGTTGATGCATGGTTGTTCATACTTGCCTATATGAGTCTATAATGGTTATGTTTATGATGTTATTGTAATAAATAGGATGACATAAATATGATATGGGTCATTTCTAAGTGCTTGAAAGAATGATATGATATATGCAATAGAGTAAAGTAGTTGTGTCCTCTCTTGGTACACTTCTGTCCTTTACTTGATGCATGTATGAATGTGAATATGAGATGTATTGACATAGCTAAAGCCTCTTATTCCTGAATGTGTAAAGGACATGAGACCTTGAATGTTGTTAAAATGGTCCTTTATGTGAAACCTTGAACCTAGTGGTAAGGTTATGAACCTTAAAGTAAAAGCCATAATGGTATCCTTCTTGTAATGAATGATGGACTTAAGGTTGGTCGGTTCGAACGACATCATATCAATCCTTATGAAAGTCATTACGAGCTTCTTTTCGCTATTTTAAGGCAGCCCGCAGCCCGCAGCCCTAGGAGACCTCTTTTATAGGTTAAATGTAATTCGATTATGAACTTAATATGGAACTACTTTGTATGAACCTTTGAGTTTAGTAAGGGATGTAGTTCTAGTTAAAGTATGAGGCTTGAATACAAAGTAATCCCTTTATATACCTTAACCATTTGCCTACATAGGACGTGTCCAAGTTCTACTATTGGCAAGTAGTACACCCTACATCAGAGTAAGTTACAACTCAGCATCCATGCCTTCAACCATGATCAATGTAGGTTATTGCCTATTCTCATCATGTGGTATACCTACTAGAATAAGAGAAGTTTTATGAAGTTTAGCTCGTGATATGGGGCACTATCTAGACATTGCACAATAGGTTTTGAAGACGTTAGTGAGAGTCCCTAGATCTTCTCCAAGACCATTACTTGAATGTCCTCTATGTGATTAGTGTCTCTTAATGAACTAATGAAATAATTGATTATGTTAGAAAGCATATAAATGAATGAGTATCTAATATAGAGTGAATTAAGGATTTCTTAGTTAAATTGTGAAGAGGGCATAAGGGATGATGTCTTCATGTGTTATCTAGGGAAGTCTTGAGAATAAATCTAGTTAGGGAAGTTGGTTGATTTTTTAGCCATGATATATACATAAGAAGTCATTAGGATTATTAAGGTAACATTGAAGAGCGTGTATGAGTTTTTTCTTCAAGGAGTACTTTAATAAGTATTTTGATATCCTTGTTAAGGAAAATGTCATATTCTACATGGTATGTGTTTTGGTATCTTGTAAATATATATGTCTCATTACAAGTAGTCTTGAGGATCATTAAGGGATGCTTAGAGAGGGTGTATGGGCGGTTTCTCTTTGTGTTGCTTAAGTGAGTATTAGGATAGATTTTAGTGGGGGAATTATTTGCTAGAACGTGTCTAAGATGAAGTTAATAGAGTTCACTGAAACAGTGAATAAGTTCACTCTAATAATGATATTTCTTATTGTGATATGATCCTAGAAATGCGATAATTTAATTATGTGATTTCTTACGTGCTTCTAAGTTGATAAATGTTATTTTAATTAATATATTATGATGTTTAAATCTAAAGATGCATATTTCCAATAAATGTCCATTTTCATGATTTTATGCATTACGTAATAGTTAGTAAATGTGGTTGTACTAATTCAATACTTTTATCTATATCTATAGTTGTTTATGGGTGAGGATAATTTGGGAAGAATGATTTGGATTGTAGCATCATTCAAGTGAAGTTGAAGTATGTCCTTGTTTGACTAGAGGGCATAAATGTCTTTTTTCCTCTTATTAAAGTATTATAATAGACTTAGTAGTACTATATTTCTATTGGGTATGGGTTGTGTCCCAAGTACTCATATGTCTAGGATTTAATTAAATGAGACTTATTATTTTCTATGAGTTTTTTTTGACAGAGATTTTAAAGATTATGAAAATGTTTGTGAAATGTTTTAATTCTGCACTACTTTTCACTTTATATATGCGATGAACGATGCAAAAGTTCTTGTATAACACCTCCATGAGGTCAAGTACGTTGGTTTCACTCTTAGAGTGTCATATCTTCTAGGGTGTGATTATGTGACAAGCTTGGTATCAGAGCATAGGTTATGAAAATAGCAATAGGAATAAAAGATCCTCATCAAGTCACGTCTAGTAGAGTCTAGGCCGTAGAGTAAAAGTTATTGGTACACATTTCTTATGGTTTTCCAAAAGGATCAAAGCCGGATGAGGGTGATGATGAGATGGTAAGTCTTTTGTTCCTTTAGTATTATGAGTTCCTTCTATGTGGGGGAGTATGGTTAGTAGATGGGCTAGAAAGTCATAGAAGCATGTTGCATGTGCATTGTGTTTAGGAGTCTTATTGAAATTGAATTTCATTAATATTTTGCATTTTGCATTTCATGAAGTTATTATTATTTTGTAAGATGTGTTTATGTGATTTTATCTTGAATATTAGCATGTTTCTATCATCAATTGCTTAAAAGTTGCATTTTTGAAAATTTTGCACAATTCACTGTAAGGACTGCCTCATCACTATAAGAATTTTGAGAAATTGACAAATTCGTTATTTGGTTGAATTTTTTTGTAATTTGGTTAGAACTGATGTATGTGAGAATAATAATGAATACAAAATATGTTTTTTCTATTGGGAATGAATGATATAAGATTTATAGCATGATGAGTTATAGAATTTTCTTCTACTTTTTTGTTGCGTTGTGATACTCTTGATTGTGTGAAATTGTTGTTTTCTCCTTGACTATGTGGTATGGTTGTGAGTTGCTAGTTGAATCTCTATTCTTGGAAGTATTCGGAGAGAGGCAAGTATCTTACGAGGATGAATGTTGTCCAAGTAGCGGAGATTGTAAGATCCCGAAAATGAATTAGGTGAATGTAGAGCCTAACATGGTTTTGATGGTGGTGTAAGGTCCCAAAATTGTACATAATGTGTTATGATACAGTTTCTAAGAGTTTAGGATCATTGGAAGTCAATGGACGACTAATACATTCCATGACTAAGTCACCTAGGTGTCTCATATGTTTTTATATGCGTTTATGTGGGATTCATGAGTTTATAAGGTAATTAAATGAGTTATTACAGTGTATATAGGCAGTGTGTCATGTTTTGTGAAGTTTGAATGTCAAACGTCCATGAACGTCCATGACATTAAAAAGGTTTGCCTTGAAACGACATTATGTGTCTAAGCAGGTTTCGTTGGGTTTTACGTGTTCGTATACAATCATATTTGGTTTGGAAATGTATGGGTAAAAGTCCCAAGGACCAACCTAGGTTCGTTGAGGAAGGATCTTTCATGAGTGCAAAAGCTATCAAAAACCAGCCCAACCTATGGAGACAATCGACGCCTAGTGTGTCAGTCGCCGCTCCATAGGTGAGGGGAGTGGGTTGAAACTTAGGAGTGGGAGAGGTTCTACCAAGGACCAGACACAGTCCCAATCCACGGACCAAGAGAACGGTCCGTTGGTTGGGTGACTGTTCGTCGATTGGTCGTTGGTGGTGAACTGCCTTGCTGCGCAATTAACTCTAAAGTCTAGGGTGAAGTTGTAAATTCGCCCCACTTCCAAATATGACTTTGGGCGGTTCCTAAAGGGTCTTTTGGGTGTTTTAAACATTTTTTAAGCCTTTAACACTTAGGAAAATTCATTATTCAAAATAAAAACCAAAAATCCCTTAGAAATTCCTTAGAACTCCATTGAAGCCAAAACTCGAGGAAGATTTTGGTTGAAGATTCCAGTGGTGATTCTTCCTATAATTGAAGGATTAGCATTATTGAGTTATCGTTTTTGATCCTTGAAACTCTATTCATCAAGGATCCCAAATTAAAAGAATTTTTCTTAAGTTTTCAAACATGAACTTGTCAAATTTTATTATCTATCCATGGGTTCTTGCAGTTAAGGTTTTGAATAATTATATATTGTTTATATTGTTTTTGATTAGATGATCTTAACTCAATTAACTTGTGAACCCATGCAATTGATGAACCCTAGTTTTTGACTACTTTATGGGTTAGTTGATAGTGTGTTAATGCTTATGAATTATAGTGTTGTTTTCTATGGGCTATTGAATGATGTAAGAATTGTATTGAATTGATGTATAGGTTTTATTAGATTTATAAATATATATTTAATTAACCTAGATTCATTGAGTATTGGTATTTATGCATTGAATTGATGATCATGGCCATGGGTAAGGGCCTATTGGTACTGAGTTGAATGATTTAGAAATGGATTGAAGTAGAGACAATGGATTGGTGGTATGCCGCCCTAATTGTCTTTATTTTATGTACTTAAGATCTTTAATTATGTTGTGATTGTTGTGGCCTACTTATGGTGGTGATGATGTGCGTGATGTGGACTTTTCGACATTGCTTAATGTATTATGATTATCATAGCCTTGTCGGCAACTACTTGTAGTAATATGATGATTTGTGTAGTTGATTATATGATGAGTGATCATATCTAACTACATGTGAAGTAATGTGAAAGTATGTGGTTTCATCTATTGAAGTTGTTAGGTGATCATCTTAGACTATGACTATGTGTTCTTATGTTTAGTCTTAGAGTTGATGAATGGTTGTTCCTACTTCACTATACGAATCTATAATGGTTATATTGATGATGTTATAGTAATTACTAGTATAATATAAAGATGATAACGTCCATTTCTAAGTGCTTCAAAGAATGATATGCTATATGTAATAATGTAAAGTATGTTGTGTCTTGTCTTGGTTGACTTGTTCCTCTAACTTGATGCATGTACGAATATGAATATGAGATATCTTGACTTAGGATGCTAAATCCTATTAGTATTGATTGTGGAGATGATATGAAACCTTGAATGTTTTTAATAGGGTTTTTTATGTGAAACCTTGAACTTAGTGGTAAGGTTATGAACCTTGAAGTTGAAAGTCGTAATGGTATCCTTGTTGTAATTAATGATGGACTTAAGTTTTTTTTGGATGGAATGATATCATATCAATCCTTAGTAAAGTCATTATGAGCTTCCTTTCTACATTGTAAGTTAGCCCTAGAGGACCTCTTTGGTAGGGTAAATGTAATTGGGTTATGAACTTTATATGAAACCCCTTTGTATGAACCTTTCATGTGTATTACTCCATGAGAACAAAGGCTAACACTGATTGAGTATAGTAAGGAAAGTAATTCTAGTTAAAGTATGAGGCTAGAATACAAAGTAAGCCTTCATATTCCTGAACCATGTGTCTGCATGAGATATGTCCAAGTTCTATCATTTGCATCTAGAACTCCCTCCATCGGAGTAGGTTACAACTACGTATTCAATGTCTTGATACAATGTTCTATGTCGGTTATTGCCTATCATAATTATGTGGGTTACCTATTAGCATTAGAGAAGTTCTATGAAGTTTAGGCGATAGTATGGAAAGCTATCTAGAAATTTCACAAATAGGCTTTGAAGATGTTAGTGAGAGTCCCTAGGTCTTTCCAAGACCATTACTTGAATGTCCTCTATTTGACGAATTTATATTAATGAACTAATGAAATAATGGCTTATTTTAGAAATCATGTAAATGAATGAGTACCTAATGTACAGTGACTTAAGGACTCCTTAGTTAATGTATGAAGGGGGCATAAGAGATGATCTCTTCATCTCTTATCTAGGCAAGTATTGAGAATGACTCTAGTTAAGGAGGTTGGTTGATTGTTTAGGCATGATTTAAATAGAGAAAATTTTAAGGATTATTTAGGTAAACATGACGAAGGTGTATGAGAGTTCTCCTCTATGAGTACTTAAGTAAGTCATTAGATATTCTAGGAAAGGAGAATGTAATATTATACATGTTATGTGTTTTGGTGTCTTGTAAAAGTATGTGTCTCATTATTAGAACTCTTCAGGATCATTTAGGAATGCTTAGAGAGGTCGTATGGGTTGTCTCTCTTTGTGTTGCTTAAGTTAGTCTTAGGATAGCTTACTGTAATGTGGATCCTTAAAATGTGATAATTTGATTAAGTTATTTCTTATGTTCTACTTAGTTCATAAATTTTGTTCTTATGATTATATTATGATATTTAAATTAAAAGATGCATATTACCAATAATTGCTGATGTTCATGATTTTTATGCATTATGCCATACTTAGAACATGTGATTATACTAATTCCATGCTTTTATCTATCCGCATAGTTGTTAGTAGGTGAGGTGCATTTGGGAATCAAGACTTGGATCATACCATCACTCAAGTGAAGTTGAAGTATGTCCTCATTTGACTTGACGGCTAGCTATCTTTTCTTACCCTTATTGAAGTATTGTAATTGACTTAGTAGTACTATATTTCTATTGCGTATGGGCCGTGTCCCAAGTACTCTTGTGTCTAAGATTTGATTAAATGAGGCTATGTTTTTCCTATGAGTTTTTTTATGAAAGAGATTTTAAAGACTATTAAAATGTTTGTGAAAAGTTTTAATCCCACATTACTTTTCACTATGTATATATGATGAACGATACGATAGAGATTGTATAAGACTTCCTAAAGATCATGTATTCCGGTTGGAGATCCTAGAGTGGTTGTATCAGAGCATAGGTTATGAAAGTAGTGTTAGGAATCAAAAACCCTCATCAAGTCACGTGTTGTAGAGATGCGACAATCGGTATTAGTCGCGACACAACTATGGGCGAGAGGCTATAAGACGATAGAGTTTCCGCTCTTTCCTTCTCTTATGTCTTGCTGTACATTAAAATTTATGAGTACTCTTGACTTATGGTTTTACAAAAATATCAAATCCTGATGAGGGTAATGATGATAATGGTAAATCTTGTGTTCCTTTAGTGTTATCAGTTCCTTCTAAGTGGAAGTGTATGTTTAGTAGATAGGCTAGAAAGTCATAAAAACATGTTGCATGTGCTTGATTTTTAGGAGTCTTACTGAAATCGATTTGCATTTATTTTTGCATTGCGCATTTCATGAAGTTATGATTATGGTGTATGATATGTTTATGTTATTTTATCTTGCATATTAGCATATTTCTATCATTAATTTCCTAAAAGTTGCATTTTTGAAAAATTTGCTCAGTTTACTGTAAGGACTGCTTGCTCACTTGTTAGAATTTTGAGAAATTGACTAATTCATTATTTTGTTAAAAATTGTTGAAATGTTGTTATAACTGATTCATATGAGCATATTAATGAATATAAAATAAGTTTTTGCTATTTGGACTGAAGGATGTGAGTTTTATAGCATGATAAGTTATAGAAATTTCTTCTAGTTTCATGTTGTGTTGTGATACTCTTGATTGTGTGAAATTGATGTTTTCTCCTTTAATATGTATTATGTGATATGGTTTTGATTTGGTAGTTGAATATCTATTCTTGGAAGTGTTAGGAGAGTGACAAGTGTCATCAAGGATGAATTTTGTCCAACTGGGGAGATTGTAAGATCCCAAAAATGACAAAGGGGAAGATAGGACCTAACATGGTTTTCATGATGGTATAAGGTACTAAAATTGTACATAATGTGTTGGATGAGGCAGTGTCCAAGATTTTAGTTGCATAGGAAGTCAAACCTCAAGGGATGAATAAGACGTTCGACGACTAAGTCACCTATATGCCTCGAAAGTGTGTATATGTTTTTTTATGTGGTTCATGATGTTATAAGGTAATTAAATGAGTTATTGTTGTATATATAGGCAGTGTATCAAGTTTCCTGCAGTTTGGAGGTCAAACGTCCATGACGTTCGAAATGTTTGCCTTGAAACGACCTTGATTGCCAAATCATGCTTGTCGAGTTTTACGTGTTTGTTTTGGATTAAACTAATATGGGAGGTGCTCAATTTGTATACAAGAATAGTTGGGTTGGAAACATTCGTGTTAAAGTCCCTAAGTACCAACCAACGGTCCTTGAAGAAGGTTCCTAAGGCTTTCAAATAAGAATTTGGGCGGTTCCTAAAGGGTCTTTTGGGTATTTTAAACATGTTTCTAATGCTTTATAACTTAGGAGAATTCATTCTTCAAAATAAAAACGCAAAGTCCCTTGGAAATACCCTAGAACTCCATTGATTCCAAAATAGAAGGAAAATCTTGGATTAGAGATTTTAGTGGTGATTCTTCACCAAATTAGCGTATTATCATAATTGAGGTATGGTTTTTGATCCTTGAAACTCTATTCTTCAGAACTCAAATTCAAACAAGTTTTCAAAGATGAACTTGTCCAATTTTATGGTTTATCAATGGGTTCTTCCATTAAAGGTTTTGAATAAATATTTATTAATTATATTTTAATTAGATGATTTTAAATCAATTAACCTATGAACCTATGTAATCGATGAACCCTAGTTTTGACTACTTTATGGGTTAGTTGATGTTGTTTTAATGCTTATGAATTCAAGTGTAGTTTTCCATGGGCTATTAAATGATGTAAGAATTGTATTCAACTGATGTATAGGTTGTATTAGATTGATAAATGTATATTTAATTAACCTATATTTTTTTAGTATTGTGATTTATGCATTTAATAGATGTTCATGACCACGGTAAGGGACGATTGGTATTGAGTTAAATAATTTAAACACGGATTGAAGTGGAGAGAATGGATTGGTGGTACGCTTCCATAAGTCTCTTTATTTTATTTAATTTATCTCTTGAATTATGTTGTAATTGGTATGGCCCACTTATGGTGGCGCTGATGTGTACGATATGGCCTTGTCGACATTACTTTATGTAGTATGATTATCATGGACTTTTTGGTAACTACTTGAAGTAATATAATTATTTGGGTAGTTTATTATGTAAAGTGTGATCATATCTACCTACATGTGAAGTAATGTGAAAGTATATGATTTCTTATATTGAAGTTGTTAGGTGATCATTTTAGACTATTATTGTGTGTTCATGTGTGTTGTCTTAGATTTGATGCATGGTTGTTTCTACGTGACTATATTAGTCTATAATTGTTATATCGATGATGTTATCGTAATGAATAGGATGACATAAAGATGATAAGGGTCATTCATAAGTGCTTCGAATAATGATATAATATATGTAATAAAGTAAAGTATGTTTGTCTTGTCTTTGTTGTCTTGTGTCCCTTACTTGATGCATGTATGAATGTGAATAAGAGATTTCTTGACTTAGGATGATAAATCCTCTTAGTCTTGAATGTATAAATGATATGAGACCTTGAATGTTGTTAAGAGGGTTCTTTATATGAAACTTTTAACCTAGTTCTAAGGTTATGAACCTTGAAATCGAAAGCCGTAATGGTATCCTTCTTGTAATAACTGATAGACTTAAGGTTTGTTGGCTGGAAATCCATCATGTAAATACTTAGGAAAGGCATTATGAGATTGTAGCCGCCATTGAAAGTCAACCCTAGCAACCTCTTTGGTATGGTAAATGTAATTTGGTTATGAACTTGATATGGAACCCCTTTGTATGAACTTTTATGTGAATTACTCCATGAGACCAAAGGCTAGCACTAAGTGAGTATGGTAAGGAAAGTAGTTCTAGTTAAAGGATGAGGCTAGAATACAAAGTAAGTCCTTCATATTCCTTAACCATTTGCCCATATGGGATGTGTCCAAAATTACTATTGGCAAGTAGAACACCCTCTATATGAGTAGGTTATCATTTTGGATTCCATGTCTTGCTAGCATGGTCTATGTTTGTCATTGCGTATTCTCATCATGTGGGTTACCTATTAGCATTAGAGAAGTTCTATGAAGTTTAGGTTGTTGCATGGGACGCTATCTAGACATTGAATAATAGGCTTTGAAGATGTTAGTGAGATTCCCTAGGTCTTCTCCAAAACAATTACTTGAATGTCCTTTATGTAATGAATGTCTCTTAATGAACTAATGAAATAATGGCTTATGTGACAAAACATGTACATGAATGAGTACCTAATCTAGAGTGACTTTAGGATTCCATAATTAAAGTGTGAAGAGGGCATAAGAGATGATATCTTCATGTCTTATCTAGGGTAGTCTAGAGAATGACTCCAGTTAGGGAAGTTGGTTGATTCTTTATGCATGATCTTAACTTAGGAAGTCTTAAGTATTATTTAGGTAACCTAGAAGAGGGTGTAAGAGAGTTTTCTTCTCGGAGTACTAAAGTAAGTCCTTTGATAGCCTTGGTAGGGAGAATGCCATATATACATGTTATGTGTTTTGGTGTTTTGTAAATGTATGTGTCTCATTATAAGTAATCTTGAGCATCATTTAGGCATTCTTAGGAAGGGTGTACAAGCGGTCTCTTTTTTGTTTTTCTTAAGTGAGTCTTTGGATAGCTTTTAGTGGGAGAATTATATGCTAAAAGGTGTCTAAGATGAAGTGAATTTAGTTCATTATAACAGTATAATATGAATAAAATGATGGACCAGTAGTGTGGTCCGTCGGTTCATCTATGGTTTGTAGATTCTCCTCCATCGCTCCATACTAAGAATCTTGAAAATTCAAATACTTGAAAATTCTCAAAACCAATCGACGGTTTTTAACTAAGGTGTATCAATCAATTGACTGAGCGTCATTCGCTCTCGTGGTTCCACACTTTGTCAAATTTCCCTGAACTTCTCCCAAAGCCTTAACTGCACATCGATAGTCACCAACTACGGTCTGTCGATCAAAACAATTACAAAAAAGCTATCTAGACACACAAAACTCTAAAGTAAAAAAACAATTAAAATAAGCTTCATTGTGCATACAAGTATAACTAAAATCCATATATGATATGTAAGAGGTCTATGTACACCTCAATATGTAAAAAGAGTCAATTTTCAAAATTTTAACTATGTTATGTTATGAAGAATTTAAAGAGGCATGTCTAAGTCCTCTTTGAAGAAGACGACGCCGGTTACGTTTAGGGGGTTCTCCCCGATATTGACAAACTTGGTATTAGATTATTAGGTTAAAGGAATCCTAGGATTGATTTATCACTAAATAACGTCTACATAGAGTCTTGTTCTTGGTTGTGAAGCGCGCCTCACTTATGAATGAGAGGCTATGTGATGCATAGGAATTCTCACTTGTTGATAATCTTAAAAGTCAAGACATTAAAGTTGAAATTCTATGTGTCTCTTATCATTATAATCCTTTTATTATGGATATAGGATATGAATACGAGATGGACAACTAAGAGGAGAGTGGAGGAATATTTAGCTAAAGCAAGAGTTCTTCCATAAGAAAACTCAGCTCCTCCACAAGAAAGTCAATCTCCTAAAGGTAACCAAGGTTTGATCATTCCTCCACCTACGACAGATTGATAGAAAAGGTCGTCCTTTGAGACTTTGTCTCAAGCTATATTTACCAAGCACAAGTGGTAGTTACTTAAGCTCAAGCCATGATGGCTCAAGAAAATCAGGTTGTTGACCCTATGTTCAAAAAAATGCTAGTACCATGGCTTCTCGCTTGATGGACTTCAAAAGGATTAACCCTCCAATATTCTTAGGGTCGAAGTTGAATGAGGATCTTGAATACTTTCTCGATGAGACCTATAAATTTTGTATGCCATGTGGTTAAATTTGAATAAAAAGGTCGAGCTACCTTCCTGTAAACTCAAGGATGTGGCTCAATCATAGTATAACCAATGGATACACAATCGGGCTCTAAGAGTGGGTCCTATAACTATGAAGGCATTTAGAAGGTCTTTTATGGATACTTTCTTCCCAAGGGAGAAAAAGGAGGCCAAACTAAAAGAATTCATCAACATTTGTAAAGGATGTATGAGTGTGCAAGAGTACTCCTTGAAGTTCACTAAGTTGTCCAAATATGAACCTTTTTTGGTGTGTAATCTAAGGGTTGAGATGAGTCGCTTTGTTCTGGTAGTGTCCGATTATTTTATTGTAGAGTGCCGTTTTGCATGTTCCATAAAAACATGGATATTTCGCGATTGATGGTGCATGCTCAAAAAGTTTAGGAGACAATACTCAAGTGGAAGAATAGGGAGTTTAAGAGAGCCAACTTTTTTGAGAAAGTTACTTCCAAGGGTAGGCTTGAGATTTAAGACAAGCCTCGGTTCAAGATGAGGGTTTCAAATCAAGTTCCTTCCAAATTATCCAAGGCTAATGAGGATAATGTGTGTAACCTTAAGTCCCAAAAGGGAAGAAGCAGGAATTAACCTAGCAAGAAATATACGTAATCCAAGTGTTGTAAGAACCATTGGGGTGAGTGTCTAGTTGGACGGAAAATTTCTTTGCTTGTGGCAAGAGTTGCCATAATTTTAGGGATTTCCCCAATGTGAGGATTCAAGAGAAGGGGAGTGTTCAAGATCAATCAAGCGGTTCTAGTTCCGATAGTCTAAAGAGGAACCATTCTTTCCTCCCTACTCTAGGAGTGAGCAAGAAGAATCTCCCGATGTGGTCACCGGTATTTTACAAGTATTCTCTATTTATGTTTATGCTTTCCTAGATCCCGGTTCTACTTTATAATTTTTAACTTCTCTAGAATCTAGAAAGTTTAAGGTCCTTCTCTATGTGCTGCTTAAATATTTTTCGGTACCTACCACAGTTGGTGACTCCGTTCTGTCTCGAAGAGTCTTTAAGTGTTATCCTATATCATTGCATAATAAAGTTATATGGGTGGATTTGGTAGAAATTGATATCGTTGATTTTTGATGTAATTTTTGGAATGGATTGGATTCATTCTTGTTTTGCTTCCATTGATTTTCAAACAAGGGTAGTCAAGTTCAATTTTCCTAATAAACTCGAATCAGAGAATAAGAGGGGTAACTCAACTCCTAGAGATCGTATCATATCTTGTTTAAAATCTTGTAAAATGATCTCTGAAGAGTGTCTTTATCATATTATTAGGTTTAAAGATCTTGTGTCCAAAATCCCTCCTATAGAGTTGGTCTCCGTAGTGAAGGACTTTCTGAAAATCTTCCCCGATGACTTGCCCGGAATTCCTCCCGAATGGGAAATTAATTTTTGTATTGGCTTATTATCGGATACGAATCCCATTTCAATTCCTCCTCATCTGATGGCTTCAGCTGAATTAAAAGAGTTGAAGGCTCTACTCAACAATTTATTAGACAAAGGTTTCATTTAACCTAGTATTTCTCCATGCGGTGCTCTAGTATAGTTTTTGTAGAGGAAGGATGAGTCTGTAGGATGTGCATTGATTATCGTAAACTTACTGAGGTCACCATTAAGAACTTGTATCCTCTCCCTCGGGTTGATGTTTTTTTTGATAAACTTCAATGGGCCATGTCTTTTTCTATGTTTGACTTGAGGTCGGGGTACCACCAATGTAACACCTTTAAAACGAGTTGGGTGGAACTAGATACTAATGCTTGTGTCTTAATATTTTAAAGTCCTAAAAAGATTTAAGATGGGGTGAGGAGGCAATGGTTAACATTTTAATAAGTTTGGAGGTCAAACGTCCAAGAATGTCCGTGACGTTCGAAAGGTTTTCCTTGAAATAACCTTGTGTGTCTTAGCGTGTTTTGTCAAGTTTTATGTGTTTGTTTTGGATGAAACTGATGTGAGACATTATAAACATGTATACAATCATATATTAGTTAAAAACGTCTGGGTAAATTCCCTAAAGAATAACCAAGGGATCCTTGAGGAGGACCAGTCATGTGAGCAAAAACTTCCTAAGGCAGTCCCACCTACAGAGGGCAATCGACACCCAGTAAGATGGTCGAGACCACATCGGTAGTGGCTTCAATTGTGACTTAGCCTAGGGAGATAAGATCCCATTTTCCAGTCACTGACCCCATGGATGAAAATCCAGGTCGGTCCATTTGTGGACATACAGTTCATCGATGGTCATGCATCGTTTAGGTCTGCAACCTACGCTTGTTCACTATAAAGTGTAGGGGTGAACATGTAAATTCACCCCACATCCAAATAAATGTTTGGGAGGTTACCTAAGGGTGTTTTGGATATTTATAGTGAGTTTATAAGTCCTAAACTACCTAGATGAAATCATTTTTCCAAATAAAAGCCCAAAATCTCTAAGAAAAGTCTCTAGATTACTATTGAAGTCAAAATTCAAGATAAAGCTATGCTTTGGTGATTCTACATCAATTCTACATCAAATTCGTGGTCTAGCATCAAATGAGTTATGGTTCTCATCCTTGTATCTAGTTTCTTCAAGGAGACAAACATCGAAGTGATTTCCAAGTCTTTTAAAGATGAACAATCAAATTTTGATATATATATATATATATATATATATATATATGTATGTATGGGTTCTTGAATAAAACATTTTTGAATAATTATATATTGATTTATTTTATGTTAATTTGATGGTTTTAACCTAATTACTATATGAACCCATGTTATTCACGAACCCTTGTGCTTGACTACATTATTGGTGACTTGATCAAGTCTTTATGGTATTTAATTCTTATGTAATTTTATTAGGGCTATTGAATTATTATATAATCATGTAAGAATTGTTAGTATGCTGACCTAAATTCATAAATCCATGTTGTATAATCTTTGATTCATTTTCTATTGTATGTGTTGAATTGAATTGGTGATCACGGCCATGTGTAAGGGCCTTGTTATAGTGTTGGATGATTTGGCTATAGATTTAAGTGGTGGGAGTGGATTTGTGGTATGTTGCCCTAGCTCTATTTATATTATGTAATTCAGGTCTTGAATTATGTTTATGATTTGTATGGTCCACTATGGTGGCAGTGCTATGTGCTATACTTGTGATTAATGTGGCCTTAGCAAAATTACTTTATGAATTGTGAATTAATGTTGCCTCATTGGCATTACATTATGTTATGGATTTATCACGTTATAACTTAATATGTGGATACTATAAATGTGTTCATGACTTATTTGTTTATGTGGAGTCAATGCATGAGTTTTTGTAGTTGATGATGTGTTTCTCTAGTATACTATAGTGTAGTAATTATGTGGCTTACTTGATGTTGACGTAAGATGTTTCTTGATAGATTTTATGATACTTGTGATACATAAGTTGATGATATATAGTAGTGAATGCAGTGATCTTTAGATGATTTTGGTTATGCCTATATGCTTCTAGAATGATATGTTATATGTGAAGTATGTGTGTGTATTGCTTTGTTAGACTTGTGTCCCTAACATGATGCACGTATAAAGTGAATATGACTTCTCCACTTAGTATGCGAAAACATATTATTCTTGTATGTGTGATTGACATGTGACCTTGAGCATTCTTAAGAAGGTCCATTATGTGGAACCTTCAACCCAGTTGTAAGGTTATGATATCCTTGAAGTTCAACATCGTAATGGTATCCTTCTCGTGTGAGTGGTGGACTTATGGTTGATTTTCTATAATTGGCATGAAATCATCCTTAGGAAATTCAATGATCTAATCTCTTGACAATTGTAGGTAGCCTTAGTTGACCCTATTTGGCAAGGTGTAATGTTATAGAGTTGTGAACTAGATATTGGAACCTCTTTATGTACTCCTTTAATGAAATACTCTAGGAGAACAAAGGCTAGCACCGAATGAGTTTGGTTTGGGATGTTGCTCTATATAAAATGACTTTAGAGAACAAAGAAACCCTTCTGATTCGTTAAACTTGTGCCTACATGGGATGTGTCCTAGTTCTACCATTAGACCTTAGAACAAACATCCATCAGAGTAGGTTCATAACTCTGAATTTCATTCATAGCTAGTATTATCTTTGTCGATTTTTGCCTATTTTGATCATATTGATACCTATTAATGTTGGAGAAGTTCTATGAAGTTTAGGTGTTGGTATGGACATTATAGAGGCATTGCACTATTAGGTTTTGAAGATGTTGGTGAATGAGTTCCTAAGTCTTTTCCCAAGACTATTACTAGAATGTCTCTTAAGTGAAATAATGAAGATAATGACTTAAGTTAAGTATAAAGTGTGTTAATTAGTAAGTAATTATCTAGAATAGTTTAAGGGTTGCCCAGTTAAGGTGTGAATGGGGCATAAAGGATGGTCTCTTGATGTCTTGCCTAGGGAAGTCTTAAGAATGTCTTTAGATAGGGAATTAAATTGAATAAGTAGACATGATCAAAACATAGGTAGTCTTAAGAATCATTTAGGTGATCTTGGAGAGGGTGTATGGGTGTTATCTTCTTGAATTACTTAAGTAAGTGTATTAATAACTTTTGGGAGGAGAATGTCATATTACATATATATGTTATGTTTTGTAATAAGAATGAGCTTATCCTAGGTACTTTAAAGGATCTCTTCGGTGTGTGTGAAGAATTATATAGGTGGTCGCTTCATAACTTACTCAAGTGTACCTTAGAATCACCTTTGGGAGGAGGATGTAATGTTTACGCATTTTGTAGGTGTTCTGGATGCTATATTTTAAGGTGTGAATTTTATTAGAATTTTCACTAATGTTACTATGAAGTCACTGTAAGCTTACTTTAAGGTTCTTATAAATTAAAAATTATTAGTAATGTGTTCTAATGGTAATGTTTGCTGTTTTAATGTGGTTTGTATACTTTTATTATGACGTTTTAATAAAAAGGAACATATTTCTCATAAAAATTTGTTTCTCATGATTTTTTGCATTAATCCATATTATACATTTTATGTGTTTTTTGACTTGTAAATGTATTTGTCTCATTTTAAGTAGTCTTGAGGATCATTTAGGCATGCTTAGTGAGGATGTATGAGCGGTCTCTATTTGTGTTGCTTACGTGAGTCTCAGGATAACATTTAGTGGGGGAATTATATGCAAGAAGATGTCAAGATGAAGTGGATAGAGTTCACTGTAACAGTGAAGACGGTCAGTGTAGCAACGATATTGCTTACTGTAGTGTGGATCCTTAAAATGTGATTATTTGATAAAGTGATTTCTTATGTGCTTCTAAGTTTATAAATGTTGTTCTTATTATTATGTTATGATATTTAAATCAAAAGATAAATATTTCCAATAAATGTCCGTTTTCATGATTTTTATGTATTTTGTCATACTTAGTACATGTGCTTGTACTAATTCCATGCTTTTATTTATCTCTATAAGGGTTAGTAGGTGAGGAGCATTTGGGAATCAAGACTTGGATCATAGCATCTTTCAGGGGAAGTTGAAGTATGTCCTCATTTGAGTTGAGGGCATAGATGTCTTTTATTCCTCTATTGAAGTATTGTAATAGACTTAGCAGTACTATATTTCTATTGTGTATGGGTCATAGCCCAAGTAGTCTTATGCCGAAGATTTGATGAAATGAGACTTAGTATTTCCAATGAGTTTTGTAATGAAAGAGATTTTAAAGACTATGAAAATGTTTGTGAAATGTTTTAATTCCGCACTACTTTTTACTATGTATATGGGATGAACGATATGAAAGGGCTTGGATAAGGCCTCCTAGAGGTCAAGTATTCCAGTTGCACTCCGAGAGTTCCATATCTTCTAGGATGTGATCTCGGGAATTGATAAGCTTGGTATAAGAGTATAGGCTATCAAAGTAACATTAGGAATCAAAAATTCTAATAAAGTCATGTCTAGTAGAGTTGCGACCATCGGTGTGAGTCGCTATACATTTATGTGCGAGAGGCTATGGAAGATCGAGTTTTCCTTATTTTGTTCACCTATATCATGACGTACAGTAAAAGTTATGAGTACTCTTTTCTTATGGTTTTTCAAGAGGATCAAAGTCGGAAGAGGGTGATGATGATGATGATGGTAAGTCTTGTGTTCCTCTATTATCAGTTCCTTCTAAGTAGGGGAGTATAGGTAGTAGAAGGGATAAAAAGTCATAGAAGCATGTTGCACGTGCATGGTGTTTAACGTCTAATTGAAAATAAATTTCATTGATTTCTCTCATTGTGCATTTAATGAAGTTATGATTATGTTGTAAGATGTTATTAGGTGATTTTATCTTTCATATTCGCATGTTTCTATCATCAATTGCCTAAAAGTTGCATTTTTAAATTTTTTGGACAATTCACTGTAAGGACTGCCTACTAACTATAAGAATTTTCAGAATTGGCTAAATCATTCTTTGGTTAAAAATTGTTGTAATGTTGTTAGAACAGATGTATATGAGCATAAAAATGAATAAAAGTAAGTTTTTTCTATTTGGAATTACGGATGTTAGTTTTATAACATGATGAGTTATATAATCTTCTTCTATTTTCTTGTTGTATTGTGATACTCTTGATTGTGTGAATTTGATGTTTTATCATTGACTATGTGTTTTGTGGTTCGGAGTTGAGTTTCTAGTTGATTCTTTATTTTTGGAAGTGCTCGGAGAGTGACAAGTGTCATTCGAGGACAAACGTTGTCCAAGTAGTGGAGATTGTAAGATCTTGAAAATGATAAAGTTGAATCTAGATCCTAACATGGTTTTAATGAAGTTCTAAGGTCCTAAAATCGTATATAATTTGTTATTGAGGCAGTGTCTAAGTGCTTAGGTGCATTGCAAATCAAATGTCAAGGGACGACTAAGACGTTCGACGACTAAGTAACCTATGTGCCTCATATATGTTTATATATATTTATGATTAGTTCACGAGTTTATCAGGTCCTTAAATGAGTTATTATGGTGTATATAGGCATTGTGTCAAGCTTCTTGCCCTTTTGAGGTTAAACGTAAAAGTATGTCCTTGACGTTTGAAAGGTTTGACTTTAAACGACCTTGTGTGTCTAAGAATATTTCATCATGTTTTGCGTGTTTATTTTTTATGAAATTCATGTGGGAGGTCCTAAAATCATATAAGAGCATATTTGGGTTGGAAACGTCTGGGTGAAAGTCCCGATGGACCAACCAAGGGTCCTTGACTAAGGACCCTTCATGAGTGCCCAAGCTGTGAAAAACCATTCCAACCTACGGGAGCAATCAACGCTCAGTGGGTCAGTTTACGCCCCGTAGGTGAGGGGTGTGGGTTGACAATTAGGCATGGGAGAGTTTCATCCAAAGACTAGCTACAGTACCAAACCACGAACAAACACAATGGTCTGTTGGTTGGGTGACAGTCTGTTGATTAGTCCGTTGGTGGTGGATGCCTTCCTGCGCAGTTCACTCTAAAGTCTAGGGGTGAAGTTTTAAATTAAGAATACTTCAAAATATTACTTTGGGCAGTTCCTTAAGGGTCTTTTGGGTATTTTAGAGATATTTATAAGACTTTAACACTTACGAGAATTCATTTTTCAAAATAAAAACCCAAAATCCCCTATAAATTCCTTAGAACTCCATTGAAGCCAAAACTTAAGAAAGAGCTTGGATTAAAGGTTTGAGTTTTAATTCTTCATCAAATTTGAGTATTAGCATCATTGAGGATGTTTTTTTGATTCTTCACAGTCTATTTATCAAGGAGCCTAAATTCAATGAAGTTTTCTAAAGTTTTAAAATATGAACTTGTACAATTTTATGGTCTATCCAAGGGTTCTTACGTTAAAGGTTTTGAATAAATATGTATTGATTATATTGTTGTTGATTAGATGATTTTTACTCAATTAACCTATGAAATAATGTAATTTGTGAACCCAATTTTTGTTACTACTTTATGGGTTACTTGATATTGTCTAAATGCTTATGAAATGTAGTGTAGTTTTCTATGGGTTATTTAATGTTGTAATAATTGTATTTAATTGGTGTATAGGTTGAATTAAATTTATAAATATATATTGAATTAACCTATATTCTTTAAGTATTGTGATTTATGCATTGAATTGATCTTCATGGACATGGGTAAGAGCCTACTTGTATTAAATTGGATGATTTACGCATAGATTGAAGTACAGAGAATGAATTGGTGGTACACTTCCATAATTCCCATTATTTTATGTGATTTAGCTGTTGAATGATATTGTTATTGGTATGGTCCACCTATTGTGGCACTGTTATGTGCATGATGTGGCCTTGGCGGCGTTTATGTATTATGATGATCATTGCCTTGTTTGCAACTACTTGAAATAATATGATCATTTGTGTAGTTAATTATGTGAAGTTTGATAATAAATATATTCATGTGAAGTAATGTAAAAGTATGTGGCTTCGTCCATTGAAGTTGTTAGGTGATCATGTTAGACTATGACTATACGTTCATCTTAAAGTTAATGCATGGTCGTTCCTACATGACAATGTGAGTCTATAATGGTTATATTTATGATTTTATAGTAATGAATAAAATGACAAAGAGATGATAAGGGTCATTCCTAAGTGCTTCAAATAATGGTATGTTATATGCAATAAAGTAAAGTATGGTGTGTCTTGTCTTGGTAGACGTGTCCCTTACTTGATGCATGTATGAATGTGAATATTAGATGTATTGACTTAGGATGATAAATCCTCTTAGTCTTGAATGTGTAAATCATATGAGGCCATGATTTTTGTTAAGATGATTTTTTATGTGATACCTTGAACCTTGTGGTAAGGTTATGAACCTTGAACACTGAAGTCGTAATGGTATCGTTCTTGTAATGAATGATGGTCTTAAGGTTGGTCGGATGAAAACACATCATATCAATCCTTAGGAAAGTCATTATGATCTTTTTTTCGCCATTGTAAGGCATCCCTAGGCCATCTCTTTTGTAGGGTAAGTGTAATTGGGTTATGAAATTGATATGGAACCCCTTTGTATGAACCTTTATTGTGAATTACTCCATGAGAACAAAGGCTAGCAACGAGTGAGTATGGAAACGGAAGTAGTTCTTGTTAATGGATGAGGCTAGAATACAAAATAATCCCTTCATATTCCTTAACCATGTGCCTACTTGGGATGTGTCCAAGTTCTACCATTGCCAAGCAGAACACCCTTAATCAAAGTAGGTTACAATTCGAGATTCCATTTCTTACTACCATGGTGTATGTAAGTTATTGACTATTCTTATCGTGTTCGATACATATTATCATTACAGAAGTGCTATGAAGTTTAGGTGGCGACATGGGATGCTTTACAAACATTGCGTAATAAGCTTTGAAGATGTTAGTGAGAGTCCCTAGGTCTTTTCCAAGACCATTATTTGAATGTCCTCTATATGATGAATGTCTTTTAATGAACTAATGAAATAGTGCTTATGTTAGAAAGCATGTAAAATAATGAGATACCTAATCTTGAGTGACTTAAGGATTCCTTAGTTGAAATGTGAAGAGGGAATAGGGGATGATATTTTCATGTCTTATTTAAGGAAAGAGAGGTTGGTTGATTTTTATGAATGATCTAAACTTAAGATGTATTAAGGATTATTAGGTAACCTTGAAGATAGTGTATGGACGTTCTTTTGTAAGAGTACTTAAGTAAGTCTTTTGATAGCCTTGGCAAGAAGAATGTCATGTTATACATGTTAGTTGTTTTGGTGTCTTTTAAATGTATATGTCTCATTATAAGTAGTATTGAGGATCCTTTATGCATGCTTAGAGAGGGTGTATGGACGTTCTCAATTTGTGTTGCTTAACTGAGAGTTATGATTGTTTTTTAGTGGAGGAATTATATGCTAGAAGGTGTCTAATATGAAGTTAATAGAGTTTAGTGTAACATTTATATTTCCTACTGTATTGTGGATACTAAAAATGTGATAATTTCATTATGTGATTTCTTATGTGATTAAGTTTATTAATGTTCTTCTTATGATTATATGATAATATTTAAATCAAAAGATGCATAATTTCCAATAAATGTCGATTTTTATGATTTTTATGCATTATGCCATACATAGTACATGTGGTTGTACTTATTCCATAATTTTATCTATCTCTATAGATGTTGGTAGGTGAGGAGAATTATGGAAGAAAGGCTTGGATCGTAGCATCATTCAAGTGAAGTTCACGTATGTCCTCATTTTACTCGAGGGCGTATTATCTTTTATTCCTCTTATTTAATTATTGTAATAGACTTACTAGTACTACATTTCTAGGTTAATGGGTCGTGTCTCAAGTACTCTTGTGTCGAAGATTTGATAAAATGAGACTTAGTATTTCCTATGAGTTTTTTTGTGAAAGATATTTTAAAGAGTATGAAAATATTTGTTAAATTTTTTAATTCAACACTACTTTTAACTATGTATATGCGATGAATGATACGATAGAATTGTATAAGGCCTCCTAGAGGTCAAGTACGCCGGTTGCACTCCAAGAGTGCTATGTCTTCTAGGGTGTGGTCTCGGGATGTGACAAGCTTGGTGTTAGAGCATAGGTTATGAAAGTAGTATTAGAAATAAAAAAGTCTCATCAAGTTACATCTATTAGAGTATAGATCATCGGTGTGAGTCGCGATACATCTATGGGCGAGAGGCTATAAGACGGTCTTGTTTCCCTTATTTTCTACTCGTATGTCGTGTCATAAAGTAAAAGTTATGATTATTATTTTCTTGTGGTTTTCCAAGGGGATCAAAGCCTGATGAGGTTTATGATGATGATGTTAAGTCTAGTGTTCGTTTAGTATTATGGGTTCCTTCTAAGTGGGGGAGTGTGGTTAGTAGATGCTCTACGAAGTCATAGAATCATGTTGCATATGCATGGTTTTAAGGAGCCTTATTGAAATTAAATTTGATTGATTTATGTAATTCTGTATTTCATGAAGTTATGATTATTTTGTAAGATATGTTTATGAATTTTAAATAGCATATAAGTATTTTTCTATCATCAATTGTGTAAAGTTACAATTTTGAAAAAATTAAACAATTCACTATAAGGACTCCTTGTTCACTGTAAGCATTTAAAGAAATTGACTAATTCATTCTTAAGTTGAAAATTATTGTAATTTTGTTAGAACTGATGTATATAAGAATAATAATGAATATGAAATAAGTTCTTGCTATTTGGAAAGAAGGATCTGAGTTTTAAATCATGATGAGATCAAGAATTTTTTTCTAGTTTCTTGTTATGTTGTTATACTTTTGATTGTGTGGAATTGATGTTTAAGCTTTGACTATGTGGTATGTGGTATGATTTTGAGTTTCTAGTTGAATCTCTGTTCTTGGAAGTGTTCAGATAGTGGGAAGTGTCATTCGAGGACGAATGTTGTCCAAGTGGGGAGATTGTAAGATCCCGAAAATGAAAAAGGTGAAGCTAGATCCTAACACTGTTTTAATGATGGTCTCGGGTATTAAAATGGTATATAATGTGTTATTCAGGCAGGTTCAAAGTTCTTAGGTGCATTGGAAATCAAACGTCAAGGGACGACTAAGACGTTTGACGACAAAGTCACCTATGCGCCTCATATGTTTTTATATATTTGTATGTGTGATTAACGATTTTATCAGGTCCTTAAATAAGTTATTATGTTCTATATAGGAATTGTGTCATGTTTCTTCCTGTTTTGAGGTCCAACGTAAAAGAACGTCCATGACGTTTGAAAGGTTTGACTTTAAATGACAATGTGTGTCTAAGAATGTTTCATCAAGTTTTACATGTTTATTTTTCATGAAATAAATCTGGGAGGTCCTAAAATTATAGACGATCATATTCGGGTTGGAAACGTCCCGGAAAAAGTCCTCAAGGACCAACCAAGGGTCCTTCAGGAAGGACCCTTCATGAGTACCCAAGCTGTTAAATACCAGGCTAACATATGGAGGCAATCACTGCCAAGTGGGTCAGTCCATGCCCCTGTATGTGATGGGGATAGGTTGAAACTTAGGAGTGGGAGAGGTGCTGACAAGGACCAGCCACAGTCCCAAACCACGGACCAACAGAACAGTCTGTTGGTTGGGTCGATTGCGTCGTTGGTGGTGGACTACCTGCCTACGCAGTTCACTGAAAAGTGTAGGGGTGAAGTTGTACATTCACCTCACTTCCAAATAAGATTTTGGGAGGTTCCTAAAGGGTATTTTGGTATTATAAACATGTTTATAAGGTTTCAATAATTAAGAGTATTCAATCTTAAAAATAAATATCCAGAATTCATTAGAAATTCCCTTGAACTTTATAGAAGCCAAAACTCAAGGAAGAGTTTGGATCAGATATTTGATTGGTGATTATTCATAAAACTGGAGGTTTATAATCATTGAGGTATGGTTTTTGATACTTGAAATTCTACTCATCAAGGACCCCAAGTTCAAAGAAGTTTTCTAAAGTTTTCAAAGATGAACTTGTACAGTTTTATTATCTGCCCATGGGTTATTCAATTAAATGTTTTGAATAATTATGTATTGATTCTATTATTTTTATTATACGATTTTAAATCAATTAACCTATGAACCCATGTAATTGATGAACCCTAGTTATTGACTACTATATGGGGTACTTGATATTGTCTTAATGTTAATGAATTCTTGTGTTGTTTTCTATGATCTATTGAATGATGTAAGAATTGTTTTCTATTGATTTATAGGTTTATGATATTGATAAATCTATATTGAATTAAACTAGATTCATTTAGTATTATGATTTATGAATTGAATAAATATTCATGGCGATTGGAATTGAATTGGATGATTTAGACATGGATTGAAGTTAAGAGAATGGATTGGTGGTATTGATGCCCTATTTATCTTTATTTTATGTAATTTAGATCTTTATTATGTTGTAATCAGTATGACCCGCTTATGGTGGCGCTGTTATGTGAATGATGTGGCCTTGTAGTTATTACTCATGACCTTTTTGGAAACTACTTGAAGTAATATGATCATTTGTGCATTTTTCTATATGAAGTGTGATGATATCTACATTTATGTGAATGAATTTGTATGTATGTGTTTTTTTCTATTGAAGTTATTAGGTGATCATGTTAGGCTATGACTATGTGTTCATGTATGTGGGCTTAAAGTTGATACATGGTTTTTCTTACATGACTATATGAGTCGATAATGGTTATATTGATGATATTATAGTAATTAATAGATTACATAAAGATGATAAGGGTCATTCCAAAGTTCTTATAAGAATGATATGCTATATGTAATAAATTAGAGCATGTTGTTTCTTGTGTTGGTAGACTTGTGTCCCTTACTTGATGCATGTATGGAAGTGAATATGAGATGTATTGAATTAGGCTGATAACTCTTATTATTGAATGTGTTAATGATATGAGACCTTCAATATTTGTAAGAGGGTCATTTATGTGCAACCTTGAACCTAGTAGTAATATTATGAACCTTGTGTCTAATATTAGATGAAATGAGACTTAGTATTTCCTATGATTTTTTTATGAAAGAGATTTTAATGACTATAAAAATATTTGTAAAATTTTTTAATTCCACACTACTTTTCACTAAGTATATGCCATGAACGAGACGAAAGGGCTTGTATAAGAATACCCAGAGGTCAAGTACGCCAGTTGCACACCAAGAGTGCCAAATCTTCTAGGGTATGGTCACAGGATTTGACAGAAGGACTCGATGATTCATGATTCTCTAAGGTTGTCTTGATTTGTTTTAAATTAGTTTTCCCTAAATGTGGGATTATGAGTTAAGTAGAAGTGTAGTTTAAATCTTTATCATTTCCTTTCTATTCATATAGAAGCTTGATAGTTACAATGTCACAGTACCTTGTTGCATGGTTTGTAGGAGACTAGTTGAAATCAATTTCATTGTTCTCCTTGCATTGTGCATTCCATGAGGTTATGTTAATGTTGTAAAATGATTTTACATGATATTGTCTATGACATTGTCACGCCTTAACAATAAATTGCATAAAATATGAATTATTGAACTATTATGCATGCTTCACTATGAAGATTTGGTATTCACTGTAAGAAATTAAGATTTTGCAAAAACATTATTTTCATGATGAATTGTTTCAATGTTTGTAGAAATGATGTATACGATCATTCTTAATATTAGAAGACATAGTTCCTACTTAAATGGAGAGATAAAAGTTTTCTTTGAATTGTGGAACTAGTTCAAAATTGTTTGTGTTATTTGAGAATTCTTTATGATATGAAGTTTGTGTTCCATGTGAATTTGGTGCATTTACTATGAATATTTTTACCATAATGTATTGTGTTATATAAATTTAGTTGAGTCCTTGATGCACCTAAAAGTGTTTAGCGTAATCTGAGCACGAATGTTGTTCGAAGTAGGGGAAAAGGCGACGTCCCTAATACAAACTACGTAAAACTAGATATTCACATGTTTATCATGACTTAATTATGTGTTAAAATTATTAATAATGATGTTTTGAGTAACTTTCTAATGTTTGATGATGTTTGGAAGTTAAACGTCCAAGAACTTCCATGACATTCGAAAGATTTTGTTGGGAATGTGCTTTTGTGTTCCTGTATGTTTTGGAAAGTTTTACGTGGTCGTTTTGGTTTTAAATTCTGTGAGAGGACCCTAAGATGTAGATGACCATGTATAGTGGTTGAACGTCTGGGTACAAGTCCACCTAGGTTCCACAAGGGGTCCTAGAAGAGGACTCAAGACTTGGCGAGAAAACTGCCAAGACTGCCTCAATCTACGCGCCTCAACTTTGGTCAGTAGTCTGAATGATTCCTTGATGCTAAGGGATATTATACACTCTTAGTGGTAGAATCATAACAAACATGTGACCATCCTCATGACCAATCAACGCCCCAGAAGGACGGGCCGTCGACCAAGTGATGCCCCGTAGTTAGTTGTCAGTTGATGATCATTGTAAAGTTGAAGGAAATTCTGCCAAGGCTTGGTGTGTTTTGGTAAATACATCCCAAGTATTCTGTGAACCATGGCTTATTTTTTTTGGTCTTTAGGTTATTTAAAGTTTGTTTAAAGTCCTAGACCTATACAAGACTTCATTTTAAAAAATTCAAAACACTCCCTCAAGAAAGAGCTCTCTCAAACTCCATAAAAGCTAGATTTCCAGGAAGGTCATAAGGTGAATGTTGTGGAGGTTTTTTTCATCAAAATTTAGTGGGTTTAATCTCATTTAAGTATGTTAGTTAATCCTTGATCTTTGTTTCATTCAAGGAGTCACTTCAAAGAGATTTTAAAAAGGGTTTTAAACCCCATCTTCTCCTATATTTGACTCCAACAATGGGTCTTTGCATAAAAACATTTTAAGTATTCCAATAAATTGTTTCTAGTTTTAGTTTGTGATTTAATGTCAAAACTTCAATGCAACTATGGTTATGCATATTTCAAACTTTTAGCTTATTAAGTGGGTCTAATGAACATGAGTGGATAATGTTACAACTATGGTTTTCTTTATGGTTGTATTGTGATTAGAAACTGTCTTAAGGGCTATTTGATGCTGAATTATTGGAGAAAATGAGAAAGGTTCGAAAAATCATGGATGAATGATAAGTTAGTTATATTGTGTAGGTCTTATTGTGAAAGGCTCTTTAGTGGTGTGGTCCACCTTAATTGGCAGTGTTTACTTGAAGTATATGAATATGTATTTTATGTGTGTTTTCTTAATATGGCCTTGAAAGATTACTGTGTTAAGTAAAGTGATAATGATGATGTTGACATTTCTTATGAAGCTTGAAATATATGTTTTGTAGATATTATATCTAACTGAAGTATATTTATACGTAAAGCATGCTAGTGTGTGAAAATTGATTAATGTGAGTATGAGCATGTTTAGGAGTCAAGTTATGAAAACGGTGATTATGTAAAGGATGTGCTCACATGTACTCTTTCTCTCACACATTTTGAATGAATGAATGAAGTTTATGAATGTGAATGGGGGATTTTAGGGTAGACATTGTTTGTAAGTTGAGATTAAGTGTTTTGACCATCCCTACTGCCTATATAGTATGAAAAGGGGAGTTTTAGGGTGAACACTCTTTGTATGTTTAGATGAAATGTTTAGCAAAAACCTCACTATTCCCACGAGATATCTAAGTTAGGTTGGATTATGGATACACTTCGTGAGTTGAAATGTTGTGTCAATAGATACCCTTCACCTTTAGTAATGAATGTTTAAGACCCTATGTCATTTAGCATGTTTAGAAACCAAAAGGACCAAGAACGTCCATGATATCCATTAGTTTTTTCAAAGAGATACTAGCGTGGATTAGCCTATTTGACTAGCTTTTAAGAGTCGAAAATGCATGAAATATGGGGGAAGGATGTTTAACATGATTAGAGTCGATTTGTATTTCCAAACATCTGGATACGACTCCCCAAGAACCAACCAAGGGCCCTTGAAGAGGACCCTTGGACATTGGTATTAACACTGCCTGGGCAGTGTGTAACCACGAGATGCCGGCGATGATCCATGTATGGATCGAGGGGCCTCATTTACAACCTTACACTTAGAATAATGTTTGAAGCCCTCGCCTGCCCGTCGATGGACCAATAATCCGTCGATCGTTGTCTTGTCGGTGGGGCTACAATTATCCTACAAGTTTTTACTTAACCTCATTGAATTAATTAAGTGGTTAGGTGGTTATATAGGGTATCAAGAGAGCCTAATTAAGTTAATTAACCCCCAATATAAAAAACCCAACCCCATTAGATTAATTACAATTCAAAAAACAAATCCTCTTCCTTCTCTTTTCTTTCTCTCTCTATTGGAAGACACCATCTTAGACGAAGCTAGGGAAGTGTTTTGGGGGCTGTAAACGGGAGATTTCACCATTGAATCTTCATCAAACTTTGACGTATCCTGCATACAGTAGGGTTTAATACTAGGATTCCATGGGTATCTCTCATGGTCTATGTCGGTTAAAGCTAGACTTCACAAAAGAATATAGCGAACTAAGTATTCAAAAGGGTGTACTACTTAGGGTGATTGTTGTATGAGAAACTATCTATCGATTGCACAAGTAGGCACTTCGAGGGATTGTTGGTGTGTCCTTATATGATTGAATGAATGGTTCATTATGTTATGTAAATAAAGTTATGTGGCTTTGTTTATAATGTAAGGAAATCATGTTTAATATTATGTCTTGTCTAATGAATGTTTTGAATGATGAATATGGTGTGCTTAATCTAAGGAGATATTCAAGGAGTACTAGGTTAGAGTAGTAGTATGGGATGCTACTCTTACATTGCACTATGTAACTTGGGCGTTTCCTTGAAGAAGTGTTCTTATCTGAAGTCCTTAAATGTATTATTGTTCTTTAGTATTCTTGATGTTGAGTATTGGCTTGTTACCCTTGTGAAGTAAGCCTATAATTGGTAGTCTTGACGATCACTTGGGTGTGCACTGAAGGGACTGTTTGGGTGATTTATTCATGTCCTACCTTAATGAGTGTTACATAACTTTGTGTAGGGAAACTTCAAGGGACATGAGTTCACTGTCAGTTTAAATGAGAAAGGGTTCACTTTAAGTTTCAATGAAAAAGAGTACACTGTAAACATTCTTGAGTTTACTATAAGGCGTGTTTTGTAGCTAAATTACGGAAGTTTTATCTTATCTTCTAAATGAGGATTTATATTTTTTTACTTCCATATTCATGAACGATTTATTAAACATCATGAAAGCTTTATTTCTACTAAAGTGTCCCTCTCACATGTGTTTTCACATAATGTCATACTTCGTACAACTTGATGTTTAGAAGGCAAGCTTGGCAAGTTAACACTCTCAAGACTCAGTATGTCCTCATATATTTGAGGACATAGTATATGTTTCTTTAGCTATCCAATAAGACTGGTATAAGACTTTATATGTATGTTTTTTCAATGTAAAGGGTAGTGACCCTAAGATACTTATGTTGTGTATTTAAGCTGGCTTGTGACAATGACATCTATGCTTAGTATTTATAATAGAGTTTCTTATTATTCATGTGAAAAGTTTAAAATCCGCACTACTTTTCATATCTTATGTAAAAATTGATATTTAAGAAGCTTGTACAAGATCATGATGGCTCAAGTATGTATTGTTACGACTCAAGAGTGCTCCCTTCTTCTAGGGTGTACTTGCCAGTCTTGACATTGTAACAGTTCAAAAATCAGACCAAATTTTTTTTAATAAAACTAACCTGTAGTAACCATGATAGGGTTCAGAGACCATGACAGGGGCCATGGTGTCTAGATCTGCCCATGGTCGATAACTAGACTTTACTAGCTGAGGCATCAGATATTGGGACACTTCACTGGATTTCAGCGTTTGTGATCCTTAACACTGACGGTTTGAGGGCCAGTGGAAGTCCGATAGTAGTTCCCCCTTTGTCCAGGCCCTCATACACCATGCATAAGTGGAAACTATAAATGCCTTCACGGTCAAAGGTTTTTATGACGACTCTTGGGAGAGTCCATGAGGATTAACTAGTAGTGAACCAGACCTTTACCCAAGTTGGGATTACGGGGACCTTCACAGTGTGTGGTCCTCCAAGTGGGCTGTGTGGGATTGTGCATCAAAGGCCCAATTCTTGGACTCAGTGAAGACCATGATCGACTTCAAAGTTGTGTGGACCCTTTGATGGTCCACGAAGATGGTCGTGGTTAGCCGATCAACAACTTTATGTAAGGGGTCTTTTGGTTTAGTCTTATTTATTTCAACCCCAAAAGTTCATTATTTTAACCCCTAATTACGTGGTTTTTGTTAGTTTTACCCTAGAAATTAACAGGAGATTACCTAAATTAGATATTTAATCAAAACATAGAAAAACAGAACCTAGAGAGATGAAAGAGGTGACAGAACCCTAGTTCAAGAACAAAATAAGATCAGATCAGTTCTAGTATTGGAATAGAAATATTTCTCCGTTGAATTTGTAACTAGGTATGTTAGACTTCACTAGTAGGCTCCTTTGACCAATTACGTTATTAGATTTCAGTCAAATTTTTGACTTCTTATGATAATTTGATCTAGGGTTTCTAGAACATAAGAGGATTATCATGAATGAATTATTTATATTTTTCAAATTAGATTATCATGACGTGATTTAATTAATTCATGAATTTAAGAACCGTTGAAATGTATTCTTTTTTTCTTGAATAACACATGTTATGTTAGATATCAGCATTTCCAATGCTACATGCCTGAGTCTTGAATGTGTCATATTCAGTATATTTATGTGCATTCTCAGTTTGCATGTAAATTTTAAATTAGGAATTATATTACAATAATTCATTCATAATATTTTAATCATTTATTCTATTGGGAGTAGCATAATACCTAGTTGGACTAGGATTGGTCACACCTAAAGTCCTAGAACTACGAGCTAAGTAGTTTGTATTTCCCCTCAACGGGCATCATTTAGTAATCACGCCACTCATGCCTCTATATCTGTTGTAGGGTATATTGGGTAATATCAATGGGACATATACACCAGACTCCATACTTAGTGCTTTTATTATCAGTTACTAGTAGCTCCTACAGTTCAATAAGACTCCAGTGCATTAACTACACATCTATATTGTCACTATTCAATCTCAATATGTTTTCGTTTTGTCATTGCTTTTAGTAAGTTGTGTATCCAGTTTCATGTAAAGAATATATACTTGGCTTGTTGCTTGTTAAGTTATTTGTTAGTTCAACATTACTCTATCCAGCATGCCTAGTACCTTTCCTGTACTTATTCATACTGTGTGCTACATCTTCTCTTGATGTAGGGTTTGAATCTCAGCATCTGGATCACGCTTTGATAGGTTCCCAATCTCCAATTTAGAAACATCAGCGGTGATTCCTCATTCTTCTAAGACAACAGTAATGTTATCTTTGAAGTATTTCTGTCATTTATGTAACACCTCTAAATTGGCTTAGGTAAAACTACACCCTAACATGTGTTTCATAAGGTTTTATTGTAATAAAATTATTTATAATATTTTTTATAGGTAGTTTTTAATGCTTGTGAGTTTTTGGAGATCGAACATTCCTGAACATCCAAGACGTCCGAAAGTTTTGCCTTGAGACATGCTTGTGTGTTCTAGTGTGCCTTGGCATGTTTTATGGTGTGCATGGAGTTCAAATTGATAAGAGCCTTTGTGGATTGATATAATTGAATTGGATAGTGATTGCCGATGTTGACATTGGAATTGTTGTATATTGACCTAACTTCTTCTATATTGTGTAGTATAGGTATTTAATTCCAATGTTTGGTATGGTCCAGTTATGGTGGTGGTGCTTATGTGATATACTTGTGAAGAATGTGCCATTGTGAACATTTTCTTTATAAGTTGTGATAATATCATGTTTTTACTTGTGATGGTGATCAAGTGAAGTATGAATTGGATTATGTATATGTGTAAGGTGAAAGCATGTGTTCTGCTAATTTATTATAAGTAAGCATGATAGACTATAGTTTTGTAATTAGGTGTGTATAATTAATATTTAAATATGATCCTTCCTAATGGACTATATGATACATGTGATGGATTATATTTATTTACTATAGTAGTGTGTAGGGTGACTTGTATGTATCCTTCGTTTACTCTATATGTTTAACTGATATTGTACATAGGTTAAGATGATAATGAATTGTGTCTTCTTTTGGTAGACCTTTGTCTTTTAATTGATACATGAAGAATAGGAAAATGAATCCTTGACTTAGTAGGCTAAATAACCTTTGTCATGAATGTATATGAATGATTGAAATGTGATCTTGAGTAAGGTTAAGAAGGTCATTTATATGGAACCTCTAAAAATGAGGTTATGATATCCTTGAAGCTCAAAGTCGTAATGGTATCCTTGTTGTGTGAATTTTGGACTTATGGTTTGTTGGACAGAACGACATAAAATCATCTTTAGAAGTCATTGAGCTATCTTAGTAACCATTGTAGGCAGCCCTAGTGTACCCTCTTTTGCAAGGTGTTATATGATTGGGTTATGACAAGATATGGTACCTCTTCATATGATCCTTTATTTAATTACTCTACGAGAACGAAGTCTAGCACCAACAGAATATTCTTAGGGAGTAGCTCTAGTTGAGGCGGAGACTAGAGTACAAAGAAACCCTTGATATTCCTTAACCATGTGCGTACATGGGTTGTGTCCTACTTCTACCATTGGCAATTAGAAAACCATCCATCGGAGTAGGTTTGACTCCGAATTCCATGCCAAGCTGGTATGGTCTATGTCATTTATTGCCTATTCTAATCATGTTGGATACATGCTAGTATTTGATGAGTTATATAAAATTTTGGGAGTGGAATGGGATGCTATCTTGACATTGCATGAGTAGTCTATGATGATGTTAGTATGTAGGTTCTCTAGGTCTTATCTTAGACCATTAAGTGTATGTACTTAAGTGTTGAATGTCTCTTAAATTGTTTAATGAACATAGTGTAATAAGTTAAATTCATGTTAATGAAAAAGTACTTCTCTAGAGTGGATTTAAGAATTGCTTCGGTAGTCTTGGAGAGGGTGTATGGGCGTTCTCTTAATGTATTACTTAGGTGAGTCTTAGATGTGCTAGTGTGTCCTTGTATGTTTCTCTTGTTTTTGTGTGTTATATGAAGTCAAAAGACAGTAGAAGTGACCCTAGTATACGAATAGGCATGTTAAGGGTCAAAACATTTGCGTACGAATCCCCAAAGACCACCCTAAGGGTCCTTGAGGAGGGCCCAAACGTTTGAAAAAGAAGCTTCAAAAGGCAGCGTGCACAACAAAGAATGCGAATCCATCTCGTGTCGCACACCTGGAACATGGTATGCCTGTGCATAGCGCGAGATACACGAGGCTCACTGCCTCAAAAATTACTGGAGAAAAGATTTAGGTATGCCTCCGCGACGCGCATCCACTTCTTAGATTCAGTTGTATCATTTAAAAGTCAATTTTGACATGTCTAAAAGATCCAATAAGTTTGGGAATTATTGGGTAACTTAGGGAGTCGGTTATAAAATGTTTTTATGACCTATTTAAACCCTTTACACGGCCAAAACTTCAATACCCATTGCAAAATCAAAATCCCCCAAACTCTCTTCTCTTGAAAAAACCCGAAAACCTCCATTGCACACTAAACTCATGAAAAAACTATGGAGGAGGATTCTTTGAGTTGTGTTCTCAAATTTTGGTGGCCTTGATAATTTAAATGGTATGGTAATCCTTCATTCATAGATAATCATTAACTTGTGGAGTCCTTTCAATGCTTTTCCAAACATGTTTCTAGGCCAAAAATCCTATTTTTAAATCTAGCCATGGGTTCTTTATCAAATAGATTTCAAACATATTCTAATGATCAATATCTGTTCATATACTGATTTTATGATGAATTCGATCAAATTTTTTAAAGAACACATGATTCTAATTTATCAAATTGGACTATAATGTGGGTCTTGTGATCTTGGTGATATGATGATTAGATTATGTTTAGATTATGATGAATTACTTAGTTCTACATTTCTGTATGTAAATTGATTATGAATTTTAGGAATTGATCATTATGATCATTGTCTTGGATATTTGGTAAGATAACATATTTTCCTTATATTGACTTAGAATGTACATCTAAAAGTGTTGATTGGTATGATATTCTTATGCTGGAGGTATTTATATTCCTGTACATGTCTATGTGTTATTATTATGGACTTAAAAGCATTAGATGCAATACGAATTATTATGATGAATCTCATGTTTAGGAAGTTGAAGGTTTTAGCCTTGATTCTAATATCATGATCTAAGTGAATTTATGAATGTGAAGTATATGTGTAAACTTCAACACAAGTTATATAATCTAGGTGTAGATGATGTTATATTTATATTTCTGATGATAAAGTTAGAGTTAGGTGGTCTATAATTCTAGTGATGAAGAATATCCTTGTAGAATGATTCCTACCTATAAAAACATTATATGAATGTGTCATCGAAGTATGCAAGCAGTCGTTTATTCTATGATTGAATATGTTCTAGTCTTCATTAATGTAATGTTAGTGTGTATAGTCTATAGTCCCTAATATTCTATATGTGTGTATGACTTGAGACATGAGGAATGTTGTACATGTGTTGTGATTTTAAGATTGTGGATTCCTCAATGATATACTATAGCCACAATTAGATCGTGTTGACCTATGTACACACACACTTCATGTATGACTATTAATAGAATAGATTAATGATGATTACGGAAAAGGTAGTTCTCCTTTGCATTATTACCTATTTCTATGCATGTAAGTAGATGATTAATGAAGTTGTTATTATAGATGTTATGTGAAGGTAGATCTCACATTTTATGCACACACATGAATTATGATTGTATGATTCTCACATAATGTAGGTTCTTTGATGAATTGACATTCTAATCTTAGATACCTATGAGCTATATGATGTATGAGAAAGTAAGTCTCTAAATCCTAATCCTTCTAAACTAATGTTATCTAAAGGCTTAATGATGTTAAAAAAAGAAGTTTAATCTTATCATAGAGTGTATATGACAAATGAGAGTAAGAGCTTAACGTTAGTAAGTCCGGCTTTCCACAAAGAGAACCTTCAAATTTTCATGTCCGGGTACCCAACAAAAATGTTGTCTCATGAGATGGAAAACTCCACGTTCGAAAGTCAAGATTTCTAGAAGAAATATCCTTGTTCCATAACAATGTGCCCTCGTAGGTTTTAGATTAGTAGATCCACTAAATAGCTAATTTGTATGAACGTCTTACCTTGTAAACTAGTACCCTATCTTTTTGGTGTGGGAGTAGAACACTAGATTCCATGTAGATCACATGGTCTATGTCTATTATTGCTATATCTTTTGAAAATAAGAAATAAACTAGGATAAGATTATGGACTCTAATTACAACTCCTTGAGGAGATCACTTAGCATAGGTAGGACTACGGACCCTACCCATGCATTGCACTAAAGAAGTGTATGAATGGATGATTAGTACTTTTATGAAATTAAGACTAAAAACAGGTATGTAAGAATTGTATGAATGCTTGATTAAGTGACTTTGTTATGTTAATAAATGAATTATGGTAATGTGTGTGAATTGCACTTATGACTTCTAATGGGTCTAGTTAGTATATGTGGTGGTATGGAACTCAATGTGTGCATTTCACAAGCAAACTTGTGAAGGGGTTGTGAGGGTGGTTTATTATTATATGAACCAAGAGAGTTTATGACTGAAGTGTAGGATGTATGATGAGTCTTCATATGATGTTATGAAGTATGATGAGTCCTTATATAATGTTATGAAGTATATATCTTTATCACTTGTTATGAATGAATGACTTATGACTTGCTAGGTATGTTATGCCTTGTCTAGGTTGAATTCTTATGTGAATTTGATTTATGGGATGCTACCTACACATTGAACTAGTGTGACTTAGGAGTTGTCTTAGGTTATGGTCGTTATGTGAGTTGATGCATATGAGGTGCTTAGGACTTATGAATGCCTCAAAGTATGATAAATGACTTTATGCGTTATTATGAGTTGTATCAATGTCTATATGATGTATTTAAGATTTATTGAGATTATATGTGCCTATGTTCATGAAGTTTACTAAAAATACATGTGGCATGATTTCAAATAGAATTTCCTCTTTAAATTCATGTTTTTGCATGGTTTTAAAATATAGTGCATTCTTGTACTAATACAATTCTTATTCATATTTTTACATAAAGTGTAGGTGGTGATGGCTAGATGATGTCTCCTACATGAAGAGCTTGGATATATCACCCAATTTCAAGTAAAGGGACCCTTATGATTCAAGGGTTGCCTATATCAAGGTGTTTCTTCATTCTATGAGAACTCACAAACGGGCCCATGAAGTCAATGCCCCATAATCAAATAGGTCAATCACCAGAATTGGATTCATTTGAGGATCTTGTTTCTTCAAAATTCAATCATATTGTTGTCACCAATCACATCACTTGGAGAAAATCATGGGCATCTTGGGAATGGTTTGCAAATAATACACACACTGCTAGATCTTATGCGCAGTTTGGATACCACTATCATGTCTTCCCACAGGAGAGGAATGACACGCCTCCAAAATGTTCAACGTCTAAACCTTATGTATACAATGAGAAATTTTCCCATCAGCACAACTACGATATAAGTATGGATCATCACAAAATAACTTTTTCAAATCATGCATGAACTTTTTCCTTTGGTAGAAAGTCAAATCTGACGGTACTATATCACTTCCCTAATAGTTCACAAAGATTGGGAACAATTGGATCAAATTCTGAGATGCAGCCAATGCATGTTCATCTGGGAATGCATCATCAATTTCAGCATTTTCTTCCAATTCACGCATAGCTTCATCCTCTGTTCTAGAAAAGTAATCAGAAACTTGATTCTTAGTCCCATTCTTATCTATTACCTCAAAATGAATATTTTGCAGCAAAAGTACCCATATGATAAACCTTGGCTTTGCATCATTATTCACCATCATGTATCTCAAAGCAGTATAGTCTTTATGCACTATGACCCTTGTGCCAAGTAAATAGGAGAAAAATTTCTCGAATGCAAACACCCTCGCAAGAATTTCTTGTTTAATTACCATGTCGTTCTATTGGGATTCGTTTATGGCTTTACTGGCATAGTAGATGAGATGAAGGGTTGTTTCTCTTCTCTTCTCAATAAAACACCTAGTACAACCCCACTAGAATCACACATAAACTATAACTTCTCACTCTAATCCGGTTAAATAATAATGTGCATGGACATTATCTTCTCTTTCAACACTCCGAATACATTAAGACAAGATTCGTCAAAATAGAAACATATATTCCTTCCCGAGCAATTTGTACAAAGGATATGCATTCTTTGAAAAATCCTTATTAAACGTCCATTATAACCCCACATGGCCAAGGAAACTTCATACAACCTTGATAGAGATAGGAGGAGCAATCAAAAGAGTCTCCCACTATAGAAATATCATCCATGAACACCTCAATAGTGTCCTCCACCATATTAGAGAATCAACATTAAACATTGTTGGAAAGTCACCGGTGCATTACCTTACCCAAACGACATTGTTTTGAATGCAAATATCCCATAGGGACAAGTGATGGTGGTATTTTCTTGATCTTCTGAAGTGATAAAATTCAGATTATAGCCTGAAATAGACATCAATAAAACAATACAAACCTTTGAATACAAGTTTGTCTAATATCTTATCCATGAAGGGCATAGGGAAATTGTCCTTCTCAGTCCTAGCATTTAACTTCGGATAGTCCATGAAAACTCTCCACCTGGTGATTGGCCGCATCAGAATAAGCTCGTTCCCCTCATTAGGTACCACAATCATCCCACCCTCTCTAGGAACACATTAAACATTACACACCCAACTAATAACCTTTATAGGTGAAATGAATTTAGTATCGAACCACTTGATGATCTCCTTTTTTACTACTTCTTGCATAGAATGATTTAACCTTAATTAGTGTTCAATACTAGGTTTATAATCCGGTATGAGTTTGATTTTGTAGGAATAAATACCGGGAGCAATCGCAATAATATCCGCAATAGTTCAATCAATTGCTTGCTTGAACCTTTTCAACACTGCCACTAAGCACTCTAGTTGTTGCCCATTCAAATTTGCATCAGTTATTACTGGATAAGTGTCATCTCTACCCAATAACACATACCTCATATGAGGTGGTATAGCCTTAATCTCTAATTTTGGGGCGTCTTAAATAGATGGTTTTGCGGGTAGAGATTAGCCATACTTCATATTAGAGTCTATTTTCTTATGCTTTGACCGATACTCGTTTTTTTCATTATTCACCAAAGAATCAAACTCTTCGATACCATCAATGTCATAAATTCATAGTGACTATCAGTAGTGCCTCGACACTTAGTCGCTCTTAATTTGTACTTTAGATACACTCTCAACCTTATAAGGTATAGCAGATACCGTCTGGACTTACCACTCTGCTTCATGGATGTACATATATTAAAAGTTGTTTCTTCCTTGTTTAACCTAAATATCATAACACATTTTCCATATCGACTTATAAACGCCTAGTGTCAACGAATGATCTTCCTAGAATAATGGGGACCTCAAAGTCAACCTCCCAGACTAGAATTACAAATTCATCCAGAAAATATGAATTTGTCCACTTCCACAAGCACATCATGAAGTATACCAATGAGCCTCGTCGTACTTTGATTGACCATCAATAAGCGCATCGTAGTGGGATTTGGGTTACCTAAGCCTTACTTCTTATTAATTGACAGAGGTATGAGATATATGATCGCCCAAAGATCACACAAAGCCTAAGCAAAGTGTAGCAACCCCATTATACATGGAATAGTAAAGGCACCCAGATCTTTTCTCTTTTGCACAAGAGACCTTGTAGAAATAGAACTACAATGTTGCATTTTGTCATCATCCTCAAAACATACCTACCTCTTATTTGTCACATATCCTTCATAAATTTAGCATAATCGTGAATTTTCTTTGTAGCTTCTATCAATAGAAAACTGATTGAAAGTTCTTTAAACATAGAGATGAATCACCGATATTTACCATATTATGTTTTCTTCACTAATATATATGGATATTGTATTTGAGGTCCAAGAAATGGGACCACTTTCTGATATAACTCTTGTTCTTTTGACGTTATAAGTGGATAAAGATATGCTTACCTCTTTGAGTATTGATTTCCATGATATGCCTATCATTCTTAGGATTATAGATAGTGTTGCTTGGAAAAATTCTAGGTTTGCATATGTTCATAGTAGTAGACAAATGATTCATCTATAGCTCAAGTTGTTTTATCTAGACTGCATGTGCATCCAACATTATTTATATGCGTGATAGTTCACCTCTCATCTCCTTGACATTCTCAGCAGTTGTGCCAAACCTCCTCATTATTTTTTGCAACATATACCCAACCGATGCAATACGACCTCCTCCGAATCTAGGTGCAACTTTCCTATTCTAAAGGTGGAACATATGGAGAACCCATGTCATTCCTGTTACCATAGTTGTTCCAGTTGAAGTTGTTGTCACAGTTTTACTTCCCATCTCTTATATATTGAACTTCTCACTTGTAAGTGTCAAGTTCTAACGTTGGTTTCCTCGACTTTGGCACCACTTATCCATATTGGAACCTTGGGTGATTTGGACGGGAAACCCCATTCTGATCATTCATTTCATATGTATCTTTTTTATAGTAATACTCATCTCTCGGATGTTTTCTGCTAAGTGTCATAGTTTATATTGCTCCAAGCTTTATTGTTGCGAGATATCTTCTCTAACTACTCTACAATATTAGCATATGTGCATACACAATAGGAGGCACCCGCAATAGTATCGAACACTGCTTTGTTGTTATCATCTTGACCTCTATGTAAGTACTCCTTCAATAACACATCATCAATACGGTGATTTGAGACGCCTTTCACAAATGCACTAAATCTGCCCAAGAGCTACTCACTGACTCTTCGGGCAGTTCCACATAGTTTTTGACCTTATCCTTGTAGTTTAACTTCTTGGACACATGATAGAACCTCACTAAGAAAACATCTCTCAACTGATCCCATGTATAGATAAAATTGTACGGTAGATCATCGAACCATATAGAGGCATCTCCTATTAGTGATATAGGAAACACTCACAGGCCAATGAAATTCATGTACAAATCTGGTCTCCCCACAAAAAATTTGTACACAAACCTCAGTTTAGCGATATGGGCATGTGGATATTTAGATGGATGTGCCAAAAACAAGCCTTTTTTTGTAACCATCTATATCAAGATACTCGTCAACACTGTGTGCTTATGGGGCACTAGAGATAGGACAAGAGGTCCATCGGAGTTTTCAATGTTCATGTTGCCCATATAGTTATCCTGATTTCGTGGTGCTACAGGAGGTTACATACCCAAGGCATCACGAACATGATTTTGAAAGTGCACCTAGTTGTGTGCTTCAACTACTAATAGAGGCTGACATTGTGCTCCATATCCTAGATTCCCTCTATTAGGATTGGCTGGAACCTCTTGATTCTCCATTTGTCTTAAGGTTCAGTTGAGTTCGGGATGGTACGGAGTGAGTGGTTCTCCTTGATTCCCTGTACTTGGCATACACTAGGGCTAGACGTAAGAGAAACAAAAATAAAATTAAAAAGTAAAATTAGGTAGTAGTTTACTAAATTTCAATGACGTAGTTAAAGTTAATCTAAAATCTCAATTCTCCAGTAGTGGCGCCAAAATTTGATATACTTATATTACACCTCCCTAAAGAAGTATATGAAATCATATTCAAGTAGAGAAGCCAACTAATAGGTTGGGGTTGATCCCACGAGGAAACTTTTTTAGACTTAGCTTTAATTCCTATGCATTTTGTTTATTGAATGTCTTTCCTAAAACAAGTTAACACAAGGGCAATTTTTTGTGTAATTAGATCCTTAAAGAGTGTGAATTAACAATTAGACTAAAGTAGATTTTAAGTTTTTTTATCATTTTGTGAGAATAATTAGGGTATATGTTTTCCATGCAGGTTCATAATATCGTATTCCTCGCAATAGCAATTTTGTCTTAGTGTTTTACATGCAAACTGGCATGTGAGGTATCTCTAAATCCTTTTTTTGGGATCCCGAGAATTTCACCCCGCACCTTGGTCCAGCTACGTGTGTATAATTTACTAACTCTTAGCTTTACCTCATATTCTACATCATAATCAATGTGTGGCTTAGTTCATATTTTGCAACAATTGACACTAGCCCATTAGATAGTATTACACTAAATTTATGTTGATAATTTTTTTCTTATTCCTACCTATTTTTTCTAGCAAGTAGCAACAAGGCGATTTCTAACCCGTGCACTCATTATAAATACTTCTAAGCAAGAGAATTGTCAATGCATGCTTAAAAACTATTAGAGAATTACTTTGCTAATTTCCCATGGTTCCCACAACCCCAGCTGTATTAGTTACCCATGCAATAAAGACAACAATTCATAATATTAAATAAATAAAACATTAACTTACTTAAAAATAAGAAGAAACCTAGAAATTCAACTTGCAATTTCTGAAAAATAGGTTCAAACCAAATGTTGAAATTGATTAATTGACATAAGTTTGCAAAAACGCAATCTCCAAAACAAAATAGAACTATAACCATTGTAGGGAACTCCAAAAAAAAAGTTTTTATGCCATATATATAAAAAACACAGTCGTAAACAAAAAGAAATTTACATAAGGAATGTTTTGTGTAGGTACGCTTCTTCAATAGATGAATCCACAGTCAGATGACACAGTTAGTGAATCAGGAAATAGAAATATTTTTCTCCACCGAATAGCACCTTCTCTGAATCAAATGATGGACCAGCAGTACTGTTCGTCACTCCCTCTACGGTACGAAGATTCTCCTCCATCGACCCATACTTTAAATCTTGAAAATACCTTGAACCTTCTCTAAACCAATCTATGGTTCACAAGTATGGTCTGTCAATCCATCGACTGAGCATCATTTACTCTCGTGGTTCCACACTTGGTTAGATTTCCCTGATCTTCTCCCAAATCTTGAACTACACATTGATAGTCACCAACTTTGGTCTGTCGATCAAAAATATTACAAAAAAGATCTAGACACACATAACTCTTAAGTAAAATGCATTTAATATAAGCTTCATTATGCGAGGAGTCTAAGTAAACTCCAGGTATGATATGTGAGAGGTCTATGTACACCTCAATATGTAAAAATATTAAATATTCCTCATTTTAACCTATGATATGTAATAACAAATGCAAAGAGGCTTGTCTAAGTCCTATTTGAGATCGATCACACCGATTACGTCTAGGGAGTGCTCCCCGATCGTGACAAACATTGCATGAGAGGCCATGTGATGCTTACGATTATGATTACGATTCATGTCTTACTAAACGTCTACATAGAGTCTTATTTTTAGGTGTGAAGCACCACACTTATGAATGAGAGGCCAAGTGATGCTTAGGAATTCTCACTTGCGAATAATCTTAAAAAGTCAGGATTTGAGAGTTTAAACTCTATTTGTCCCTTTTTCTTCTAATACATTTATTATGGATATTGAAGATGAATATGAGAACAAATATTCAAGGAGAGTGGAGGAATATTTGGCTAATGCGGGAGTTCCCCCGAAAGGAAACCAAGATCATCCACAAGAGGGTCAATCTCCTAAAGGTAACCAAGCTCCGATAATTGCTCAACCTATGACAGATGGATAGATAAGGGTGGACTTTGCAACTTTGTCTCAACATACAACTACCAAATCACAAGAGATATATTCTCAATCTAATGCCATGACGGCTCCAGCAAATCGTGGAGTAGGACCCCGTGTTCAACAAAATGGTAATACCATCGCTTCTTTCTTGAGGGACATCAAAAGGATGAACACCGAAATGTTCTTAGGGGTGAAGGTTAATGAGGATCATCAAGACTTTCTCAATGAGATCTATAAAATCTTGTATTCTATGGGGTTGACTTTGAATGAAAAGGTCAGGCTACCTTCCCATCAACAAAAGGATGTGGCTCAAACATAGTATATCCAATGCAGAGAAAATAGGGATTTAAGTGTGGGTCCTATAACTTGCAAGGTATTTAGAAGGTCTTTTTTTTATAGTTTCTTCCCAAGAGAGAAAAAGTAGGCCAAAGTAGAAAAATTTATCAACATTCGTAAAGGAGGTATGAGTGTGAAAAAGTACTCCTTCAGTGAAGTACGTATGAATGAATGAAGTAGACTCTGTGTTTGGCCAGAAGGCTCCCTAGTTTAGATCACATATATTGAGCCCTCATTTTTAGGAAGTATTGATGTCATGTCCATGATCACAAAGTCTCATGGATTATGAATGAATGATATGAAAGATGTAATGTGGTATACGCAATATGTTATGTGTTATATGTAATATGTTATGTGATATGTGTAAGATATTATGTGCTGTGTGCAATATGATATGTATGATTATGCATTTTAATCCCATGGCATGACTTTCCTAATCCAAATTTGGCAAGTCCCCTAACTTTCCTAATCCAAATTTGGCAAGTCTACTGACTTGACCTTCCATATATCATGTTTTTAGGAAAGATATATTCTTATTCATGCATGTCTTTGGTGTGTGCTTGCATATACCCATACTTAGTACAAGTGCTTACTAATCCCGCACAACTCTATATTTTTAGGTGCAGGCACAGGTGGATGCTAGAACTTAGAAGTTAACATTGCAGCTATCCAGACGTGGAGCTTTCATCCGGACTTGCTAGGACCTCATACATTTGAGGATGTCTACCGTTATTATCTAGCTTAGGTGTAGGATATAGCTAGTGGAGCATGTTCCACTAGTGTTCTTTCCACTTTTATTTCAGACTTTGTATTGGTGTTGTTTTGGCAAGAATACGTTTAATGCAATTATGAACTTTTTCTTTCATTTGATTATATCTATATGAGATGGTTTATTTGTGAACGCCTATGATGTTAAGTTTAATAAGTTTAGCATGAAATAAGAAAACAAAAAGCTCCAATTTTCGTTAAAATTAACCTAGATGAAGTAAGAATGACGCATGTAGGCTTGTCTGTGACCTCTGAGATATCAATGACGCTGGTCTCGTTTGAGATCTAGATTTTGGCCATGACACAAATATCCAATCCAAGCTCTTACTTGAGTTTTGGCTTTAATGGAGTCTTAAGGAATTTCTAAAGGATTTTGGGATTTTGATTTGGAAGAATGAATTCTTCTAAGTGTTAAAGACATATACATGTCTAAAATACCCAATAAACGCTTAAGAAACCTTCAAACTTTAAATTTGTACGTGGGTGTGTATTTACACTTTCACCTCTCGCATAAAAGTGAACTGCATCCAAGGAAATACCCAATCGACAGTTGCCCATCGACGGCCCATCCCTTGACCAACAGACCGTCTTGTTGGTTCGTGGTCTGGGACGTAGATTTGTCTTTGGTTTCTCCTCTCCCATGAACAACTTCCAATTTATTAACCACCATTAACGGGGAATCAACTCACTCACTGGGCGTCGATTGCCAACCGGTGATTGGGCTAGCTTGGGCATCTTGAAGAATCTTTCCTCAAGGACCCTTAGATGGTCCTTGGAGATATTTTCCTGAACTTTTCAAACCCAAAAATTCTTTTATATGAGTTTAGGACCTCTCAAATGAATTTCACCCAAAAAAAAACAAGTAAAACTTAATGAAACATGCTTAGAGACACAAGGTCATTTCAAGGCACATCTTTCGAATATCATAAATGTTCTTCGATGTTTCAACTCCAAACATCACAAAACATGACACACTAACTATATTCACCATAATAACTCATTTAAAGAACTCATAACAGCATGAATCACATAGAAACACATAAAATCTCATATGAGGCGCATATGTCACTTACTCATCGAACGTCTTAGTCAACTCTTGAGGTTTGACTTCCAATGCACCAAAACTCTTAGACATTACCTAAATACCTCCTTATATACCATTTTAGGACCTTATTTCATCATGAAAAACATGTTAGACTCTATTTAACCTAAGTCACTTTCGGGATCTTACATTAACTCTATATGATCACTCTCTAGTTTCCCTTGTCCAGAAGTGTTCTAGTTGGGATTGCTTTGAATGGGTGATATTGAATGGTTGGAGGGAGAAACTGGTGAGTTTTGATTGTTATTGCGTTCTTATAACTAGGAAAGTGTTTGAGAAGGTGGATTTTGAATATTGTGATGTGATTAGATCTATGTCTATATGTTATTTATGTGATTAAAGGTATTATTATGTTTAGTTGTATAGTTCTGTAGTTATAGCATGACAAGAGTTATAAAGTTTGAATGTTATTTTTTAGAAAATGGGTTATCCTATTGCTATGTACATGAAAGAAGAAAATTAAGGTGTAAATTTGAGAAGTGTTGAAGGAATGTGGTGATTTTGTAAGAATTAAGGGTTTCCCTCTTGTGTATATAATGTTTCATAGTTGTCCTTGTTCTTGTATGAAAGTCCAAGTGGAGGTTTACTCTAAGAAGGTAAGATAGTATGTTTATCGAGAAAATGGTGGAGTCGATATAGCAAGATTGTTGGCTTCCAAATGAATCTACCTCACGGGTTGAAAGAGAAAGAGTGAGTCTATTCCATGAGTTTGAGATATGTGGTTCCTATGAGTTGAATGAGGTGATGTCTAAGAGAGTTTGTCTAAGCTTGAATCCTAAGAGAAGGTGTTATGTTATACTAGTGAGGTTGATGGGTATTCTCGATATTCATGAGTTAGGTTAGTATTATTTCCCACCTTATGAGAGGTATAGTGTGATTATGAGGTATGAGACCTTGAAGATGCTTAGTAAGCATCCTAACAAGAAGAGATGAGAATGTGTAGTGAAACTAATCCGTAATGAAAGACTAATATCCTAAAAATAACTTAGGTTAAGCTAGAGCCTAACATGGTTTTCATGATGGTATAAGGTCCTAAAATGGTATATAATGTGTTTTGAGGCAGGGTCTATGATTTTAGGAGCATTGGAAGTCAAATGTCAAGGGATGACTAAGAAGTTTGACGATTAAGTCACCTATGTGCCTCATATATATGTATGTATGTGTGATTCATTAGTTTATAAGGTCCTTAAATGAGTTATTATGGTGTATATAGACATTGTTTCAAGTTTTGTTAATTTTGGAAGTCAAACGTCCAAAAACATCCATGATGTTTTAAACGTTTGCCTCGGAACAACCTTTTGTGTCTAAGCATGTTTCATCGATTTTACGTTTTCATTTTGGATGAAATTCATGTGGGAGGTCCTAAAATCGTATACGAGCATATTCACTTTGGAAACGTCCGGGTAAAAGTTCCCAAGGACCAACGAAGGGTCCTTGAGGAAGGACCTTCATGAGTTCCCAAGCTATAAAAAACCAGCCCAACCTACAGAGACAATCGATGCCCAGTAGGTCTGCGACACCTCGTAGGTGAGGTTATTAGTTTGAAACTTAGGCGTGGGAGAGGTTCTACCAAGGAACAACCATAGTCCCAAACTATGGGACAACAAAACGATCCGTTGGTTGGGTGATTGTCCGACGATTGGTCCGTTTGTAGTGGATTGACTTCCTGTGCACTTCTATGTAAATTCGAAGGGTGAAGGTGTATATTCATATCACTTCCAAAAAATACTTTTGGATGTTCCTATATTGTCTTTTCGGTATTTCTAACATATTTTAAAGCCTTTAATACTTAAGAAAATTCATTCTTCAAATTGAAAACCCCAAATCCCTTAGAAATTCCCTACAATTCCATTGAAGCCAAAAATCAAGGAAGTTCTTGGAATGGATATTTGAGTGGTGATTTTTCATCAAATTGGAGGATTAGCATCATTGAGGTATGGTTTCTGATCCTTGAAACTCTATTCATCAAGAACCCAAATACAAAGAAGTTTTCTAAAGTTTTCAATGATGAACTTGTCCAATTCAATGATTTATCCATGAGTACTTGCACCAAATAATTGGAATCATTATGTATTTATTATATTGTTGTTAATTATATGATTTTAAATTAATTAACCTATGAACCTATGTCATTGATGAACCCTTGGTTTTTACTACTTTATGGGTTACTTGATATTGTCTTAATGCTTATGAATTCTAGTGTAGTATTCTATGTGCTATTGAATGATGTAAGAAGTATATTCAATTGATGTATAAGTTTTATTAGATTGATAAAATTTTATTAGATTGATAAATTTATATTGAATGAACCTATGAGTATTATGATTTATGCATTGAATTGAAGTTCATGTCTAGGTGTAAGAGCCTATTGGTATTGAATTGGATAATTTAGACATGGATTGAAGTGGAGAGAATGTATTGGAGTTACTCTACCCAATTTCTATTTTTTTTATGTAATTTTAGATCATGAATTATGCTGTGATTGGTATGGCCCACCTATGGTGGCGTTGTTCTATGCATGATGTGGCCTTGTCTGCGTTACTTTATGTATTATGATGATCATGTACATGTCGGAAACTACTTGAATTAATATGATAATTTTTGTAGTTGATTATGTGAAGTGTGATCAAACCTACATGTGAAGTAATGTGAAAGTATATGGTTTTAATATTGAAGTTGTTAGGTAATCATGTTAGACTATAACTATGTGTTCATGTGTGTAGTCTTAGAGTTGACGCATGGTTGTTCATACTTGCCTATATGAGTCTATAATGGTTATGTTTATGATGTTATTGTAATAAATAGGATGACATAAATATGATATGGGTCATTTCTAAGTGCTTCAAAGAAGGATATGATATATGCAATAGAGTAAAGTAGTTGTGTCTTCTCTTGGTACACTTCTGTCCTTTACTTGATGCATGTATGAATGTGAATATGAGATGTATTGACATAGCTAAAGCCTCTTATTCCTGAATGTGTAAAGGACATGAGACCTTGAATGTTGTTAAAATGGTCCTTTATGTGAAACCTTGAACCTAGTGGTAAGGTTATGAACCTTAAAGTAAAAGCCATAATGGTATCCTTCTTGTAATGAATGATGGACTTAAGGTTGGTTGGTTCAAACGACGTCTTATCAATCCTTAGGAAAGTCATTACGAGCTTGTTGTCGCTATTTTAAGGCAGCCCTAGGAGACCTCTTTTATAGGTTAAATGTAATTCGATTATGAACTTAATATGGAACTACTTTGTATGAACCTTTGAGTTTAGTAAGGGATGTAGTTCTAGTTAAAGGATGAGGCTAGAATACAAAGTAATACCTTTATATACCTTAACCATTTGGCTACATAGGACGTGTCCAAGTTCTACCATTGGCATGTAGAACACCCTACATCAGAGTAAGTTACAACTCAGCATCCATGCCTTGCAACCATGATCAATGTAGGTTATTGCCTATTCTCATCATGTGGTATACCTACTAGAATTAGAGAAGATTTATGAAGTTTAGCTCGTGATATGGGGCACTATCTAGACATTACACAATAGGTTTTGAAGACGTTAGTGAGAGTCCCTAGATCTTCTCCAAGACCATTACTTGAATGTCCTCTATGTGATTAGTGTCTCTTAATGAACTAATGAAATAATTGATTATGTTAGAAAGAATATAAATGAATGAGTATCTAATATAGAGTGAAATAAGGATTTCTTAGTTAAATTGTGAAGAGGGCATAAGGGATGATGTCTTCATGTGTTATCTAGGGAAGTCTTGAGAATAAATCTAGTTAGGGAAGTTGGTTGATTATTTAGCCATGATATATACATAAGAAGTCATTAGGATTATTAAGGTAACATTGAAGAGCGTGTATGAGTTTTTTCTTCAAGGAGTACTTTAATAAGTATTTTGATATCCTTGTTAAGGAAAATGTCATATTCTACATGGTATGTGTTTTGGTATCTTGTAAATATATATGTCTCATTACAAGTAGTCTTGAGGATCATTAAGGGATGCTTAGAGAGGGTGTATGGGCGGTTTGTCATTGTGTTGCTTAAGTGAGTATTAGGATAGCTTTTAGTGGGGGAATTATTTTCTAGAACGTGTCTAAGATGAAGTTAATAGAGTTCACTGAAACATTGAATAAGTTCACTCTGATAATGAAATTGCTTATTGTGATATGATCCTAGAAATGTGATTATTTAATTATGTGATTTCTTACGTGCTTCTAAGTTTATAAATGTTATTTTAATCAATATATTATGATGTTTAAATCTAAAGATGCATATTTCCAATAAATGTCCATTTTCATGATTTTATGCATTACGTAATAGTTAGTAAATGTGGTTGTAATAATTCCATACTTTCATCTATATCTATAGTGGTTTATGGGTGAGGAGAATTTGGCAAGAATGATTTGGATAGTAGCATCATTCAAGTGAAGTTGAAGTATGTCCTCGTTTGATTAGAGGGCATAAATGTCTTTTTTTCCTCTTATTAAAGTATTATAATAGACTTAGTAGTACTATATTTCTATTGGGTATGGTTGTGTCCCAAGTACTCATATGTCTAGGATTTAATTAAATGAGACATTATTTTCTATGAGTTTTTTTTGACAGAGATTTTAAAGATTATGAAAATGTTTGTGAAATGTTTTAATTCTGCACTACTTTTCACTTTATATATACGATGAACGATGCAAAAGTTCTTGTATAACACCTCCATGAGGTCAAGTACGTTGGTTTCACTCTTAGAGTGTCATATCTTCTAGGGTGTGATCTCGGTATGTGACAAGCTTGGAATCAGAGCATAGTTTATGAAAATAGCAATAGGAATAAAAGATCCTCATCAAGTCACGTCTAGTAGAGTCTAGGCCGTAGAGTAAAAGTTATTAGTACACATTTCTTATGGTTTTCCAAAAGGATCAAAGCCGGATGGGGGTGATGATGAGATGGTAAGTCTTTTGTTCCTTTAGTATTATGAGTTACTTCTATGTGGGGGAGTATGGTTAGTAGATGGGCTAGAAAGTCATATTGATGATGTTGTAGTAATTACTAGTATAATATAAAGATGATAAGGTCCATTCCTAAGTGCTTCAAAGAATGATATGCTATATGTAATAATGTAAAGTATGTTGTGTCTTGTCTTGGTTGACTTGTTCCTCTAACTTGATGAATGTACGAATATGAATATGAGATATCTTGACTTAGTATGCTAAATCCTATTAGTATTGATTGTGGAAATGATATGAAACCTTGAATGTTTTTAATAGGGTTTTTTATGTGAAACCTTGAACTTAGTGGTAAGGTTATGAACCTTGAAATTGAAAGTCGTAATGGTATCCTTGTTGTAATTAATGATGGACTTAAGTTTTTTTTGGATGGAATGATATCATATCAATCCTTAGTAAAGTCATTATGAGCTTCCTTTCTACATTGTAAGTCAGCTTTAGAGGACCTCTTTGGTAGGGTAAATGTAATTGGGTTATGAACTTTATATGAAACCCCTTTGTATGAACCTTTAATGTGTATTACTCCATGAGAACAAAGGCTAACACTGATTGAGTATAGTAAGGAAAGTAATTCTAGTTAAAGTATGAGGCTAGAATACAAAGTAAGCCTTCATATTCCTTAACCATGTGTCTGCATGAGATATGTCCAAGTTCTATCATTTGCATCTAGAACTCCTTCAATCGGAGTAGGTTACAACTACGTATTCAATGTCTTGATACAATGTTCTATGTCGGTTATTGCCTATCATAATTATGTGGGTTACCTATTAGCATTAGAGAAGTTCTATGAAGTTTAGGCGATAGTATCGAAACATATCTAGAAATTTCACGAATAGGCTTTGAAGATGTTAGTGAGAGTCCCTAGGTCTTTCCAAGACCATTACTTGAATGTCCTCTATTTGATGAATTTCTATTAATGAACTAATGAAATAATGTCTTATGCTAGAAATCATGTAAATGAATGAGTACCTAATGTACAGTGACTTAAGGATTCCTTAGTTAAAGTCTGAAGGGGGCATAAGGGATGATCTCTTCATCTCTTATCTACGCAAGTATTGAGAATGACTCTGGTTAAGGAGGTTGGTTGATTGTTTAGGCATGATCTAAGAAGAGGAAATTTTAAGGATTATTTAGGTAAACATGACGAAGGTGTATGAGAGTTCTCCTCTATGAATACTTAAGTAAGTCATTAGATATTCTAGGAAAGGAGAATGTAATATTATACATGTTATGTGTTTTGGTGTCTTTTAAAAGTATGTGTCTGATTATTAGAACTCTTCAGGATCATTTAGGAATGCTTAGAGAGGTCGTATGGGCTGTCTCTCTTTGTGTTGCTTAAGTGAGTCTTAGGATAGCTTATTGTAATGTGGATCCTAAAAATGTGATAATTTGATTAAGTTATTTCTTATGTTCTACTTAGTTCATAAATTTTGTTCTTATGATTATATTATGATATTTAAATTAAAAGATGCATATTTCCAATAATTGTCGATGTATATGTTTTTTATGCATTATGCCATACTTAGTACATGTGATTGTACTAATTCCATGCTTTTATCTATCCGCATAGTTGTTAGTAGGTGAGGTGCATTTGGGAATCAAGACGTGGATCATACCATCACTCAAGTGAAGTTGAAGTATGTCCTCATTTGACTCGACGGCTAGCTATCTTTTCTTACCCTTATTGAAGTATTGTAATCGACTTAGTATTACTATATTTCTATTGCGTATGGGCCGTGTCCCAAGTACTCTTGTGTCTAAGATTTGATGAAATGAGGCTAAGTTTTTCCTATGAGTTTTTTATGAAAGAGATTTTAAAGACTATTAAAATGTTTGTGAAAAGTTTTAATCCCACATTACTTTTCACTATGTATATGTGATGAACGATACGATAGGGATTGTATAAGACTTCCCAAAGATCAAGTATTCCTGTTGGAGATCCTAGAGTGGTTGTATCAGAGCATAGGTTATGAAAGTAGTGTTAGGAATCAAAAACCCTCAAGTCACGTGTAGTAGAGATGCGACAATCGGTATTAGTCGCGACACAACTATGGGCGAGAAGCTATAAGACGATAGAGTTTCCCCTCTTTCCTACTCTTATGTCTTGCCGTAAATTAAAATTTATGAGTACTCTTTTCTTATGGTTTTACAAAAATATCAAATCCTTATGAGGGTGATGATGATAATGGTAAATCTTGTGTTCCTTTGGTGTTATCAGTTCCTTCTAAGTGGAAGTGTATGGTTAGTAGATAGGCTAGAAAGTCATAAAAACATGTTGCATGTGCTCTATTTTTAGGAGTCTTACTGAAATCGATTTGCATTTATTTTTGCATTGCGCATTTCATAAAGTTATGATTATGGTGTAAGATATGTTTATGTTATTTTATCTTGCATATTAGCATATTTCTATCATTAATTGCCTAAAAGTTGCATTTTTGAAAAATTTGCTCAGTTTACTGTAAGGACTGCTTGCTCACTTGTTAGAATTTTGAGAAATTGACTAATTCATTATTTGGTTTAAAATTGTTGAAATGTTGTTATAAATGATTCATATGAGCATATTAATGAATATAAAATAAGTTTTTTCTATTTGGACTGAAGGATGTGAGTTTTATAGCAATGATAAGTTACAGAATTTTCTTCTAGTTTCATGTTGTGTTGTGATACTCTTGATTGTGTGAAATTGAAGTTTTCTCCTTTAATATGTATTATTTGATATGGTTTTGAGTTTGTAGTTGAATATCTATTCTTGGAAGTGTTAGGAGAGTGACAAGTGTCATCAAGGATGAATTTTGTCCAACTGGGAGATTGTAAGATCCCAAAAATGACAAAGGGGAAGATAGAACCTAACATGGTTTTCATGATGGTATAAGGTACTAAAATTGTACTTAATGTTTTGGATGAGGTAGTGTCTAAGATTTTAGTTGCATAGGAAGTCAAACCTCAAGGGATGACTAAGATGTTTGACGACTAAGTCACCTATATGCCTCGAAAGTGTGTATATGTTTTTATATGTGGTTCATGATGTTATAAGGTAATTAAATGAGTTATTGTTGTATATATAGGCAGTGTATCAAGTTTCATGCAGTTTGGAGGTCAAACGTCCATGACAATCGAAATGTTTGCCTTGAAACGACCTTGATTGCCAAATCATGCTTGTCGAGTTTTACGTGTTTGTTTTGGATTAAATTAATATGGGAGGTCCTAAATATGCATACAAGTATAGTTGGGTTGGAAACGTTCGTGTTAAAGTCCCTAAGTACCAACCAACGGTCCTTGAAGAGGGTTTCTAAGGCTTTCAAATAAGAATTTGGGCGGTTCCTAAAGGGTCTTTTGGGTATTTTAAACATGTTTCTAAGGCTTTATAACTTAGGAGAATTCATTCTTCAAAATAAAAACGCAAAGTCCCTTGGAAATACCCTAGAACTCCATTGATGCCAAAATAGAAGGAAAATCTTGGATTAGAGATTTTAGTGGTGATTCTTCATCAAATTAGCGTATTATCATAATTGAGGTATGGTTTTTTATTCTTGAAACTCTATTCTTCAGAACTCAAATTCAAACAAGTTTTCTCAAGTTTTCAAAGATGAACTTGTCCAATTTTATGGTTTATCAATGGGTTCTTCCATTAAAGGTTTTGAATAAATATTTATTAATTATATTTTAATTATATTATTTAAAATCAATTAACCTATGAACCTATGTAATTGATGAACCCTAGTTTTTGACTACTTTATGGGTTAGTTGATATTGTTTTAATGCTTATGAATTCTAGTGTAGTTTTCCATGAGCTATTAAATGATGTAAGAATTGTATTCAACTGATGTATAGGTTGTATTAGATTGACAAATGTATATTTAATTAACCTATATTTTTTGAGTATTGTGATTTATGCATTTAATAGATGTTCATGACCACGGTAAGGGAGTATTGGTATTGAGTTAAATAATTTAAACATGGATTGAAGTGGAGAGAATGGATTGGTGGTACGCTTCCATAAGTCTCTTTATTTTATTTTATTTATCTCTTGAATTATGTTATTATTGGTATGGCCCACTTATGGTGGCCCTGATGTGCACGATATGGCCTTGTCGACATTACTTTATGTAGTATGATTATCATGGACTTTTTGGTAACTACTTGAAGTAATATAATTATTTTGGTAGTTTATTATGTAAAGTGTGATCATATCTACCTACATGTGAAGTAATGTGAAAGTATATGATTTCTTATATTGAAGTTGTTAGGTAATCATTTTAGACTATTATTGTGTGTTCATGTGTGTTGTCTTAGATTAAATGCATGTAGAACACCCTCTATCTGAGTAGGTTATCATTTTGGATTCCATGTCTTGCTAGCATGGACTATGTTTGTTATTGAGTATTCTCATCATGTGGGTTACCTATTAGCATTAGAGAAGTTCTATGAAGTTTAGGTGGTTGCATGGGACGCTATCTAGACATTGAATAATAGGCTTTGAAGATGTTAGTGAGATTCCCTAGGTCTTCTCCAAAACAATTACCTGAATGTCCTCTATGTAATGCATGTCTCTTAATGAACTAATGAAATAATGGCTTATGTGACAAAACATGTACATGAATGAGTACCTAATCTAGAGTGACTTCAGGATTCCATAATTAAAGTGTGAAGAGGGCATAAGAGATGATATCTTCATGTCTTATCTAGGGAAGTCTAGAGAATGACTCCAGTTAGGGAAGTTGGTTGATTCTTTATGCATGATCTTATCTTAGGAAGTCTTAAGTATTATTTAGGTAACCTAGAAGAGGGTGTAAGAGATTTTTCTTCTCTGAGTACTAAAGTAAGTCCTTTGATAGCCTTGGTAGGGAGAATGTCATATATACATGTTATGTGTTTTGGTGTCTTGTAAATGTATGTGTCTCATTATAAGTAATCTTGAGCATAATTTAGGCATTCTTAGGGAGGGTGTACAGGCGGTCTCTTTTTTGTTTTTCTTAAGTGAGTCTTTGGATAGATTTTAGTGGGGGAATTATATTCTAAAAGGTGTCTAAGATGAAGTGAATTTAGTTCATTATAACAGTATAATATGAATAAAATGATGGACCAGTAGTGTGGTCCGTCGGTCCATCTATGGTTTGTAGATTCTCCTCCATCGCTCCATACTAAGAATCTTTAAAATTCAAATACTTGAAAATTCTCAAAACCAATCGAAGGTTTTTAACTACGGTGTATCGATCAATTGACTGAGCGTCATTCGCTCTCGTGGTTCCACACTTTGTCAAATTTCCCTGAACTTCTCCCAAAGCCTTAACTGCACTTCGATAGTCACCAACTACGGTTTGTCGATCAAAACAATTACAAAAAAGCTATCTAGACACACAAAACTCTAAAGTAAAAAATAATTAAAATAAGCTTCATTGTGCATACAAGTATAACTAAAATCCATATATGATATGTGAGAGGTCTATGTACACCTAAATATGTAAAAAGAGTCAATTTTCAAAATTTTTACTATGTTATGTTATGAAGAATTTAAAGAGGCATGTCTAAGTCCTCTTTGAGGAAGACGACACCGGTTACGTTTAGGGGGTTCTCCCCGATATTGACAAACTTGGTATTAGATTATTAGGTTAAAGGAATCTTAGGATTGATTTATCACTAAATAACGTCTACATAGAGTCTTGTTCTTGGTTGTGAAGCGCGCCTCACTTATGAATGAGAGGCTATGTGATGCATAGGAATTCTAACTTGTTGATAATCTTAAAATTCAAGACATTAGAGTTGAAATTCTATGTGTCCCTTATCATTATAATCCTTTTATTATGGATATAGGATATGAATATGAGATGGACAACTAAGAGGAGAGTGGATGAATATTTAGCTAAAGCAAGAGTTCTTCCATATGAAAACTCAGCTCCTCCACAAGAAAGTGAATCTCCTAAAGGTGACCAAGGTTTGATCATTCCTCCACCTACGACAGATTGATAGAAAAGGTCGTCCTTTGAGACTTTGTCTCAAGCTATATTTACCAAGCCCAAGTGGTAGTTACTTAAGCTCAAGCCATGACGGCTCAAGAAAATCAGGTTGTTGACCCTGTGTTCAAAAAAATGCTAGTACCATGGCTTCTCTCTTGAGGGACTTCAAAAGGATTAACCTTCCAATATTCTTAGGGTCGAAGTTGAATGAGGATCCTCAATACTTCCTCGATGAGACCTATAAATTTTGTATGCCATGTGGTTAAATTTGAATAAAAAGGTCGAGCTACCTTCCTGTAAACTCAAGGATGTGGCTCAATTATAGTATAACCAATGGATACACAATCGGGCTCTGAGAGTGGGTCCTATAACTATGAAGGCATTTAGAAGGTCTTTTATGGATACTTTCTTCCCAAGGGAGAAAAAGGAGGCCAAACTAAAAGAATTCATCAACATTTGTAAAGGAGGTATGAGTGTGCAAGAGTACTCCTTGAAGTTCACTAAGTTGTCCAAATATGAACCTTTTTTGGTGTGTAATCTAAGGGTTGAGTTGAGTCGCTTTGTTCTGGTAGTGTCCGATTATTTTATTGAAGAGTGCCGTTTTGCATGTTCCATAAAAACATGGATATTTCTCGATTGATGGTGCATGCTTAAAAAGTCTAGGAGACAATACTCAAGTGGAAGAATAGGGAGTTTAAGAGAGCCAACTTTTTTGAGAAAGTTACTTCCTAGGGTAGGCTTGAGATTTAAAACAAGCCTCGGTTCAAGATGAGGGTTTCAAATAATGTTCCTTCCAAATTATCCAAGGCTAATGAGGATAAAGTGTGTAACCTTAAGTCCCAAAAGGGAAGAAGCAGGAATTAACCTAGCAAGAAATATACGTAATCCAAGTGTTGTAAGAACCATTGGGGTGAGTGTCTAGTTGGGACAGAAAATTTCTTTACTTGTGGCAAGAGTTGCCATAATTTTAGGGATTTCACCAATGTGAGGATTCAAGAGAAGGGGAGTCTTCAAGATCAATCAAGCGGTTCTAGTTCCGATGGTCTAAAGAGGAACCATTCTATCCTCCCTACTCTAGGAGTGAGCAAGAAGAATCTCTCGATGTGGTCACCGGTATTTTACAAGTATTCTCTATTTATGTTTATGCTTTCCTAGATACCGGTTGTACTTTATAATTTTTAACTTCTCTAGAATCTAGAAAGTTTAAGGTCCTTCTCTATGTGCTGGTTAAATATTTTTCGGTACCTACCACAGTTGGTGACTCCGTTCTGTCAAGAAGAGTCTTTAAGTGTTATCCTATATCATTGCACAATAAAGTTATATGGGTGGATTTGGTAGAAATTGATATAGTTGATTTTGATGTAATTTTTTGAATGGATTGGATTCATTCTTGTTTTGCTTTTATTGATTTTCAAACAAGGGTAGTCAAGTTCAATTTTCCTAATAAACTCGAATCAGAGAATAAGAGGGGTAACTCAACTCCTAGAGATCGCATCATATCTTGTTTAAAATCTTGTAAAATGATCCCTGAAGAGTGTCTTTATCATATTATTAGGTTTAAAGATCTTGTGTCCAAAATCCCTTCTATAGAGTTGGTCTCCGTAGTGAAGGACTTTCTGAAAATCTTCCCCGATGACTCGCCCAGAATTCCTCCCGAATGGGAAATTAATTTTTGTATTGACTTATTATCGGATACGAATCCCATTTCAATTCTTCCTCATTTGATGGCTTCGGCTGAAATAAAAGAGTTGAAGGCTCTATTCAATAATTTACTAGACAAAGGTTTCATTTAACCTAGTATTTCTCCATGCGGTGCTCTAGTATAGTTTTTGTAGAGGAAGGATGAGTCCGTTAGGATGTGCATTGATTATTGTGAACTTACTGAGGTCACCATTAAGAACTTGTATCCTCTCCCTCGGGTTGATGTTTTTTTGATAAACTTCAATTGGCCATGTCTTTTTCTAAGTTTGACTTGAGGTCGGGGTACCACCAATGTAACACCTTTAAAACGAGTTAGGTGGAACAAGATACTAATGCATGTGTCTTAATATTTTAAAGTCCTAAAAAGATTCAAGACGGGGTGAGGAGGCAATGGTTAACATTTTAATAAGTTTAAAGGTCAAACGTCCAAGAATGTCCATGACATTCGAAAGGTTTTCCTTGAAATAACCTTGTGTGTCTTAGCGTGTTTTGTCAAGTTTTATGTGTTTGTTTTGGATGAAACTGATGTGAGACATTATAAACATGTATACAATCATATATTAGTTAAAAACGTCTGGGTAAATTCCCTAAAGAATAACCAAGGGATCCTTGAGGAGGACCAGTCATGTGAGCAAAAACTTCCTAAGGCAGTCCCACCTACAGAGGGCAATCGACACCCAGTAAGATGGTCGAGACCACGTCGGTAGTGGCTTCAATTGTGACTTAGCCTAGAGAGATAAGATCCCATTTTCCAGTCACTGACCCCATGGATGAAAATCCAGGTCGGTCCATTTGTGGACATACAGTTCATCGATGGTCATGCATCGTTTAGGTCTGCAACCTACGCTTGTTCACTATAAAGTGTAGGGGTGAACATGTAAATTCACCCCACATCCAAATAAATGTTTGGGAGGTTACCTAAGGGTGTTTTGGATATTTATAGTGAGTTTATAAGTCCTAAACTACCTAGATGAAATCATTTTCCCAAATAAAAGCCTAAAATCTCTAAGAAAAGTCTCTAGATTACTATTGAAGTCAAAATTCAAGATAAAGCTTTGATTGAAGATTCTTTGGTGATTCTACATCAATTCTACATCAAATTCGTGGTCTAGCATCAATTGAGTTATGGTTCTCATCCTTGTATCTCTTTTCTTCAAGGAGACAAACATCGAAGTGATTTCCAAGTCTTTTAAAGATGAACAATCAAATTTTGATATATATATATATATATATATATATATATATATATTTATTTATATATATATATATATATATGTATGTATGTATGTATGGGTTCTTGAAATAAAACATTTTGAATAATTATATATTGATTTTTTATGTTAATTTGATTGTTTTAACCTAATTACTATATGAACCAATGTAATTCATGAACCCTTGTGCTTGACTATATGATGGGTGACTTGATCAAGTCTTTATGGTATTTAATTCTTATGTAATTTTATTAGGGCTATTGAATTATTATATAATCATGTAAGAATTGTCAGTATGCTGACCTAAATTCATAAATCCATATTGTATAATCTTTGATTCATTTTCTATTGTATGTGTTGAATTGAATTGGTGATCACAACCATGTGTAAGGGCCTTGGTATAGTGTTGGATGATTTGGCTATAGATTGAAGTGGTGGGAGTGGATTTGTGGTATGTTGCCCTAGCTCTATTTATATTATGTAATTCAGGTCTTGAATTATGTTTATGATTTTTATGGTCCACTATGGTTGCAGTGCAATGTGCTATACTTGTGATTAATGTGGCCTTAGCAAAATTACTTTATGAATTGTGAATTAATGTTGCCTCATTGGCATTACATTATGTATTATGGATTTATCACGTTATAACTTAATATGTGGATACTATAAATGTGTTCATGACTTATTTGTTTATGTGGAGTCAATGCATGAGTTTTTGTAGTTGATAATGTGTTTCTCTAGTATACTATAGTGTAGTCATTGTGTGGCTTACTTGATTTTGACGTAAGATGTTTCTTGATAGATTTTATGATACTTGTGATACATAAGTTGATGATATATAGTAGTGAATGCAGTGATCTTTAGATGATTTTGGTTATGCCTATATGCTTCTAGAATGATATGTTATATGTGAAGTATGTGTGTGTATTGCTTTGTTAGACTTGTGTCCCTAACATGATACACGTATAAAGTGAATATGACTTCATCACTTAGTATGCGAAAACATATTATTCTTTTATGTGTGATTGACATGTGACCTTTAACATTGTTAAGAAGGTCCATTATGTGGAACCTTCAACCCAGTTGTAAGGTTATGATATCCTTGAAGTTCAAAATCGTAATGGTATCCTTCTCGTGTGAGTGGTGGACTTATGGTTGATTTTCTATAATTGGCATGAAATCATCCTTAGGAAATTCATTGATCTAATCTCTTGACAATTGTAGGTAGCCTTAGTTGACCCTGTTTGGCAAGGTGTAATGTTATAGAGTTGTGAACTAGATATTGGAACCTCTTTATGTACTGCTTTAATGAAATACTCTAGGAGAACAAAGGCTAGCACCGAATGAGTTTTGTTTGGGATGTTGCTCTATATAAATGACTTTAGAGAACAAAGAAACCCTTCTGATTTGTTAAACTTGTGCCTACATGGGATGTGTCCTAGTTCTACCATTAGCCCTTAGAACAAACATCCATCAAAGTAGGTTCATAACTCTGAATTTCATTCATAGCTAGTATTATCTTTGTCGATTTTTGCCTATTTTGATCATATGGATACCTATTAGTGTTGGAGAAGTTCTATGAAGTTTAGGTGGTTGTATGGACATTATAGAGGCATTGCACTATTAGGTTTTGAAGATGTTGGTGAATAAGTACCTATGTCTTTTCCCAAGACTATTACTTGAATGTCTCTTAAGTGAAATAATGAACATAATGACTTAAGTTAAGTAGACAGTGTGTTAATTAGTAAGTAATTTTCTAGAATAGTTTAAGGGTTGCCCAATTAAGGTGTGAAGGGGGCATAAAGGATGGTCTTTTCATGTCTTGCCTAGGGAAGTCTTAAGAATGTCTTTAGATAGGTAATTAAATTGAATAAGTAGACATGATCAAAACATAGGTAGTCTTAAGAATCATTTAGGTGATCTTGGAGAGGCTGTATGGGTGTTCTCTTCTTGAATTACTTAAGTAAGTGTATTAATAACTTTTGGGAGGAGAATGTCATATAATATATATATGTTATGTTTTGTAATAAGAATGAGCTTATCCTAGGTACTTTAAAGGATCTCTTCGGTGTGTGTGAAGGATTATATGGGTGGTCGCTTCATAACTTACTCAAGTGTACCTTAGAATCACCTTTGGGAGGAGGATGTAATGTTTATGCATTTTGTAGGTGTTCTTGATGCTATATTTTAAGGTGTGAATTTTATTAGAATTTACACTAATGTTACTATGAAGTCACTGTAAGCTTACTTTATGGTTCTTATAAATTAAAAATTATTAGTAATGTGTTCTAATGGTAATGTTTGCTGTTTTAATGTTGTTTGTATACTTTTATTATGATGTTTTAATAAAAAGGAACATATTTCTCAAAACAAAAATTCTCATGATTTTTTGCATTAATCCATATTATACATTTTATGTGTTTTTTGTCTTGTAAATGTATTTGTCTCATTTTAAGTAGTCTTGAGGATCATTTAGGCATGCTTAGTGAGGATGTATGAGCGGTCTCTATTTGTGTTGCTTACGTGAGTCTCAGGATAACATTTAGTGGGGGAATTATATGCAAGAAGGTGTCAAGATGAAGTGGATAGAGTTCACTGTAACAGTGAAGATGGTCAATGTAGCAACGATATTGCTTACTGTAGTGTGGATCCTTAAAATGTAATTATTTGATTAAGTTATTTCTTATGTGCTTCTAAGTTTATAAATGTTGTTCTTATTATTATATTATGATATAAATCAAAAGATAAATATTTCCAATAAATGTCCGTTTTCATGATTTTTATGTATTATGTCATACTTAGTACATGTGCTTGTACTAATTCCATGCTTTTATTTATCTCTATAAGGGTTAGTAGGTGAGGAGCATTTGGGAATCAAGACTTGGATCATAGCATCTTTCAGGGGAAGTTGAAGTATGTCCTCATTTGAGTTGAGGGCATAGATGTCTTTTATTCCTCTATTGAAGTATTGTAATAGACTTAGCAGTACTATATTTCTATTGTGTATGGGTCATAGCCCAAGTAGTCTTATGCCGAAGATTTGATGAAATAAGACTTAGTATTTCCAATGAGTTTTGTAATGAAAGAGATTTTAAAGACTATGAAAATGTTTGTGAAATGTTTTAATTCCGCACTACATTTTACTATGTATATGCGATGAACGATATGAAAGGGCTTGGATAAGACCTCCTAGAGGTCAAGTATTCCGGTTGCACTCTGAGAGTTCCATATCTTCTAGGATGTGGTCTCGGGAATTGATAAGCTTGGTATAAGAGTATAGGTTATCAAAGTAATAAAGTCCATGTCTAGTAGAGTTGCGACCATTGGTGTGAGTCGCTATACATCTATGTGCGAGAGGCTATGGAAGATTGAGTTTCCCTTATTTTTTTCTCCTATATCATGACGTACAATAAAAGTTATGAGTACTCTTTTCTTATGGTTTTTCAAGAGGATCAAAGTCGGAAGAGGGTGAGGATGATGATGATGGTAAGTCTTGTGTTCCTTTACTATTATCAGTTCCTTCTAAGTAGGGGAGTAGAGGTAGTAGAAGGGATAAAAAGTCATAGAAGCATGTTGCACGTGCATGGTGTTTAGCGTCTAATTGAAAATAAATTTCATTGATTTCTCGCATTGTGCATTTAATGAAGTTATGATGATGTTGTAAGATGGTATTAGGTGATTTTATCTTTCATATTCGCATGTTTCTATCATCAATTGCCTAAAAGTTGGATTTTTAAATTTTTTGGACAATTCACTTTAAGGACTGCCTGCTAACTATAAGAATTTTTAGAATTGGCTAAATCATTCTTTGGTTAAAAATTGTTGTAATGTTGTTAGAACTGATGTATATGAGCATAATAATGAATAAAAGTAAGTTTTTTCTTTTTGGAATTCGGATGTCAGTTTTATAACATGATGAGTTATATAATCTTCTTCTATTTTCTTGTTGTATTGTGATACTCTTGATTGTGTGAATTTGATGTTTTATCATTGACTATGTGTTTTGTGGTTTGGAGTTGAGTTTCTAGTTGATTCTTTATTTTTGGAAGTGCTCTGAGAGTGACAAGTTTCATTCGAGGACAAACGTTGTCCAAGAAGTGGAGATTGTAAGATCATGAAAATGATAAAGTTGAATCTAGATCCTAACATGGTTTTAATGAAGTTCTAAGGTCCTAAAATGGTATATAATTTGTTATTGAGGCAGTGTCTAAGTGCTTAGGTGCATTGTAAATCAAATGTCAAGGGACGACTATGACGTTCGATGACTAAGTAACCTATGTTCCTCATATATGTTTATATATATTTATGTTTAATTCACGAGTTTATCAGGTCCTTAAATGAGTTATTAGGGTGTATATAGGCATTGTGTCAAGCTTCTTGCCCTTTTGAGGTTAAACGTAAAAGTATGTCCTTGACGTTTGAAAGGTTTGTGTTTAAACGACCTTGTGTGTCTAAGAATATTTCATCATGTTTTACATGTTTATTTTTTATGAAATTCATGTGGGAGGTCCTAAAATCATATACGAGCATATTTGGGTTGGAAACGTCTGGGTGAAAGTCCCGATGGACCAACCAAGGGTCCTTGACTAAGGACCCTTCATGAGTGCCCAAGCTGTGAAAAACCATTCCAACCTACGGGAGCGATCGACGCTCAGTGGGTAAGTTTACGTCCTGTAGGTGAGGAGTGTGGGTTGAAAATTAGGCATGGGAGAGTTTCATCCAAAGACCAGCTACAGTACCAAACCACGAACAAACACAATGGTCTGTTGGTTGGGTGACAGTCTTTTGATTAGTCCGTTGGTGGTGGACTGCCTTCCTGCGCAGTTCACTGTAAAGTCTAGGGGTGAAGTTTTAAATTCAGAATACTTCCTAATATTACTTTGGGCAGTTCCTTAAGGGTCTTTTTGGTATTTTAGACATATTTATAAGCCTTTAACACTTACGAGAATTCATTTTTCAAAATAAAAACCCAAAATCCCCTATAAATTCCCTAGAACTCCATTGAAGCCAAAAATTAAGAAAGAGCTTGGATTAAAGGTTTGAGTTGTAATTCTTCATCAAATTGGAGTATTAGGATCATTGTGGATGTTTTTTTGATTCTTCACACTCTATTTATCAAGGAGCCTAAATTCAATGAAGTTTTCTAAAGTTTTAAAATATGAACTTGTACAATTTTATGGTCTATCCATGGGTTCTTACGTTAAAGGTTTTGAATAAATATGTATTGATTATATTGTTGTTGTTTAGATGATTTTTACTCAATTAACCTATGAAATAATGTAATTTGTGAACCCAATTTATGTTACTACTTTATGGGTTACTTGATATTGTCTAAATGCTTATGAAATGTAGTGTAGTTTTCTATGGGTTATTTAATGTTGTAATAATTGTATTTAATTGGTGTATAGGTTGTACTAAATTTATAAATATATATTGAATTAACCTATATTCTTTAAGTATTATGATTTATGCATTGAATTGATGTTCATGGACATGGGTAAGAGCCTACTTGTATTAAATTGGATGATTTACGCATAGATTGAAGTACAGAAAATGAATTGGTGGTACACTTCCATAATTCCCATTATTTTATGTGATTTAGCTGTTGAATGATATTGTTATTGGTATGGTCCACCTATTGTGGCAGTGTTATGTGCATGATGTGGCCTTGGCGGCGTTTATGTATTATGATGATCATTGCCTTGTCTGCAACTACTTGAAATAATATGATCATTTGTGTAGTTAATTATGTGAAGTTTGATGATAAATATATTCATGTGAAGTAATGTAAAAGTATGTGGTTTCGTCCATCGAAGTTGTTAGGTGATCATGTTAGACTATGACTATGTGTTCATCTTCAAGTTAATGCATGGTCGTTCCTACTTGACAATATGAGTCTATAATGGTTATATTTATGATTTTATAGTATGAATAAAATGAGAAAGATATGATAAGAGTCACTCCTAAGTGCTTCAAAGAATGGTATGCTATATGCAATAAAGTAAAGTATGTTGTGTCTTGTCTTGGTAGACGTGTCCCTTACTTGATGCATGTATAAATGTGAATATTAGATGTATTGACTTAGGATGATAAATTCTCTTACTATTGAATGTGTAAATCATATGAGGCCATGATTTTTGTTAAGATGATTTTTTATGTGATACCTTGAACCTTGTGGTAAGGTTATGAACCTTGAACACTGAAGTCGTAATGGTATCGTTCTTGTAATGAATGATGGTCTTAAGGTTGGTCAGATGAAAAGACATCATATCAATCCTTAAAAAAGTCATTATGATCTTTTTTTTGCCATTGTAAGGCATCCCTAGGCCATCTCTTTTGTAGGGTAAGTGTAATTGGGTTATGAAATTGATATGGAACCCCTTTGTATGAACCTTTATTGTGAATTACTCCATGAGAACAAAGGATAGCAACGAGTGAGTGTGGAAACGGAAGTATTTCTTGTTAATGGATGAGGCTAGAATACAAAATAATCCCTTCATATTCCTTAACCATGTGCCTACATGGGATGTGTCAAAGTTCTACCATTGCCAAGCAGAACACCCTTAATCAAAGTAGGTTACAATTCCAGATTCCATTTCTTACTAACATTGTCTATGTCGGTTATTGACTATTCTCATCGTGTTTGATACATATTATCATTACAGAAGTGCTATAATGTTTAGGTGGCGACATGGGATGCTTTCCAGACATTGCGTAATAAGCTTTGAAGATGTTTGTGAGAGTCCCTAGGTCTTTTCCAAGACCATTTCTTGAATGTCCTCTATATGATGAATGTCTTTTAATGAACTAATGAAATAGTGGCTTATGTTAGAAAGCATGTAAAATAATGAGATACCTAATCTTGAGTGACTTAAGGATTCGTTAGTTGAAATGTGAAGAGGGAATAAGGGATGATATTTTCATGTCTTATTTAAGGAAAGAGAGGTTGGTTGATTTTTATGAATGATCTAAACTTAAGATGTATTAAGGATTATTAGGTAACCTTGAAGATAGTGTATGGATGTTCTTTTGTAAGAGTACTTAAGTAAGTCTTTTGATAGCCTTGGCAAGAAGAATGTCATATTATACATGTTAGTTGTTTTGGTGTCTTTTAATTGTATGTGTCTCATTATATGTAGTATTGAGGATCCTTTATGCATGCTTAGAGATGGTGTATGGACGTTCTCAATTTGTGTTGCTTAACTGAGAGTTATGATTGTTTTTTAGTGGGGGAATTATATGCTAGAAGGTGTCTAATATGAAGTTAATAGAGTTTAGTGTAACATTTATATTTCCTACTTTATTGTGGATACTAAAAATGTGATAATTTGATTATGTGATTTCTTATGTTATTAAGTTTATTAATGTTCTTTTTATGATTATATGATAATATTTAAATCAAAAGATGCATAATTTCCAATAAATGTCGATTTTTATGATTTTTATGCATTATGCCATACATAGTACATGTTGTTGTTCTAATTCCATAATTTTATCTATCTCTACAGATGTTGGTAGGTGAGGAGAATTATGGAAGAAAGACTTGGATCGTAGCATCATTCAAGTGAAGTTCACGTATGTCCTTATTTTACTCGAGGGCTTATTATCTTTTATTCATTTTATTCCTCTTATTTAATTATTGTAATAGACTTACTAGTACTACATTTCTAGGTTAATGGGTCATGTCTCAAGTACTCTTGTGTCGAAGATTTGATAAAATGAGACTTAGTATTTCCTATGAGTTTTTTTATGAAAGAGATTTTAAAGAGTATGAAAATATTTGTTAAATTTTTTAATTCAACACTACTTTTCACTATGTATATGCGATGAATGATACGATAGAATTGTATAAGGCCTCCTAGAGGTTAAGTACGCCGGTTGCACTCCAAGAGTGCTATATCTTCTAGGGTGTGGTCTCGGGATATGACAAGCTTGGTGTTAGAGCATAGGTTATGAAAGTAGTATTAGAAATAAAAAAGTTTCATCAAGTTACGTCTATTAGAGTATAGATCATCGATGTGAGTTGCGATACATCTATTGGCGAGAGGCTATAAGACGGTCTTGTTTCCCTTATTTTCTACTCGTATGTCGTGTCGTAAAGTAAAAGTTATGATTACTCTTTTCTTGTGGTTTTCCAAGGGGATCAAAGCCAGATGAGGTTTATGATGATGATGTTAAGTCTAGTGTTCGTTTAGTGTTATGGGTTCCTTCTAAGTGGGGGAGTGTGGTTAGTAGATGCTCTACAAAGTCATAGAAGCATGTTGCATATGCATGGTTTTAAGGAGCCTTATTGAAATTGAATTTGATTGATTTATGTAATTCTGTATTTCATTAAGTTATGATTATTTTGTAAGATATGTTTATGTATTTTAGATAGCATATAAGTATTTTTCTATCATCAATAGTGTAAGTTACATTTTTGAAAAAATTAAACAATTCACTCTAAGGACTCCTTGTTCACTGTAAGAATTTTGAGAAATTTACTAATTCATTCTTAAGTTGAAAATTATTGTAATTTTGTTAGAACTGTTGTATATAAGAATAATAATGAATATGAAATAAGTTCTTGCTATTTGGAAAGAAGGATCTGAGTTTTAAATCATGATGAGATCTAGAATTTTTTTGTAGTTTCTTGTTGTGTTGTTATACTTTTGATTGTGTGGAATTGATGTTTAATCTTTGACTATGTGGTATGTGGTATGATTTTGAGTTTCTAGTTGAATCTCTGTTCTTGGAAGTGTTCGGATAGTGAAAGTGTCATTCGAGGACGAATGTTGTCCAAGTGGGGAGATTGTAAGATCCCGAAAATGAAAAAGGTGAAGCTAGATCCTAAAATTGTTTTAATGATGGTCTCGGGTATTAAAATGGTATATAATGTGTTATTCAGGGAGGTTCAAAGTTCTTAGGTGCATTGGAAATCAAACGTCAAGGGACGACTAAGACGTTCGACGACAAAGTCACCTATGCGCCTCATATGTGTTTATATATTTGTATGTGTGATTAATGATTTTATCAGGTCCTTAAATAAGTTATTATGTTCTATATAGAAAATGTGTCATGTTTCTTGCTGTTTTGAGGTCAAACGTAAAAGAACGTCCATGACGTTAGAAAGGTTTGACTTTAAATGACAATGTGTGTCTAAGAATGTTTCATCAAGTTTTAAATGTTTATTTTTCATGACATAAATCTGGGAGGTCCTAAAATTATAGACGATCATATTTGGGTTGGAAACGTCCCGGAGAAAGTCCCCAAGGACCAACCAAGGGTCCTTCAGGAAGGACCCTTCATGAGTACCCAAGCTGTTAAATACCAGACTAACATATGGAGGCAATCAATGCCAAGTGGGTCAGTCGATGCCCCTGTATGTGATGGGGATAGGTTGAAACTTAGGAGTGGGAGAGGTGCTGCCAAGGACCAGCCACAGTCCAAAACCACGGACCAACAGAACAGTCTGTTGGTTGGGTCGATTGCGTCGTTGGTGGTGGACTACCTGCCTACGCAGTTCACTGAAAAGTGTAGGGGTGAAGTTGTAAATTCACCCCAATTCCAAATAAGATTTTGGGAGGTTCCTAAAGGGTATTTTGGTATTATAAACATGTTTATAAGCTTTCAATAATTAAGAGTATTCAATCTTAAAAATAAAAATCCAGAATTCATTAGAAATTCCCCTGAACTTTATAGAAGCCAAAACTCAAGGAAGAGTTTGAATCGGATATTTGATTGGTGATTATTCATAAAATTGGAGGTTTATAATCATTGAGGTATGGTTTTTGATACTTGAAATTCTACTCATCAAGGACCCCAAGTTCAAAGAAGTTTTCTAAAGTTTTCAAAGATGAACTTGTACAATTTTATTATCTGCCCATGGGTTCTTCCATTAAATGCTTTGAATAATTATGTATTGATTATATTATTTTTATTATATGATTTTAAATCAATTAACCTATGAACCCATGTAATTGATGAACCCTAGTTATTGACTACTATATGGGGTACTTGATATTGTCTTAATGTTAATGAATTCTTGTGTTGTTTTCTATGATCTATTGAATGATGTAAGAATTGTTTTCTATTGATTTATAGGTTTATGATATTGATAAATCTATATTGAATTAAACTAGATTCATTTAGTATTATGATTTATGAATTGAATAAATTTTCATGGCGATTGGAATTGAATTGGATGATTTAGACATGGATTGAAGTTAAGAGAATGGATTGGTGGTATTGATGCCCTATTTATCTTTATTTTATGTAATTTAGATCTTGATTATGTTGCAATCAGTATGACCCGCTTATGGTGGCGTTGTTATGTGAATGATGTGGCCTTGTAGTTATTACTCATGACCTTTTTGGAAACTACTTGAAGTAATATGATCATTTGTGTATTTTACTATATGAAGTGTGATCATATCTACATTTATGTGAATGAATTTGTATGTATGTGTTTTTTTCTATTGAAGTTATTAGGTGATCATGTTAGGCTATGACTATGTGTTCATGTATGTGGGCTTAAAGTTGATACATGGTTTTTCTTACATGACTATATGAGTCGATAATGGTTATATTGATGATATTATACTAATGAATAGATTACATAAAGATGATAAGGGTCATTCCAAAGTTCTTATAAGAATGATATGCTATATGTAATAAATTAGAGTATGTTGTTTCTTGTGTTGGTAGACTTGTGTCCCTTACTTGATGCATGTATGGAAGTGAATATGAGATGTATTGAATTAGGATGATAACTCTTATTATTTAATGTGTTAATGATATGAGACCTTCAATATTGGTAAGAGGGTCATTTATGTGCAACCTTGAACCTTGTAGTAATATTATAAACCTTGTAGTTGAAAGTCGTAATGGTATCCTTCTTTTAATTAATGATGGATATAAAGTTTGTTGGCTGGAACGACGTCATATCAATCCTTATGAAAGACGTTATGAGATTCTTGTCACCATTGTAAGGCATCCCTAGGGGACCTCTTTTGTAGGGTAAATGTAATTGAGTTATTAACTAGATATGGAACTCGTTTGTATGAACCATTAATGTGAATTACTCCATGAGAACAGAGGCTAGAACAGAGTGAGTATGGTAAGGGAAGTATAGTTAAAGGATAACGCTAGAATACAAATTAAGTCCTTCATATTCCTTAACTATGTTCCTACATGATATGTGTCCAAGTTCAACCATTGGCAAGTAAAACACTCTCCATCGGAGTAGGTTACCACTCCAGATTCCATTTCTTGCTACCATGACATATGTCGATTATTGTCTATTCTCATCATGTGAGATACATATTAGAATTAAATAAGTTCTATGAAGTTTAGGTGGTCGTATGGGACACTATATAGACTGTGCACAATAGGGTTTGAAGATGTTAGTGAGAGTCCCTAGGTCTTCTCCAAGACCATTACATGAAATCCTCTATGTGATGAAAGTCTATTAATGAACTAATGAAATAATGACTTATGTTAGAAAGCATGTAAATGAATGAGTACCTAATCTAGAGTGATTTAAGTATTCCTTAGTTAAAATGTGAGGAGGGAATAAGGGATAATCTCTTCATGTCTTGTCTGGGAAAGTCTTGAGAATGACTCTAGTTAGGAAAGTTGGTTGATTCTTTAGGCATGAGATAAACGTAGGAACTCTTATGGATTATTTAGGTAACCTTGAACAGGGTTTATGGGTGTTCTCTTCTATAAGTACTTAAGTAAGTCTTTTGATAGCTTTTGTAAAGAAATTGTCATATTAAAGATGTTGTGTGTTTTTGCGTCTTTTAAATGTATGTGTCTCATTATAAGTAGTCTTAAGGATCATTTAGGCATGCTTAGAGCGGGCGTATGGGTAGTCTCTCTTTATGTTGCTTAAGTGACTCTTAGGATAACTTTCAGTGGAGGTATTATATGCTAGAATGTGTATAAGATGAAGAGAATCGAGTTCACTATAGCTATGATATTGCTTAGTGTAATTTTGATCTTTAAATTATGATAATTTGATTAAGTGATTTCTTATGTGCTTCTAAGTTTATAAATGTTATTCTTATGATTATGTTATGATATTTAAATCAAAAGATGCATACTTCTAGTAAATGTCAGTTTTCATGATATTTTTGCATTATGCAAGACTTAGTACATGTGGTTGTACTAATTTCATGTTTTTATCTATCTCTGTAGTTGGTAGGGGAGGAGCATTTGGTAAACAAGACTTGATCGTAGCATCATTCAATTTAAGTTGATGTATGTCTTCATTTGATTGGAGGGCATAGATATATTTTATTCCACTTATTGAAGTTGTGTAATAGACTTAGTAGTACTAGACTTCTATTGTGTATGGGTCATGTCCCAAGTACTCTTGTGTCTAATATTAGATGAAATGAGACTTAGTATTTCCTATGATTTTTTTATGAAAGAGATTTTAATGACTATAAAAATATTTGTAAAATTTTTTAATTCCGCACTACTTTTCACTAAGTATATGCCATGAACGAGACGAAAGGGCTTGTATAAGAACACCCAGAGGTCAAGTACGCCGGTTGCACACCAAGACTGCCAAATCTTCTAGGATATGGTCACAGGATTTGACAGAAATACCCGATGATTCATGATCCTCTAAGGTTGTCTTGATTTGTTTTAAATTAGTTTTCCCTAAATGTGGGATTATGAGTTAAGTAGAAGTGTAGTTTAAATCTTTATCATTTCCTTTTTATTCATATAGAAGCTTGATAGTTACAATGTCACAGTAGCTTGTTGCATGGTTTGTAGGAGTCTAGTTGAAATCAATTTCATTGTTCTCCTTGCATTGTGCATTCCATGAGGTTATGTTTATGTTGTAAAATGATTTTACATGATATTGTCTCTTACATTGTCACGCCTTAATAATAAATTGCATAAAATATGAATTATAGAACTATTATGCATGCTTCACTATGAAGATTTGGTATTCACTGTAAGAAATTAAGATTTTGCAAAAACATTATTTTCATGATGAATTGTTTCAATGTTTATAAAAATGATGTATATGATCATGCTTAATATTAGAAGACATAGTTCCTACTTAAATGGAGAGATAAATGTTTGCTTTGAATTGTGGAACTAGTTCCAAATTGTTTGTGTTATTTGAGAATTCTTGATGATATGAAGTTTGTGTTCCATGTGAATTTGGTGCATTGACTATGAATATTTTGACCATAATGTATTGTGTTATATAAATGTAGTTGAGTCCTTGATGCCCCTAAAAGTGTTTAATGTAATTTGAGGACGAATGTTGTTCGAAGTAGGGGAAAAAGCGACGTCCCTAATACGAACTACGTAAAACTAGAGATTCACATGTTTATGATGACTTAATTATGTGTTAAAATTATTGATAATGATGTTTTGAGTAAGTTTCTAATGTTTGACGATGTTTGGAAGTCAAACGTCCAAGAACTTCCATGACATTCGAAAGATTTTGTTGGGAATGTGCTTTTGTGTTCCTGTATGTTTTTGAAAGTTTTACGTGGTCGTTTTGGTTTAAAATTCTGTGAGAGGACCCTAAGATATAGATGACCATGTATAGGGGTTGAACGTCTGGGTAAAAGTCCACCTAGGTTCCACAAGGGGTCCTAGAAGAGGACTCAAGACTTGGCGAGAAAACTGCCAAGTCTGCCTCAATCTACGCTCCTCACCTTTTGTCAGTAGGCTGAATGATGCCTTGCCGCTATGGGATATAATACACTCTTAGTGGTAGAATCATAAAAAACATGTGACCATCCTCATGACCAATCAACGCCCCAGAAGGACGGGCCGTCGACCAAGTGATGCCCCGTAGTTAGTTGTCAGTTGATGATCATTGTAAAGTTGAAGGAAATTCAGCCAAGGCTTGGTGTGTTTTGGTAAATACACCCCAAGTATTCTGTGAACCATGCCTTATTATTTAAGGGTCATTAAGTTATTTAAAGTTGGTTTAAAGTCCTAGACCTATACAAGACTTCATTTAAAAAAATTCAAAACACTCCCTCAAGAAAGAGCTCTCTCAAACTCCATAAAAGCTAGATTTAAAGGAAGGTCATAAGGTAAATGTTGTGGATGTTTTTTTCATCAAAATTTAGTGGGTTTCATCTCATTGAAGTATGGTAGTTATTCCTTGATCTTTGTTTCATTCAAGGAGTCACTTCAAAGAGATTTCAAAAAGGGTTTTAAACCCCATCTTCTCCTATATTTGACTCCAACAATGGGTCTTTGCATAAAAACATTTTAAGTATTCCAATAAATTGTTTCTAGTTTTAGTTTGTAATGTAATGTCAAAACTTCAATGCAACTATGGTTATGCATATTTCAAACTTTTAGCTTATTAAGTGGGTCTAATGAACATGAGTGGATAATGCTAGAACTTTGGTTTTCTTTATGGTTATATTGTGATTAGAAACTGTCTTAAGGGCTATTTGATGATGAATTATTGGAGAAAATGAGAAAGGGTCGAAAAATCTTGGATGAATGATAAGTTGGTTATATTGTGTAGGTCTTATTGTGAAAGGCTCTTTAGTGGTGTGGTCCACCTTAATTGGCAGTGTTTACTTCAAGTATATGAATATGTATTTTATGTGTGTTTTCTTAATATGGCCTTGAAAGATTACTGTGTTAAGTAAAGTGAATATGATGATGTTTACATTCCTTATGAAGCTTGAAATGTATGTTTTGTAGATATTATATCTAACTTAAGTATATTTATACGTAAAGCATGCTAGTGTGTGAAAAGTGATTAATGTGAGTATGAGCATGTTTAGGAGTCAAGTTATGAAAACGGTGATTATGTGAAGGATGTGCTCACATGTATTCTTTCTCTCACACATTTTGAATGAATGAATGAAGTTTATGAATGTGAATGGGGGATTTTAGGGTAGACGTTGTTTGTAAGTTGAGATTAAGTGTTTTTACCATCCCTACTACCTATATAGTATGAAAAGGGGAGTTTTAGGGTGAACACTCTTTGTATGTTTAGATGAAATGATTAGCAAAAACCTCACTATTCCCACGAGATATCTAAGTTAGGTTGGATTATGGATACACTTCGTGAGTTGAAATGTGGTGTCAATAGATACCCTTAACCTTTAGTAATGAATGTTTAAGACCCTATGGGAAGTTATGCTTAGCACCGTAAGGATTTAAAGAAGGGATTTGTAAAACTTCGAAAATCCAACTCAAAACATAAAGCATAATATGGATGTCATGAAGTATCGACACTTTTTTTAATTCCATTCTAATGAATATATGTCATTTAGCATGTTTAGAAACCAAAAGGACCAAGAACGTCCATGATATCCATTAGTTTTTTCAAAGAGATACTAGCGTGGATTAGCCTATTTGACTAGCTTTTAAGAGTCGAAAATGCATGAAATATGGGGGAAGGATGTTTAACATGATTAGAGTCGATTCGTGTTTCCAAACATCTGGATACGACTCCCCAAGAACCAACCAAGGGCCCTGGAAGAGGACCCTTGGACATTGGTATTAACACTGCCTGGGCAGTGTGTAACCACGAGATGCCGGCGATGATCCATGTATGGATCGAGGGGCCTCATTTCCAACCTTACACTTAGAATAATGTTTGAAGCCCTCGCCTGCCCGTTGATGGACCAATAATCCGTCGATCGTTGTCTAGTTGGTGGGGCTACAATTATCCTACAAGTTTTAACTTAACCTCATTGAATTAATTAAGTGGTTAGGTGGTTATATAGGGGATCAAGAGAGCCTAATTAAGTTAATTAACCGCCAATATTAAAAAACCCAACCCCATTAGATTAATTACAATTCAAAAAACAAATCCTCTCCCTTCTCTTTTCTTTCTCTCTCTATTGGAAGACACCATCTCAGACAAAGCTAGGGAAGTGTTTTGGGGGCTGTCAAGGGGCGATTTCACCATTGAATCTTCATCAAACTTTGACGTATCCTACATACAATAGGGTTTCATAATAGGATTCCATGGGTATCTCTCATTGTCTATGTCGGTTAAAGCTAGGCTTCACAAAAGAATATAATGAACTAAGTATTCTAAAGGGTGTACTACTTAGGGTGATTGTTGTATGGGAAACTATCTATCGATTGCACAAGTAGGCACTTCGAGGGATTCTTGGTGTGTCCTTATATGATTGAATGAATGGTTCATTATGTAATGTAAATAAAGTTATGTGGCTTTGTTTATAATGTAAGGAAATCATTGTTAATATTATGTCTTGTCTAATGAAGGTTATGAATGATGAATGTGGTGTGCTTAATCTAAGGAGATATTCAAGTAGTACTAGGTGAGAGTAGTAGTATGGGATGCTACTCTTACATTGCACTATGTAACTTGGGCGTTTCCTTGAAGAAGTGTTCTTATCTGAAGTCCTTAAATGTATTTATGTTCTTTAGTATTTATGGTGTTGAGTATTGGCTTGTTACCCTTGTGAAGTAAGCCTATAATTGGTAGTCTTGACGATCACTTGGGTGTGTATTGAAGGGACTGTTTGCGTGATTTATTCATGTCCTACCATAATGAGTCTTACATAACTTTGTGTAGGGAAACTTCAAGGGACATGAGTTCACTGTCAGTTTAAATGAGAAAGGGTTCACTTTAAGTTTCAATGAAAAAGAGTACACTGTAAACGTTCTTGAGTTTACTGTAAGGCGTGTTTTGTAGGTAAAATTATGGAGGTTTTATCTTATCTTCTAAATGAGGATTTATATTTTTTTACTTCCATATTCATGAACGATTTATTAAACATCATGAAAGCTTTATGTCTACTAAAGTGTCCCTCTCACATGTGTTTTCACATAATGTCATACTTCATACAACTTGATGTTTAGAGGGCAAGCTTGGCAAGTTAACACTCTCAAGACTCAGTATGTCCTCATATATTTGAGGACATAGTATATGTTTCTTTAGCTATCCAATAAGACTGGTATAAGACTTTATATGTATGTTTTTTCAATGTAAAGGGTCGTGACCCTACGATACTTATGTTGTTTATTGAAGCTGGCTTGTGACAACGACATCTATGCTTAGTATTTATAATAGAGTTTCTTATTATTATTCATGTGAAAAGTTTTAAATCCGCACTACTTTTCATATCTTATGTAAAAATTGATATTTAAGAAGCTTGTACAAGATCATGATAGTTCAAGTATGTCTTGTTACGACTCAAGAGTGCTCCCTTCTTCTAGGGTGTACTTGCCAGTCTTGACATTGTAACAGCTCAAAAATCAGACCAAATATTTAAAAAAAAAACTAACCTGAAGAAACCATGATGTGTAGACCTGCCCATAGTCGATAACTAGACTTTACCAGCTGAGGCATCAGACATTGGGACACTTCACTGGATTTCAGAGTTTGTGATCCTTAACACTGATGGTTTGAGGGCCAGTGAAGTCCGACAGTAGTTCCCCCCTTGTCCAGGCCCTCATATACCATGCATAAGTTGAAACTATGAATGCCTTCACGGTCAAAGGTTTTTATGACGACTCTTGGGAGAGTCCATGAGGAATTAACTGGAGATTACCGAAATTAAATATTTAATCAAAACATAGAAAAACAGAACCTAGAGAAATGAAAGAGGTGACAGAACCCTAGTTCAAGAACAAAATAAGATTAGATCAGTTCTAGTATTGGAATAGAAATATTTCTCCGTTGAATTTGTAACTAGGTATGTTAGACTTCACTAGTAGGCTCCTTTTACCAATTACGTTACTAGATTTCAGTCAAATTTTTGACCTCTTATGATAACTTGATCTAGGGTTTCTAGAACATAAGAGGATTATCATGAATGAATTATTTATATGTTTCAAATTATATTATCATGACGTGATTTAATTAATTCATGAATTTAAGAACCGTTGAAATGTATTCTTTTTTTCTTGAATAACACATGTTATGTTAGATATCAGCATTTCCAATGCTACATGCCTGAGTCTTGAATGTGTCATATTCAGTATATTTATGTGCATTCTCAGTTTGCATGTAAATTTTAAATTAGGAATTATATTACAATAATTCATTCATAATATTTTAATCATTTATTCTATTGGGAGTAGCATAATACCTAGTTGGACTAGGATTGGTCACACCTAAAGTCCTAGAACTACGAGCTAAGTAGTTTGTATTTCCCCTCAACGGGCATCATTTAGTAATCACGCCACTCATGCCTCTATATCTGTTGTAGGGTATATTGGGTAATATCAATGGGACATATACACCAGACTCCATACTTAGTGCTTTTATTATCAGTTACTAGTAGCTCCTACAGTTCAATAAGACTCCAGTGCGTTAACTACACATCTATATCGTCAATATTCAATCTCAATATGTTTTCGTTTTGTCATTTCATTTAGCAAGTTGTGTCTCCAGTTTCATATAAAAAATATATACTTGGCTTGTTGCTTGTTAAGTTATTTGTTAGTTCAACTTTACTCTATCCAGCATGTCTAGTACCTTTCCTATACTTATGCATATTGTGTGCTACATCATCTCTTGATGTAGGGTTTAATTCTCAGCATCTAGATCACGCTTTGATAGGTTCCCAATCTCCAATTTAGAAACATCATTGGTGATTCCTCATTCTTCTAAGATAATAGTAATGTTATCTTTGAAGTATTTCTGTCATTTATGTAACACCTCTAAATTGGCTTAGGTAAAACTACACCCTAACATGTTTTTCATAAGGTTTTATTGTAATAAAATTATTTATAATATTTTTTATAGGTACTTTTTATTGCTTGTGAGTTTTTGGAGATCGAACATTCTTGAACATCCAAGACGTCCGAAAGTTTTGCCTTGAGACATGCTTGTGTGTTCTAGTGTGCCTTGGCATGTTTTATGGTGTGCATGGAGTTCAAATTAATAGGATATGTTCCTAACTTCTCCAAGAGTATTTTATTTGGAAACTTCTGGTCACGACTCCTCAAGGAGCGATAGGGGTCCTTGAGGAGGACTTAACATTGGGCTAGCATGCTTCCCAAGGCAGCAACTTTTGTTCTTAGTGGGAACAAGTCCGCGTCGCAGACTTGGTTCAAAGACACCCAAAATTTGGCCCTTGTCATAGAAACAAGCCGGACACTATTATTTTGGAAATTATTTTCAAAAATCATGTGGGAGAACTCCGTGTCGCGGACTTAATTACCGACGGAAGTTCTGAAAAATTAAGTTTAGTTTCACTTTGTTAAAAGGTCAAATAAGTACAAAGGTCTTTTGGGTCTTTTGGGATTATTTATAGGCGGTTATTGAACCTTTTTAAACCTCAATTCACCCCTTTAAGTCAAAACCCTCAAGTCCAAAACAAAACCTCTCCATCTCTTCTCTTCAAAAACTTCCATTTCATAAAGCTTTAAAGATCCAAGGTAGAAGACAACTTTTTCAAGTTTTTATATATTAATTTAATGGGATTTCTTCACAATTAAGGTACGGTGTTTCATCCTTGAATTCTCTTTCTTCAAGGAGTAAATTTCAATGGTTTTAAAATATGATAAAAACATGAAATCTTCTATTTTGAATTATAGCCATGGGTTCTTGTATAAAACATTTTGACTCAATGAATTCTGATTTAATTGATGTTAATTTTGATGATTTTTGATTAAAAACTCCCTGAACCATGCAATCATAATTTCCTTATTTTGACAATATTATGTGTGATTTCATCATGTCTCAGTTGTATTGATTTCTTATGTAGATTTTATTGGGCTATTGATATATCTATGAATTATGTTAGAATTGTATATAGGATGCCTTAATTTGATGATTTTCATATTTGATCTTGTTGGATCATTGTATATTGTGATTATTGGGTTGAACTGGTTATCATGGCTATTGGTAAGAGCCTTTGTTGATTGATATCATTGAATTGGATAGTGATTGGCGATGTTGACATTGGAATTATGGTATATTGACCTAACTGCTACAATATTGTGTAGTACAGGATTTAATACCAATGTTTGGTATGGTCGAGTTATGGTGGCGGTGCTTATGTGATATACTTGTGAAGAATGTGCCATTGTCAACATTTGCTTTATAAGTTGTGATAATATCATGTTTTTACTTGTGATGGTGATTAAGTGAAGTATGAGTTTGATTATGTATATGTGTAAGGTGAAAGCATGTGTTCTGCTATTTTATTATAAGTAAGCATGATAGACTATAGTTTTGTCATTATGTGTGTATAATTGATATTTAAATATGATCCTTCCTAATGGACTATATGATACATGTGATGGATTATATTTATTTACTATAGTAGTGTGTAGGGTGACTTGTATGTATCCTTCGTTTACTCTATATGTTTAACTGATATTGTACATAGGTTAAGATGATAATGAATTGTGTCTTCTTTTGGTAGACCTTTGTCTTTTAATTGATACATGAAGAATAGGAAAATGAATCCTTGACTTAGTAGGCTAAAGAACGTTTGTCATGAATGTATATGAATGATTGAAATGTGATCTTGAGTAAGGTTAAGAAGATCATTTATCTGGAACCACTAAAAATGAGGTTATGATATCCTTGAAGCTCAAAGTTTTAATGGTATCCTTGTTGTGTGAATTTTGGACTTATGGTTTGTTGGACAGAATGACATAAAATCATCTTTAGAAGTCATTGAGCTATCTTAGTAACCATTGTAGGCAGCCCTAGTGTACCCTCTTTTGCAAGGTGTTATATGATTGGGTTATGACAAGATATGGTACCTCTTCATATGATCCTTTATTTAATTACTTTACGAGAACGAAGTCTAGCACCAAGAAGTATTCTTAGGGAGTAGCTCTAGTTGAGGCGGAGACTAAAGAAACCCTTGATATTTCTTAACCATGTGCGTACATGGGTTGTGTCCTACTTCTACCATTGGCAATTAGAACACCATCCATCGGAGTAGGGTTGACTCCGAATTCCATGCCTAGATAGTATGGTCTATGTCATTTATTGCCTATTCTAATCATGTTGGATACATGCTAGTATTTGATGAGTTATATAAAATTTTGGGAGTGGAATGGGATGCTATCTTGACATTGCATGAGTAGTCTATGATGATGTTAGTATGTAGGTTCTCTAGGTCTTATCTTAGACCATTAAGTGTATGTACTTAAGTGTTGAATGTCTCTTAAATTGTTTAATGAACATAGTGTCATAAGTTAAATTCATGTTAATGAAAAAGTACTTATCTAGAGTGGATTTAAGAATTGCTTCGTTAGTCTTGGAGAGGGTGTATGGGCGTTCTCTTAATGTATTACTTATGTGAGTCTTAGATGTGCTAGTGTGTCCTTGTATGTTTCTCTTGTTTTTGTGTGTTATATGAAGTCAAAAGAAAGTAGAAGTTACCCTAGTATATGAATAGGCATGTTAAGGGTCAAAACATTTGGGTACGAATCCCCGAAGACCACCCTAAGGGTCCTTGAGGAGGACCCAAACGTTTGAAAAAGAAGCTTCAAAAGGCAGCGTGCACAACAAAGAATGTGAATCTATCTCGTGTCGCACACCTGGAACATGGTATTCCTGTGCGTAGCGCGAGATACACGAGGCTCACTGCCTCAAAAATTACTGGAGAAAAGATTTAGGTATGCCTCCGCGACGCGCATCCACTTCTTAGATTCAGTTGTATCATTTTAAAGTGAATTTTGACATGTCTAAAAGATCCAATAAATTTGGGAATTATTGGGTAACTTAGGGAGTAGGTTATAAAATGTTTTTATGACCTATTTAAACCCTTTACACGGCCAAAACTTCAATACCCATTGCAAAATCAAAATCCCCCAAACTCTCTTCTCTTGCAAAAACCCGAAAACCTCCATTGCACACTAAACTCATGAACAAACTATGGAGGAGAATTCTTTGAGTTGTCTTCTCAAATTTTGGTTGCCTTGATAAGTTAAATGGTATGGTAATCCTTCATTCATAGATAATCATTAACTAGTGGAGTCCTTTCAATGCTTTTCCAAACATGTTTCTAGGCCAAAAATCCTATTTTTAAATCTAGCCATAGGTTCTTTATCAAATTGATTTCAAACATATTCTAATGATAAATATCTGTTCATATACTGATTTTATGATGAATTCGATCCAATTTTTTAAAGAACACATGATTCTAATTTATCAAATTGGACTATAATGTGGGTCTTGTGATCTTGGTGATATGATGATTAGATTATGTTTAGATTATGATGAATTGCTTAGTTCTACATTTCTGTATGTAAATTGATTATGAATTTTGGTAATTGATCAAGATGATCATTGTCTTGGATATTTGGTAAGATAACATATTTTCCTTATATTGACTTAGAATGTACATCTAAAAGTCTTGATTGGTATGATATTCTTATGCTGGAGGTATTTATATTCCTATACATGTCTATGTGTTATTATTATGAACTTAAAAGCATTAGATGCAATACGAATTATTATGATGAATCTCATGTTTAGGAATTTTAAGGTTTTAGCCTTGATTCTAATATCATGATCTAAGTGAATTTATGAATGTGAAGTATATGTGTAAACTTCAACACAAGTTATATAATCTAGGTGTAGATGATGTTAAACTTATATTTCTGATGATAAAGTTAGAGTTAGGTGGTCTATAATTCTAGTGATGAAGAATATCCTTGTAGAATGATCCCTACCTATAAAAGCATTATATGAATGTGTCATCGAAGTATGCAAGGAGTCGTTTATTCTATGGTTGAATGTGTTCTAGTCTTAATTAATGTAATGTTAGTGTGTATAGTCTATAGTCCCCAATATTCTATATGTGTGTATGACTTGAGACACGAGGAATGTTGTACATGTGTTGTGATTTTAAGATTGTGGATTCCTCAATGATATACTATAGCCACAATGTGATCGTGTTGACCTATGTACACACACACTTCATGTATGACTATTAATAGAATAGATTGATGATGATTACAGAAAAGGTAGTTCTCCTTTGCATTATTACCTATTTCTATGCATGTATGTAAATGATTAATGAAGTTGTGATTATAGATGTTATGTTAAGGTAGATCTCACATTTTATGCACACACATGAATTATGATTGTATGATTATGTGAAAGGACATTCTCACATAATGTAGGTTCTTTGATGAATTGACATTCTAATCTTAGATACCTATGAGCTATATGAATTATGAGAAAGTAAGTCTCTAAATCCTAATCCTTCTAAACTAATGTTATCTAAAGGCTTAATGATGTTAAAAAAAGAAGTTTAATCTTATCACAGAGTGTATATGAAAAATGAGAGTAAGAGCTTTACGTTAGTAAGTCCGGCTTTCCACAAAGAGAACCTTCAAATTTTCAAGTCCGGGTACCCACCAAAAATGTTGTCTCATGAGATGGAAAACTCCACGTTCGAATGTCAAGATTTCTAGAAGAAATATCCTTGTTCCATAACAATGTGCCCCCGTAGGTTTTAAATTAGTAGATCCACTAAATAGCTAATTTGTATGAACGTCTTACCTTGTAAACTAGTACCCTATCTTTTTGGTGTGGGAGTAGAACACTAGATTCCATGTAGATCACATGGTCTATGTCTATTATTGCTATATCTTCTGAAAGTAAGAAATGAACTAGGATAAGATTATGGACTCTAATTACAACTTCTTGAGGAGATCACTTAGCATAGGTAGGACTACGGACCCTACCCATGCATTGCACTAAAGAAGTGTATGAATGGATGATTAGTACTATTATGAAATTAAGAGTAAAAACAGGTATGTAAGAATTGTATGAATGCTTGATTAAGTGACATTGTTATGTTAATACATGAATTATGGTAATGTGTGTGAATTGCACTTATGACTTCTAACGGGTCTAGTTAGTAAATGTGGTGGTATGGAACTCAATGTGTGCATTTCACAAGCAAACTTGTGAAGGGGTTGTGAGGGTGGCTTATTATTATATGAACCAAGTGAGTTTATGATTGAAGTGTAGGAAGTATGATGAGTCTTCATATGATGTTATGAAGTATGATGAGTACTTATATAATGTTATGAAGTATATATCTTTATCACTTGTTATGAATGAATGACTTATGACTTGCTAGGTATGTTATGCCTTGTCTAGGTTGAATTCTTATGTGAATTTGATTTATGGGATGCTACCTACACATTGAACTAGTGTGACTTAGGAGTTGTCTTAGGTTATGGTCCTTATGTGAGTTGATGCATATGAGGTGCTTAGGACTTATGAATGCCTCAACGTATGATAAATGACTTTATGCATTATTATGAGTAGTATCAATGTCTATATGATGTATTTAAGATTTATTGAGATTATATGCGCCTATGTTCATGAAGTTTACTAAAAATACATGTGGCATGATTTCAAATAGAATTTCCTCTTTAAATTCATGTTTTTGCATGGATTTAAAATATAGTGCATTCTTGTACTAATACAATTCTTATTCATATTTTTACATAAAGTGTAGGTGGTGATGGCTAGATGATGTCTCCTACATGAAGAGCTTGGATATATCTCCCAATTTCAAGTAAAGGGACCCTTATGATTCAAGGGTTGCCTATATCATGGTGTTTCTTCATTCTATGAGAACTCACAAACGGGCCCATGAAGTCAATTCCCCATAATCAAATAGGTCAATCACAAGAATTGGATTCATTTGAGGCTCTTGTTTCTTCAAAATTCAATCATATTGTTGTCACCAATCAAATCACTTGGAGAAAATCATGGGCATCTTGGGAATGGTTTGCAAATAATACACACACTGCTAGATCTTATGCGCAGTTTGGATACCACTATCATGCCTTCCTACAGGAGAGGAATGAGACGCCTCCAAAATGTTCAACGTCTAAACCTTATGTATACTGTGAGAAATTTTCCCATCAGCACAACTACGATATAAGTATGGCTCATCACAAAATAACTTTTTCAAATCATTCATGAACTTTTTCCTCTGGTAGAAAGTAGAATCTGACGGTACTATATCAATTCCCTAATAGTTCACAAAGATTGGGAACAACTGGATCAAATTCTGAGATGCAGCCAATGCATGTTTATCTGGGAATGCATCATCAATTTCAGCATTTTCTTCCAATTCACGCATAGCTTCATCCTCTGTTCTAGAAAAGTAATCAGAAACTTGATTCTTAGTCCCATTCTTATCTATTACCTCAAAATGAAAATTTTGCAGCAAAAGTACCCATATCATAAACCTTGGCTTTGCATCATTATTCGCCATCATGTATCTCAAAGCAGTATAGTCTTTATGCACTATGACCCTTGTGCCAAGTAAATAGGAGAAAAATTTCTCGAATGCGAACACCATCGCAAGAAGTTCTTGTTTAGTTACCATGTCGTTCTATTAGGATTCATTTATGGCTTTACTGGCATAGTAGATGGGATGAAGGGTTGTGTCTCTTCTCTTCTCAATACAACACCTAGTGCAACCCCACTTGAATCACGCATAAACTATAATTTCTCACACTAATCCGGTTAAATAATAATGTGCGTGGACATTATCTTCTCTTTCAACACTCCGAATACATTAAGACAAGATTCGTCAAAATAGAAACATATATTCCTTCCCGAGCAATTTGTACAAAGGATATGCATTCTTTGAAAAATCCTTATTAAACGTCCATTATAACCCCACATGGCCAAGGAAACTTCATACAACCTTGATAGAGATAGGAGGAGCAATCAAAAGAGTCTCCCACTATAGAAATATCATCCATGAACACCTCAATAGTGTCCTCGACCATATTAGAGAATGTCAACATTAAGCATTGTTGGAAAGTCACCGGTGCATTACCTTACCCAAACGACATTGTATTGAATGCAAATATCCCATAGGGACAAGTGATGGTGGTATTTTCTTGATCTTCTGAAGTGATAAAAATCAGATTATAGCCTGAAATAGCCATCAATAAAACAATACAAACTTTTGCATACAAGTTTGTCTAATATCTTATCCATGAAGGGCATAGGGAAGTTGTCCTTCTCAGTCCTAGCATTTAACTTCGGATAGTCCATGAAAACACTCCACCTGGTGATTGGCTGCATCAGAATAAGCTCCTTCCCCTCATTAGGTACCACAATCATCCCACCCTCTCTAGGAACACATTAAACATTACACACCCAACTACTAACCTTTATAGGTGAAATGAATTTAGTATCGAACCACTTGATGATCTCCTTTTTTACTACTTCTTGCATAGAATGATTTAACCTTAATTAGTGTTCAATACTAGGTTTATAATCTGGTATGAGTTTGATTTTGTAGGAATAAATAACGGGAGCAATCGCAATAATATCCGCAATAGGTCAATCAATTGCTTGCTTGAACCTTTTCAACACTGCCACTAAGCACTCTAGTTGTTGCCCATTCAAATTTGCATCAGTTATTACTGGCTAAGTGTCATCTCTACCCAATAACACATACCTCATATGAGGTGGTATAGCCTTAATATCTAATTTTGGGGCCTCTTAAATAGATGGTTTTGCGGGTGGAGATTAGCCATACTTCATATTAGAGTCTATTTTCTTAGTCTTTGACTTATACTCGTTTAGTTGAAGTTTATCCACCAAAGAATCAAACTCTTCGATACCATCAATGTCAAAAATTCATAGTGACTATCAGTAGTGCCTCGACACTTAGTCTCTCTTAATTTGTACTTCAGATACACTCTCAACCTTATAAGATATAGCAGATACCGTCAGGACTTACCACTCTGCTTCATGGATCTACATATATTGAAAGTTGTTTCTTCCTTGTTTAACCTAAATATCATAACACATTTTCCATATCGACTAATACACGCCTAGTGTCAACGAATGATCTTCCTAGAATAATGGGGACCTCAAAGTCAACCTTACAGACTAGAATTACAAATTCATCCAGAAAATATGAATTTTTCCACTTCCACAAGCACATCATGAAGTATACCAATGGGACTCATCGTACTTTGATTGACCATCAATAAGCGCATCGTAGTGGGCTTTGGGTCTCCTAAGCCATACTTCTTATTAATTGACAGAGGTATGAGATATATGATCGCGCAAAGATCACACAATGCCTAAGCAAAGTGTAGCAACCCCATTGTACATGGAATAGTAAAGGCACCCAGATCTTTTCTCTTCTGCACAAGAGACCTTGTAGAAATAGAACTACAATGTTGCATTTTGTCATCATCCTCAAAACTTACCTACCTCTTATTTGTCACATATCCTTAATAAATTTAGCATAATCGGGAATTTTCTTCATAGCTTCTATCAATAGAACACTGATTGAAAGTTCTTTAAACATAGAGATGAATCACCGATATTTACCATATTATGTTTTCTTCAATAATATATATGGATATTGTAGTTGAGGTCCAAGAAATGGGACCACTTTCTGATATAACTCTTATTCTTTTGACGTTATAAGTGGATAAATGATATGCTTACCTCTTTGAGTATTGATTTCCATGATATGCCTATCATTCTTAGGATTATAGATAGTGTTGCTTGGAAAAATTCTAGGTTTGCATATGTTCATAGTAGTGGACAAATGATTCACCTATAGCTCAAGTTGTTTTATCTAGACTGCATGTGCATCAAACATTATTTATATGCGTGATAGTTCACCTCTCATCTCCTTGACATTCTCAGCAGTTGTGACAAACCTCCTCATTATTTTTTGCAACATATGCCCAACTGGCGCAATACGACCTCCTCCGAACCTAGGTGAAACTTCCCTATTCAAAAGGTGGAACATGTGGAGAGCCCATGTCATTCCTGTTACCATACTTGTTCCAGTTGAAGTTGTTGTCACAGTTTTACTTCCCATCTCTTATATATTGACCTTCTCGGTTGTAAGTGTCAAGTTCTAACGTTGGTTTCCTTGACTTTGGCACCACTTATCCATATTGGAACCTTGGGTGATTTGGTCGGGAAACCCCAATCTGATCATTTATTTCATATGTATCTTTTTTATAGTAATACTCATCTCTCGGATGTTGTCTTCTAAGTGTCATAGTTTATATTGCTTCAAGCTTTATTGTTGCGAGATATCTTCTCTAACTACTCTACAATATTAGCATATGTGCATACACAATAGGAGGCACCCACAATAGTATCGAACACTGCTTTGTTGTTATCATCTGACCTCTATATAAGTACTCCTTCAATAACACATCATCAATGCGTGATTTGAGACGCCTTTCACAAATGCACTAAATCTGCCCAAGAGCTACTCACTGACTCTTCGGGCAGTTCCACATTGTTTTTGACCTTATCCTTGTAGTTTAACTTCTTGGACACATGATAGAACCTCACTAAGAAAACATCTCTCAACTGATCCCATGTATAGATAGAATTGTAAGGTAGATCATCGAACCACATAGAGGCATCTCCTATTAGTTATATAGGAAACACTCACAGGCCAATGAAGTTCATGTACAAATCTGGTCTCCCCACAAAAAATTTGTACACAAACCTCAGCTTAGCGATATGGGCATGTGGATATTTAGATGGATGTGCCAAAAACAAGCTTTTTGTGGAGACCATATATATCAAGCTACTCGTCACCATTGTGTGCTTGTGGGGCACTGGAGATAGGACAAGAGGTGGATTTTTCAATGTTCATGTTGCCCATATAGTTATCCTGATGTTGTGGTGCTACAGGAGGTTACATACCAAAGGCATATCGAACATGATTTTGAAAGTGCGCCTAGTTGTGTGCTTCAACTACTAATAGAGGCTGACATTGTGCTCCATATCCTAGATCCCCTCTATTAGGATTGGCTGGAACCTCTTGTTTCTCCATTTGTCTTAAGGTTCAGTTGTGTTCGGGATCGTATGGAGTGAGTGGTTCTCCTTTCTCCAGTAGTGGCGCCAAAATTTGATATACTTATATTACACCTCCCTAAAGAAGTATATGAAATCATATTCAAGTAGAGAACCCAACTAATAGGTTGGGGTTGATCCCACGAGGAAACTTGTTTAGACTTAGCTTTAATTCCCATGCATTTTGTTTATTGAATGTCTTTCCTAAAACAAGTTAATACAAGGGCAATTTTTTGTGTAATTAGTTCCTTAAAGAGTGTGAATTAACAATTAGACTAAAGTAGATTTTATGTTTTTTTATCATTTTGTGAGAATAATTAGGGTATATGTTTTCCACGCAGGTTCATAATATCGTATTCCTCGCAATAGCAATTTTGTCTTAGTGTTTTACATGCAAACTGGCATGTGAGCTATCTCTAAATCCTTTGTCCGGGATCCCGAGAATTTCACCCCGCACCTTGGTCCAGCTACGTGTGTATAATTTACTAAGTCTTAGCTTTACCTCATATTTTACATCATAATCAATGTGTGGCTTAGTTCATATTTTGCAACAATTGACACTAGCCCATTATATAATATTACACTAAATTTATGTTGATAACTTTTTTCTTATTCCTACCTCTTTTTTATAGCAAGTATCAACAAGGCGATTTCTAACGCGTGCACTCATTATAAATACTTCTAAGCAAGAGAATTGTCAATGCATGCTTAAAAACTATAAGAGAATTACTTTGCTAATTTCCTATGGTTCCCACAACCCCAGCTGTATTAGTTACCCAGTCGTAAACAAAAAGAAATTTACATAAGGAATGTTTTGTCTAGGTACGCTTCTTCAATCGATGAATCCACAGTCAGTTGACACACTTAGTGAATCAGGAAATAGAAATATTTTTCTCCACCGAATTGCACCTTCTCTGAATCAAATGATAGACCAGCAGTACTGTTCGTCACTCCCTCTACGGTACGAAGATTTTCCTCCATCGACCCATACTTTGAATCTTGAAAATACCTTGAACCTTCTCTGAACCAATTGATGGTTCACAAGTATGGTCTGTCAATCCATCGACTGAGCATCATTTACTCTCGTGGTTCCACACTTGGTTAGATTTCCCTGATCTTCTCCCAAATCTTGAACTACACATTGAGAGTCACCAACTATGGTCTGTCGATCAAAACTATTACAAAAAAGATCTAGACACACATAACTCTTAAGTAAAATGCATTTAATATAAGCTTCATTATGCGAGGAGTCTAAGTGAATTCCATGTATGATATGTGAGAGGTCTATGTACACCTCAATATGTGAAAAGATTCAATATTCCTCATTTTAACCTATGATATGTAATAACGAATGCAAAGAGGCTTGTCTAAGTCCTATTTGAGATCGATCACGCCGATTACGTCTAGGGAGTGCTCCCCGATCGTGACAAACATTGTATGAGAGGCCATGTGATGCTTACGATTATGATGACGATTCATGTCTTACTAAACGTCTACGTAGAGTCTTATTTTTAGGTGTGAAGCACCACACTTATGAATGAGAGGCCAAGTGATTCTTAGGAATTTTCACTTGCGGATAATCTTAAAAAGTCAAGATTTGAGAGTTTAAACTGTATTTGTCCCTTTTTCTTCTAATACTTTTATTATGGATATTGAAGATGAATATGAGTACAAATATTCAAGGAGAGTGGAGGAATATTTGGCTAATGCGGGAGTTCCCCCGATAGGAAACAAAGATCATCCACAAGAGGGTCAATCTCCTAAAGGTAACCAAGCTCCGATAATTGCTCAACCTATGACAGATGGATATATAAGGGTGGACATTGCAACTTTGTCTCAAGATACAACTACCAAATCACAAGAGATAGCTTCTCAAGCTAAAGCCATGACGGCTCCAGCAAATCGGGGAGTAGGACCCCGTGCTCAACAAAATTTTAATACCATCGCTTCTTTCTTGAGGGACATCAAAAGGATGAACACCGAAATGTTCTTAGGGGTGAAGGTTAATGAGGATCCTCAAGACTTTCTCAATGAGATCTATAAAATCTTGTATTCTATGGGGTTAACTTTAAATGAAAAGGTTAGGCTACCTTCCCATCAACAAAAGGATGTGGCTCAAACATAGTATATCCAATGCAGAGAAAATAGGGATTCAAGAGTGGGTTCTATAACTTGCGAGGTATTTAGAAGGTCTTTTTTTATAGGTTCTTCCCAAGAGAGAAAAAGTAGGCCAAAGTAGAAAAATTTATCAACATTCGTAAAGGAGGTATGAGTGTGAAAAAGTACTCCTTGAAGTTAACTAAATTGTCCAAATATGAACCTTCTTTAGTATCTAACCCAAGGGTTGAGATTAGTCGCTTCGTTATAGGAGTGTCCAATTATTTGGTTGAAAAGTGTTATTCGGCGATGCTCCATGACAACATGGATATTTCAAGGTTGATGGTGCATTCTCATAATGTCGAGGAGACAAGACTCAAGTGGAATAAGACGGAGTTTAAGAGGTCTCACTTTTTCGAGGAAGGTACTTCCAAGGGTAGGCATGAGATTTAAGACAAGCCTCGGTTCAAGAAGAGGATTTTCAACCAATTTTCTTTAAAATTATCCAAGGCCAACAAGGATACGGTGTCTAACCCTAAGTCCCAAAAGCGAAGAAGCGTGAATTTACCTAACAAGAAACATACATGTTCCAAGTGTTGTAAAAAACATTGGTGTAAGTGTCTTGTTGGGCCGGAAATGTTTTTTGGTTGTGGCAAGAGTGGCCATAATTTCAGGGATTGCCCTTATGTGAGGAGTCAAGAGAAGGGGAGTGTTCAAGCTCAATCAAGAGGTATTACTTTTGATGCTCAAAAGAGGAACCACTTGTTTCCTCTTTAATTTATGAGTGAGAAAGAAGAATCTCCTAATGTGTTCACCTGTATGTTACAAATATTATTTATTGATTTTTATGCTTTACTAATCCTGGTTCTACTTTATGATTTGTAACTACTCTAGTCACTAGAAATTTTGACTTCCTTCCAGATGTGTTGCTTGAACTTTTTTCGGTTACTACCCCAGTGGGTGACTCCTTGTGGCTAGAATAGTCTTTAATAGTTTCCCGATATCATTGACCGATAGAGTTACATGGGTAGATTAGGTAGAACTTGATATTGGTTATTTTGATGTAATTTTAGGAATGGATTGGTTGCATGCTTGTTTTGCTTCGATTCATTGTGGAACAAGGGTAGTCAAGTTCATTTTTTCTAATGAACCTGTCTTAGAGTGAGTAGAAGAGGGTAACTAAATTCCCGATATCGTATCATTTCTTGTTTAAATTTTTGTAAAATAATTTCTGAAGGGTGTCTTTACAATATTGTGAGGTTTAAAGATCTTCACAAACATCCCTCCTATAGAGACGGTCCACCTAGGGAAGGACTTTACAGAAATATTTCCCGATGACTTGCCTGGAATTCATCCCTAACGTGAAATTTATTGTGTATTGACTTATTTATGGATATGAATACCATTTCAATTTCTCTTTATCGGAAGGTCCGGATGAATTAAAAGAGTTGAAGGCTCAACTCAATGATTTATTAGACAAAGGTTTCATTCAACCTAGTATTTTTCCATGGGGTGCTCTATTATAGTTTGTGAAGAAGATTGATGGGTAAATTAGGATGTTAATTGATTATCATCAACTAAATTAGGTCAGCATTAAGTACAAGTATCCTCTCCTTCAGATTGCTGATTTGTTTGATCAACTTCAATGGGCCAGCTACTTTTCTAAGATTGATATGAGGTGAGGGTACAACAAATATAACACCTCTAACACGACATAGGTGTAACTAGAGCCTAACGACTGTGTCTTAATATTTTGAATTCCTAAAATTGGTTATAGTAATGTTAGGAGGCAGTGGTTAATGTTTTAACAAGTTTTGAGGTCAAACGTCCAAGAATGTTCATGACTTACAAAAGGTTTTCCTTGAAACCACCTTGTGTGTCTTAGCATGTTTTGCAGATTTTTACGTTTGGGTTTTGGATGAAAATTATGTGAGATGTCCTAATCTCTGATACAATGATATTTGAGCTGAAAACATCTAGGTAAATTCCCTAAAGACAAACCAAGGGGTCCTTGAGGAGGACACCTCATGTGAGACAACATTGCCTAAGACAGTTCCACCTACGGAAGGAAATCGACACCCAGTGGTTCTTAGAGAGGTATATTGTTGGGAAAGCTTAAAAAGGTAAAAAGTGGAGTTGCTAGCTATGTGTAGGACCCCAAAATGTGGGTGTCTAGAGCCTAACATGTTTTATATAAGGGTATAACGTCCTAAAATGGTTTATAATATGGTAATGAGGAAATGGATACATATTAGGTGATTTGGAAGTCAAACGTTAAGGGTCGGCCAAGACGTTCGACAACTAGTCATCAAAAAGGGGCCTCATGTGTCTATATGTGCTTATATGTGTATGTCTTGAGTATGCCTGACATGTTTGAAGGGTTTGCGACTATTTATTTTTGGTAAAACTGATGTGGAAGGTCCTTGACATGTTAAAGCATATTTTATGTTGGAAACATGTGGGTACGACTCCCCCAAGGGTTCCTCAAGAGGTCTAGAAGAAGGACCCAAAGGCTATTGAGAAACTACCTAGGCATTGTCAAACGATGAACTCAATTGACGCCTTATCAGTACATCGACTCCCCATATATAAGGGGCGTACGATGACACTTAGACATAAAAGCTGAAGACACAAAGATACAACGCCAAGCACCATCGATGGAGCACCAGAACGGGCCGTTGGTCCATCGACACCCCATCGACTGGTGTTTGTAGGTGTTATGTGCAAATTGCAGCATGCACGCTCCATGCAAGGGGTGAAATGTGAAACTCACCCCACGTCCCTAAATTACAAGTGGAGGTTATTTTAGCTGAATTTTGTTATTTTAAGTTTGTTTGTAACGTGAATACCCCATACACAATTCTCAATTCAAAATTAGACTTCCCTCTAACAAAATATTCTCTCTAATAGTCTCCCTTTGAGGTAAAGCTGATGAATAGTTGGGATCTTGGACTCCCATTGAACCTTCGTGACGATTTTGTGGGTTTTCAATCTAATAAAGGTATGGTGATCCTTCATTTCTAATTAATCTTCCATCTACAGAGTTCCTTTCAATGTCTTCAATGCAAGTTCAAGATCAAACTTCTTCTTCTTCAATCTAGACATGGGTTTTTTCTCAAAACGATTTCAAAGGCATTATTATGATTAACTATGGACTAAGTTTTGATTATAATGATATTTTCAATCAAATTACTTTATTAACCCTTGGTATGTTCTAAAATCTCGTCTAGCCTATTTGTGGGCTTTGTGATCTTGAATTTATATTGATTGAATTATAATTCTAGCATGAAGAATTTGTTATATCTACTGCATATTATGTAATGCCATGATGAATTATGTGTTGTTTTTTCAGTGTGGATTGATGCTTGAATACTTGATGTGGATTGATTCTTGAAAACTTGTTCTCTACTTCCTATCTATTATTAATGTATGGCATTACCTGTAAGCTCGATTGTATTATTCATGAATGTAGGATTTGTTTGTCTCAAGGTAATTATAGCTACTGCTTTATATTGATCTTTTTGATAAATTTTGCATATGAATCATTAACAATAAAATTAACGGAGTTTTGGTAAGGATTGATCAACATTCTTCTTGCCTATAGATTAGTAATGCTATGTACATAATATGACCTTATTTCTAGGGTAGATGAATCATGATTTAGACTAGGTTATTCTGTGTTTAGCTACTGCACTAGATTGGTATTATAAGTATATTATGAATGTTGATCATGATGATCAAAGCTAGAAATACCAATAACTGATCTATGTCTCTCTACTTTATAGTGTATTGATATTGTAGTGTACTTATTAATAGCATGATCTTATATTGGCTATTACATAATTTTGTATATGTTAAAATGCACTTAGCTACTGCCCTTTATATGAATTATTTATGGAAAACGTGTATTGCTCCAATAGGATCAAATGTTGATGAATTTGTAAGAATGATACTTCCACTCTACTTTTTTTATAGAATTGGTAGTTGATGCAGCCTTATATGGCATTTTCAGGTATAATACACTTATGGTGACAGTGTTTAATGTATTGTCAATTTATATATGTGGTAGGAACATGGCCTTGAAGTGAATTATATTATTAATTTGTGATGGTGGTGATCATCGTATTCCTAGTTTCTAATGTAGTGATGATCTAGGTTGTATTGCTCATGTTACAAGTATATGAATGAATATGTTTCAGTTTGATAAGGTGCTTCCTTAGATGAGGATAAATGGTTAATGATCCCTTAATTATGTAACCCTATATGAATGTGTGATTATCTAAGTTAGGAGTCTTAAGTTTAATACAAAGTTAGCATGTCTCCTATGGTTAGTTGTGTTGTGTGGTCGAACTTTTAAGGTGCATTCTGGTCCTTAGAGGGTTGATGCCTCAATGTGTTGTTGACAGCCATTTGTTGATCATGTTGAACAATGTAGACACACTCACACATTATGCATGCCTAAAAGTAGTATAGATTATAGTTTCTAACGAAAGGTATTCTCATATGCACTAATGTGTACTACGATGCATGTAAAAGCTTATGTATATGAAGGTATGTGATGTATCATTAACTAGGACTATTTGATAGGTTGACAAGTATGGGCAAGGGTATGGGGCCTTTTCTATGCGTTGAGACATGTGTGCCTTGATAGGATAGTTCTAAGGTTTGGTTTCCTATGTACATGAATATGAATGCATGAGTATGTAGTGGGCATGTCTTATAATCTATAATGTGAAGTATATGATATAATGAAGTATGATTATAGACAGTGTCTAAATGTTTTGATATAAAAAGGTTGATCATATAGATAAATTTTTACACCATTGCATTAATTAAATTAAGTATGAACATATGTGGCCTTAATTTTTTATGTTAATGTATTTCTCACCTATATGTATACACACACCCACATGTATAATGATCTATTCAATGTAGGGGCCTTTAAAGGTGTTCTCCAAAGTACTCTAAACTAGATAGGTGCCTAAATAGGCTATGTCCATCTAAAAGGATTTGTTAAATGATATTGGTTGATGAAGTCGCATCTATAACCTATGAGCTAAACATATTACGAGTTAACTATCATAAGCCTAATTTTATATAAGTAATGTAATAACGGCTGTTAAATAAAAGGTAACTTAGGTTAGAACCGAGTGAACCTGAAGATGAGGGGTGTCCGTTCCCATTGCAGGAAGGTAAGTTACCATAGTCCTAATATGGTAGTTAGACTCAAATACAAATGGCTTAGAGTTATATTCCCATAAGTGAATAACTATAATACCCCATTTGTCATAAAGAGAGTTTTCACATGTCCCTCCAAGTTCCATAAACTATGCTTTCCACATAGGATGTAGCAAGTGAGATCACATAGTATGCTAGCATGTGTTAATGTTCTACCTTGTCTAGGTGAAGCCCCTACCTTTGTTGTAAGGCTCTACAACACAAAATTCCATGTTTAGCACCCATGGTCTTATGTCGATTAACGCTATAGTTTCCCTAAAGTAAAATGGACAATGAAATGAAATGACTAGGACTCTAACTAGGATGACCGAAGGGAAGTTTCCTAGGATAGGTTAGAGTAATAAACTTACCTATGCATTGCACAAGTATCTCTTTAGGAAGTTCTAGTAAGATGTTCTAATGTCTATTATGTTTACGTCTTTATACATGAAATTATAGTTTGGTCTACTTGTTGTTATAATATGCATGGTATGAGTCTATTTGATGTGGTCTTTTCCCTACTTGCATAAAGTTAGTCTTAATTACTATATAATGAAAGTCTTGATTGGAATGAATGAAGTTGTCTATATTTTTCATGTTAATATATGAAGTGAATATGAAGGCTTGTGGTCCAATTATAGGCTTACCAAGCATATGTGAGGTTATGGGGATGCACATATACATTGCACAATTGGACTTAGATTGGGATTGTGAGTAAGGTCTTATAATGTTATATGTGAAGTAATGTAATAGATCGAAAATCCAAGACATGTCATAAATCTTAACATATATTCCATGAGATCTAGACACTGTTTCTAAGATCATCCTAATGAATATAGGTCATTCAAAATGTTTAGAAATCAAAACGTCCACGACGTTCAGAAGTTGATGTACTAGTGTGCCTTAGCTTATTTTACTAGCTTTTAGTAGTCGGAAATATATGAAATTTTATAAAAGGGTGTATGACATATATTAAAGTTTATTCACGGCTTAAACATATGGATAGACTACCCAAAGACAAACCAAGTGTCCTTGTGGAGGACCCTAGCATGTAGGAGGCAACACTACATCGGCAGTGTTCAACTCGAGAAGGAAAGCAACAGTTCGTGTGTGTATTAATTGAGCGTAAATGCCAAAAGACTTCCCACACTTAGAATAAAATGGGGAATACCTCGCCTGCATAAGTATCTGACCAAAATGATGAGTGTGAAAAATGGAGGGGTGGCAAGTCATCGACTCACACATGGCCCGTTGGTCTGGGTCTCGTCTTTGAGGGTCAACATTTCTTGTACATTTTATAGTTATTTCATTGAACTATTTAAATTTTTAGGTGGATAATTAGGGGTTTAATGGAGTCTAATTAGGTTAATTAACCCCCATATAAATACAACAAACCCTCATTAGTCTAAACACAACTCAAAAAATAAACTGTCTTCCTACTCTCTTCTTTCTATCTGTTGAAGGACACCATTGAAGACAAGCTAGGGGGAGGTTTTGGGGGATGTAAAGGGAAAATTTCACCATCAAATCTTCATCAAAGATTGAGGTATGAGATCTATTCACTGTTGAGACCTCTTTCCTCGAAGGGGTCATTCAAAGTATTTCCAAAACATGAGTTTTTAAGTGGGTTTCATATAATCTCGAAATTAAAGTTATGAATTGAGTTTTTGATGATTTGTTTAGGTTATATTGAATATATTAACATGTATTTTAATTTTATTATGATATTTGTTGATGGTTTGGTCTAAATTGAAGAACATGATCCTCAACCACTAACCCTAGGTTGTGTTGTTAACCTATATTATATAATGTTAATTTGAATTGACTTGTTTATGGGTTTAATTGCTTCTACGATGATGTTTTTATTATAATTATGAACGAATTATCATGATGTGTAGTCTTTCATGCTAGTCCTTGAGAAGTGGTCTAGCTTATGATTAATTGACTTAATCTTAAGCTTTGATTTAGCATTGAATTGTGATGTAGTGATTATTCTAAGCTTTGTGATCATGTTTGTTATTGAATTATGATGACTTGATGACTAATTTTGTTGAACTAAGGGTTGATGGTAAGACCTTGATAATGAGTTATGAACTAGACTCGGTAAGTCTTCTGAACCTTATTCCTCACTTCAATTGTGCTTAATTGTGATTAAGTAATGAAGTTATGTTAAAGTATGCCTTTTTTAGGTTTGATACGGTAGTATGATGTTTAATTGAAATGTCTTGCTTATGGATGTGAGGTTGATTAATATGTAAAGTTATAATGGTGATGGTGATTACCACTGTGCATTATTATGAAAAAATATGTAATGTGCTAACCTCACTTATATGAATTCTAATTAAAAGACTACACTCATACAATTATTATTTAGCTTTGATGATGATGTTTATATAAGGACTAGACCCTATGACCGAAACTAAGCTATGATTGTTAATAAAGACTTAAGGACATTTAAATAAGGGACTCTAGCTTAGAGCCGAGTGATCTTGTAGGTGAGAGGGTGAAATTTTCCCACATAGGGAAGGAAGGGTTCACTACGGTTCTCACGGAGTGGATAGCCTCATGACCCAAATAGGGTGTAGAGTGATGTTTCCAAGACAGCCCCAAGTTCCTCAACTATGTTGCCTCAATAGGAATACTAGCTTGTGGATCCACCTAGATGCAATGTTTCATTTTAGGTTCAATCTTAGCCAGTAGACCACTTTCAATTGGTGTATGGTTTTACAACACCGGATTTCACACTTTTCTGTTGTGATCTATATCGGTTAAGGAAAGTGTTCCTTAAATTAAAATGAAGTAATAAAGTATAAACAAACTATGGTGACTTAAGAGGTTTGACTTAGCCTATGTAGGGGTATGGGGCTCTACTTATGCCTTGCACTAGTTTTACATGAAGGGAGCTTTAGGAAAAATATATCATGTATGTATATTCTAATGACATAAATGACTATAGTATGTTGACTTTACATGTAAATGATATCATGTTGTGATTGTTATGCTTATGAACATGTATTTGGTCTATATTATTAAGGTATGTTGTTATGTATTATCAACGGTCATATTATGTAAAGCTGGGCATTGTTTATGGATTCTTCTTGGGTTACTTGAGTAAGTAAGGTTATAGGGATTTGCTTAATTATTGCATTTATTGACTTGATAGGGATTCATGAGTACTTGTCTTGCTTATTATGCCATGATAAACTATTATTCATGATTGTGATGTTATTCCTTGATGATAACGACTTCTCGTATGATGGTATGCATATTACTTACTTTAACTAAATGATTATGTCATTGTTGCTTTGTATGTCTTGTTTTATTATGCATAAGACTTTCAAAGGATAAAATGGCATGATTTAACTAAATGTCCTTTTTTGCATGATTTAACATTATATGTGCATATGGTTTCATACTTAGAACAAGTTGTATAATAACCCCATTTTCTTTCATTCTCCAAAAATTTTAGGTTCCGGTCGTTGAAGTCTCATTCAAGATAACTTGAAGAAGGATTAGATATTCTCTACCATCAAAGTTAGTAGGTCCTCACTTGCCGAGGGCGATACAAATTTTGATCTTATGTTTTTGTTTAGTTCTAAAGACATATTTTCCTCTCGGCGATACAAATTTTGATCTTATGTTGTTGTTTAGTTCTAAAGACTTATATTTTCCATTTATTTTCATTTGAGTAAGATTTGTATAAGCCTATACATGGCTTATTTACAATGATGTAGGGCTACATCCTTTTTGTTATGATCGTTTCAGATGGTTATGAGATGAGACTATCTGTAAAACTCTGATCTATCTTATATATCTGTATCTATATCTATATCTATCTATCTATCTATCTATCTCTATATATATATATATGTGTGTGTGTGTGTGTGTCTCTCTCTCTCTCTCTATATATATGCAATAAAAGTAAAAGGCTGTGTAACCTACTATACGAAGGGTCTATGTATACACGGTACGAATATATATGTTATGTGTATGTAGAGGTCTATATAAACCTCCAATATGAAATAATGAAAACGTTTAAAATTCTTCCGTATTTTTGACTTATGAATGCAATGATATAAACTAAGAGGCTAGTCTTAGTCCTGAAAGAGGATGAGGACGACAGTTACGTTTAGGGGGCAAACCCGGATGTGATAAACTTGGTATCATATCCTGAGGTTGAATTATCTTAGAGTCAATGTCTCTCTCAACCACATCTATGTATGTTCGTATTCTTAATTCAAAAGTGTGCAATACTTATGATTAGGACCTACAAGGTGCCTAGGAATCTCTCATTTTCTTTGAAATTCTATATCATGCCATTAGAGTATACTTATAGTGTCTTTTTACATCTAATCCTATTGTGGTGACTATAGGAGAAATGAACTCTTGAAGAAATACGGCATGAAGACTTGAAGAAGAGATTTCCAATGCGGGAGCTCCTCCCCGTGGAGATCAAGTTCCTCCTCTTGAAGAAGATGTTGTTGATGACCAAGCTCCGATCAATCCTCCACCTTTGACAGATGAGAATATAAGGGTTTCCCTTCCCCAAATCGATCAAGCCATTAATACTAAATCCCAAGACGCCAATTCTCAAGCCCAAGCTAATCGGGAGGTTGTCCCCCGAGCTTATCAGCAAGTCACTACCATGGCATCCCGTTTAAGGGATTTTACAAGGGTGAATCCTCCCACATACTATGGGTCTAAAGTTTAAGAATACACCCAAGATTTCATTGATGAGGTTAACAAGATAATCTTTGCTATGGGGTTGTCCATTATGAAAAGGACTATGTAGCCTCATATCAATTCAAGGATGTGGATCAAACATAGTATGTTCAATGGAGGGACAATAGACCTCTTAGGGGTGGTTCGGTGACTTGGGAGATCTCAAGAAAGATTTTCTCGATCAGTTCTATCCTGAGGAGATGAGGGAGGCCAAAGTTTCAAAGTTCATCAACCTTCGTCAAGGAGGTATGAGTGTGCTTTAATACTCCGTGAAATTTAATTGTCAAAATATGATCCTTCAATGGTTTTCGATCCTAGAGATGAAATGAACCGCTTTGTGATGGGATGTTGGGATACTTGCAAGAGGAGTGTCATTAGGCTATGCTACATAACAACATCAATATTTCCCGTCTTATGGTGCATGTTAGTCAAGTGGAGGAGGAAATGGATAAGAGGAAGACTAGAAATGAAAAAAGGGAAAGATCTTATGGTTGTTGTTATGCAAAGAATAGGCTTGAGATATAAGACAAGCCTGTGTTCAAAATAAAGGTTCTCAAATCAATATCCAACTAAGTTCCTTAAGGCTAGTAATGAAAAGGTTGAAAATCCTAAGCCTATTAAGGGAAGAGGTACTAGTTCACCAAATAAGAAGCTTACTTATGGTGAGTGTGGAAAGAAGCATTATGGTGCTTGTCTCATTGGGACAGATAAATGCTTTAGTTAAGGGAATGTTTTGCACAAGGATCGAGATTTCCCTAATGTGCAGGGCCAAGACAAGAGTGGTCAAGTTCAAGCAAGTGGTTCAAGTGATGATCCAAAAAAGAACTGCTTATGTTCTCTCCGCTTAATGGGTGAGAAAGAGACTTCTCCCAACGTGGTAAACAGTATGTTGAAAGTCTTCTCTATTGATGTATATGCCTAACTTAATCCCAGAGCTACTTTATCATTTGTTGCACCTCTAGTAGCCAAATAGTTTGACATTTTGCCCAATATTTCGCATGAAACTTTTATTGTGTCTACTCTGGTGGGTGAGTCGATTGTTGCAAAAATGGTGTATAGAAAGTTTCCACTAATATTGCCTAATTGATTTTCTAATGTTGATCTTGTAGAACTAGATATGCTTGATTTCAATATCCTTTTGGGTATTGACTGGTTACATTCTTGTTTTGCCACTATCGATTGTAGAACAAGGGTGGTGAGATTTGATTTTCCAAATGAACCCGTGGTTGAGTGGAAGGGGGGAAGATCTATTCGTAGGGTTCATATCTTTTCTTTTCTAAATGCATTTAAAACAATCTCAAAAGGTTTTCTTTATCACATAGTTAGAGTCAAAGAATTAGACTCCGAAATTCCTCCCATTGTGTAAGGTCCCCATAGTGAGTGAATTTTTTTCAGAGGTCTTTCCTAATGATATTCCCGGTAGTCCTCCCGAACGAGTAATAGATTTTGGTACGGATTTTCTACCACATACAAATCCAATTTCAGTTCCTCCTTATCGGATGGCTCCTTCCGAATTAAAGAGTGTAAGGCTCAACTAAAAAATTTACTAGACAAAGCATTCATAAGACGTAATATTTCTCCATGGGGTGCTGAAGTCTTCTTTGTGAAGTAGAAAGATTGGTCTTCCAGAATGTTTATCGATTATCATGAACTCAATAAGGTCACTATTAAGAATAAGTATCCTCTCCCTTGGATTGAGGACTTGATCGATCAAATCTAAGGGGCAAACTACTATTGTTAGATTGATTTGAGGTCGGGATATCACTAACTTAGGGTGAGAGGTAAAGACATACCAAAGATGGCATTTCGGACTAGATATTGTCATTATGAGAGCCTAGTAGTGTCCTTTGGTCTTAATAATGCTCCGATGATATTTATGGACTTAATGAATTGGGTGTTTCGAAGTTACATAGATTAAATTGTCATTGTCTTCATTGACGACATCGTGGTATATTCAAAAAATGAGAGTGGTCACATGGGTCATTTGAGGGTGGTATTGCAAACATTTAAAGAACATTAATTATTTACCAAGTATTTCAAATGTGAGTTTATGTTGAGGTCGTTAATATTTTTTAATCACATCATCTATAGTGAAAGAGTTGAGGTAGACCCATGGAAAAAGGAAACGGTGAAAAGTTGGCCTAGACCATTGACTCCAAATGACATTAAGATTTTCTTTGGTCTAAAATATTACTATTAGAGTTTTGTTGATGGTTTTGCATTCATTGCATCTCCCTTGACTATTTGACACAAAAGAGTAAGAAGCATTGATTGGTCGGAGGCATGTGAAGAGAGCTTCCTAACCTTGAAAGATAGGTTTACCTCCACTCTGGTGGCGACCTTACAGGAGGGTTCAAAAGGTTTTGTTTTGTATAGTTATGTATCCGTAGTGGGTTTGGGGTGTGTGCTTATGCAACATCAAAAGGTGACAGCGTACACTTCTAGGAAACTTCAGGTGCATGAGAGAAACTATCCAACTCATGACCTTGAGTTAGCGTCCGTGGTGTTTGCCTTGAAAATATGGAGGTATTTCTTATATGGTGTCCATGTCGATGTCTTCACCGACCATAAGAGACTCCAATATGTGTTTACCCAAAGAAAGTTAAATCTCTGACAATGAAAGTGGTTGGAATTGTTGAAAGATTACAACATGAGTGTCCTCTATCACTCAGGAAAGGCCAATGTGGTTGCGGATGCTCTAAGTCGTAAAACTATAGGTACTGTGTCTCACATAGATAAAGTGCAGAAAGACCTAGTGAAAGATGTTCATAGGTTCGATTCGTTGGTTGTGAGGTTGGAAGATTCTCTACATGGTGGGTTCATAGTCCATCATAACTCCAAGTCATCTTTGGTGGTTGAGGTGAAGTCCAAACAATACCTTTATCAACCATTAATGGAGTTCAAATAGTCGGTCCTTGGTAAGCTAAATTAATCATTATACTTGGGGTATGGTGTTTTGTGGTACAAAGGGAGATTGTGTGTTTCCAAGGCAGATGGTTTTTGGATCGGATCCTTGAGAAAGCCAGTGGGTCCTGCTACTCCATTCATCTGGCAGCCACTAAGATGTACCATGACATTAGAGAAACTTATTGGTGGGAAGGTTTAAAGAAGGACATAGCTCAGCTCGTTGCTAAGTTTAAAATTTCAAAAACATTAAGGTAGAGCATCTAAGGCCTGGTGGCTTACTACAAGAAATCCAAATTCATACTTGGAAGTGGGAGACATCATTATGGATTTTGTGGTAGGTTTGCCTAAGACATCATTATTTCCGTAAAGTCTACTTTTTTGACGGAAGATTATGCAAAGATCTTCTTAGATGAAATTGTGTGTCTCATGTTAAATAGTTATCCATCATATCGAATAGATGTGCACAGTTCATATCTAGGTTTTGGAGGTCATTTCAATAAGGGTTAGGTACTAAGAAAAGTTTACTACCGCTTTTCATCCCCAAACGGATTTCCAAGCGGAGCGTACGATTTAACCCCTTGAAGATATGCTTAGAACTTGTGTCATTTATTTCAAGGGAAGTTGGGATAAGCACTTGGCTTTTGTAGAGTTTGCTTATAATAATAGTTTTCACTCATCCATTTCCATGGCTCCATATGTAGCCTTGTATGGTACGAGGTGTAGTCTCCTATTGCGTGGTTTAAACTTGGTAAGTCTTCAATTCCTAGTCTCCATTTGATTTATAAGAATTTGGAGAAACTTCATATTATAAAAAATCGGTTCCAGATGGCATATACTAGGCAGAAGTCTTGTATCGATCATAGGAGAAGAGATTTTGAGTTTCAAGAAGGCGATAAAGTGTATTTAAAAAATTTCACGTATGAAAGGGGTTGTTAGGTTAGACAAGAGAGGGACTCTAAGTTTTCGTTATGTGGGTCCCTATAGAATCTTCCAAAGAGTCCGTAAGGTTACCTATAGTTGAGGTTACCTAGTTAATTGGCTTTGGTTCATCCAGTTTTCTATGTTTGTATGCTAAAAAAGTGTGTTGGTGATCCCGAGTCCATTCTTCATATTTAGTGCCTTGGTGTCAAGGATAATCTCTCTTTTGAGGAAGTCCTGGTTAAAATTATTGATAAGCAAGTTATGAAATTGAGGAATAAAGAGGTGGTTTCCGTAAAAGTGTTATGAAAAAATTATTTAGTTGACGGTGCAACATGGGAGGCTGAGGCCGACATGAAGTCCCGCTACCCTCATATTTTTGATAATTAGGGTTAGTTATTCATTTTAATAATATAAATATGACTAGAAATTGATGTTTCATGATTTTTAGTTAAGCCTTGCAAAAATATGCATTTTTGAGTTGAATTACAGTGATTTACAATGAGTTGGTGCTTAAAACTTGAAATTTTCGCCTTTTGGTTTTTTTGAGTTATGTTATGCATTTTGACATGGTGAGTCTTAGTTAAAATTTAGGAGACGTATTGATAATTTGAACTTTATGCTAATTGACTCTTATAATGTATGTTGAGCTCCTGTGTGTTGTGAGAAGGAAAATACCTCACGATGCAATGTTTGAGCCTTATGGTGGTAAATAATGTTTTGAAATTTTCTGATTGAAATGATATGACTTATGTTGCTTTGATATTGTTTATTGGTTGGGCTGCTAGTCTTGAGTCTATCCTCCCTTCAAAACAGTTTTACTGTCATTCGGGGATGAATGTTCCTAAGGTAGGGATAATGTAACATATCGAAAAAACCAAGATGTGCCGTAAAGATTAAAATAGGTGACATGATGTCTAGAAACTAATTTTAGGTCCATGTTAATTAATATAAGTCATTTAGTAAGTTTAGAAACCAAAACATCCATGATGTCTGGAAGTTGATCCAAAGAAGTACAAGCATGCCTTAGCCTATTTGACTAGCTTTTAGGAGTCGTAAAAGTATGAAATTTTGTAGAAGGGTGTATAACATATGTTAAAGTCGATTCATGGTCAAAATTTCCGGGTAAGACTCCCCAATGATCAACCAAGGTGGTTAAGGAGGACGTTAGCACGTAGGAGGAAACACTGCTTGGGCAGTATGAAACCACGGAAGGCAAATGATTGCTCGTGTGTGGATGGGGCATCGACGCCAAACTTCGTCCAACATTCAGACAAAATGGGGAAGATCTCACATGCACAAGTCTCTAGACTAAATGACTAGTGTCCAAGACGGAGGGGTGGGAAGTCGTAGACTCATAGATGGCCCATCGATAGGATTCTCATCTCTGAGGGTCAATTTCCCTTCACTTTTTGTAGTAAGTTCATTCAATTAGTTAAATGGATAGGTCGATAATTAGAGATTTAAGGGATTCTAATTAGGTTAATTAACCCTCATATAAAGACCCCCACCCTCATTAGTCTAAACAAAACTCACAAAATAAAGTATCTTCCTTATCTCTTCTTTCTCTCTCTATTAGAGGACACCATTGAACACGAACTAGGGGAGGTTTTAGGGGATGGAAAGGGACGAGTTCACCATCAAATATTAAGTTATGAGTTCTACTAACCTTTGAGACCTCTTTCCTTAAAGGGTTCATTCATAATATTTCCAAAAGTTGAGTTTTCAAGTGGGTTTCATCTAATCTCAAAATTGAAGTTATGAATTGAGTTTTTTTCATTAGGTTATATTGAATATATTAACAAGTATATAAATTTTATTATGATAATTCTTTATGATTTGGTCTAAATTAAAGAACATGATCCTCAACCCCTAAGCCTAGCTTCTGATCTTTACATATATTGTGTAATTTTCATTGAATTGACTTGGTTATGGGTTGAATTACTACTATTATGCTGGTGTTATGCTATTTATGAACGAATTAGAATTATGTGTAGTATTTTATGCTAATCCTTGTGAAGTGGTCTAGGATATGATGATTGACTCAATCTTAAGTTTTGATCTTGAATTGAATTGTGATGTAGTGATTCGTTCTAAGCCTTGTGATCATGCTGGTTATTGATTAATGATGAATTGATGATCTAATTGAGTTGAACTAAGGGTTAATGGTAAGACCTTGATGATGAGTTATGAAGGAAACTTGGTAAGTCTTATGAACCCTATTCGTTACATCAATTATGGTTATTTGTGATTAAGTCATGATGTTATGCTGAAGTATTCCTTGCTTAGGTTTTATAGGGTTGTATTATGTTTAATTGAAATGTCTTGATTATGGTTGTGAGATTGATTAAGATGTAAAGTTATAAGGGTGATGGTGATTACCAATGTGCCTTGTTATGAAACAATATATTGTCTGTTAACCTCACTTATGTGAAGTGTAATTAAAGCACTACACTCATACAATTCTTATTTAATTTTGCTGATGATATTTATACAAGGGCTAGACCCTATGACCTAAACAAATCTATGATTGTCATAAAGACATAAGGACATTTAAATAAGGGACTCTAGCTTAGCACCGAGTGATGTTGTAGGAGAAGGGGTTACACTTTCCCACATAGGGATGGAAGGGTTTACTACGGTCCTCACGGGGTGGATAGAGTCATGACCCAAATAGGGTGTAGAGTGATGTTTCCAAGATAGATGCAAGTTCCTTAACTATGTTGCCACCATAGGAATACTAGCTAGTGGATCTACCTAGATGCTATGTTGTACGTAAGGTTCTATCTTTGCTGGTAGACCACCTTCCATCGGTGTAAGGTTTTACAACATCGGATTTCACACTTAGTTCATGTGGTCTATCTCGGTTTCAGCAAGTGTTCCCTAGATTAAAATGAAGTAATAAAATATAAACTAACTACGGTGACTTAAGAGGTTTGACTTAGCCTAGGTAGGGGTACGGGACTCTATCTATGCCTTGCTCTAATTTGCCTTGAGGCGAGGATTTAGGAATTTGATATTATGTATGTATATACTAATTATGTAAATGATTATAGTATGTTGAGTTTACAAGTAAATGATATCATGTGGTGAAGGTTCCGCTTACAAACATGTATTTGGTCTATACAGTTAAGGTATGATGTTATGTATTATTTATGGTCATATTATGTAAAGTTGGGAATTGTTTATGGATTGTTGTTGGGTTACTTGAATAAGTGAGGTTATGGGGCTTTGCTTAGTTATTCCACTTGTTGACTTGATAGGGACTCTTAAGTACTTGTCTTGTTTATTATGCCATGATAGACTCTTATTCATGATTGTGATGTCATTCCATTATGATAGGGTTTTACTAGATGATTGGTTATGGTATGACGGTATGCATATTACTGACTTTGAAAAAATGAATATGTCATTGTTGCTTGGTATGGCTTGTTTTATTATGCATAAGACATTCAATGTATAAAATGGCATGATTTAACTAAATGTCCTTTTTGTATGATTTGACATTATATGTGCATATGGTCTCATACTTATTACAATTGCTTACTAAACCCATTTTCTTCCTTTTACCAAACATTTAAGGTTGCTATCATTGCGATCATTTTCTTCCTTTTACCAAACCTGGTTTACTTCTAAAGACTTATATGTTCTTTCTATTCTCAGTTGAGCACGATTTGTATAATCCTATACGTGGCTATTTACATTGATGTAGGGCTATACACAATTTGTTATGATCATGTTAGATTGTTATGAGATGAGACTTTCTTTAAGACAATGTTGTATCATGTATATATATATATATTATATATATATATATGTGTGTGTGTGTGTGTGTGTGTGCGAGCGCGTGTATGTGTGTGTAATAAAAGTAGATTTCAATATAACCTTCCTATATGAAGAGTCTATGTATACTCAATATGGATATATATATTATGTGTGTGTATCTTTTTAAACCTCCAATTTGATATAATCAAAAAGTTTTAATTTCTTTTGTATTTTTGACTTATGAATGCAATGATGTAAACTGTTAGGCTAGTCTTAGTCCTCAGAGAGGATGATGACACCTATTACATCTCAGTGGTAAACCCGGATGTGACAAGTGAAGTTGGTATATAAGCATAACGATTAAAGTTCAACGTAATTCCTTAATAGTCTTGACTTAAATGTATCTATGATGTATTATACTTCTATAATGGATGTTATGATTATGTAGGATGTTGTATGATTCCTTGTGGCCTTAAGGTGATGCATTGCACCAACTATCACTAAAGGGTTACTTGGGAGGTTATGATATTAAGAAATGAATCTTACTATAAATAGAAACGAGTTCACTATAAAGAAATAAAAGTGCTTATTGTAATTTGATTAACATTGAATATGCCGATATGAAGTATATGAATTGTATAAATGTTATTGTATCAAAGTTTTATGAATATTTTAGAAAAAAGGGCATGAAGCATGGTTTTTCAAGTAAAATGTCCCTTTTAAATGCATGGTTTTGCATTGTTACCATAATTAGTGCATTCTTGTTTTAACTTCATTCTTCTCTACCTTTATACACAAAGTGTAGGTTATGGATGCTTAAAGGATGTCATTAAAAGATGGGGAGCTTGATATTTGATTCCCAATCTCAATGAAAGAAATCGTTAAGTCCAAGGATTTCCTAACTTATTGTTTACTGTAAAGTCTCTTCATATTGTATTTATGATTTATGTTGTAAGGGGCGTGTCCCTAAAGTATTCTAATGATGTTGATTCTTGAATGACAAAAGAAACGAGTCTTTACTATGTATTATGATATTTCTTGTATAATTGAATTGATGGTTCTAGCATATGATGTGATATGAAAAGTTTTAAATTTTCCGCCAAATTTACCTATGACAATGTGATGAATGATAACTATGCGCTTGTATAAGACCTCTGAGAGGTAATGTACGCCATGTTACTTCTAGGGGTTCTCCTCGTATGTGACAAAAATGGTATGAGAGCATGAGGTTTATAATATTTGTTTTACGCTCCAAGAGTCTCATATTGTCGCGTCTTGTAGAGTCTCATTCATTGGTGGTGAGTCATAACACATCTATAGGTGAGAGGCTGTAGGACGACAAAGTTTTCCTTCTTCATCATTCTAATGTTCTGCCATCAAAATTAAATGTATAAGATCTCTCTCTTATGTTTTCTCATCCGGTATTCATTTAAATGTGATTTCTTTGATGAGATAGTATCTCTATACTTTTGGGAGAAAAGGTGAGTTTTGATGTTTATCTTTGTTTTATGGTTTCATGAGTATGTGTGAAGATGAATTTTAGAATGTTATTTTGATATTATGCCCTTTATGGATATTTATGAGATCTATGTGAAGTGGCATGCTATGTTTAAAAATGTATGTCATGATATGGTTAAAGCATGTTAGAAGTTCTTGTACCTTAATTGAGTTTGTTTTTGGAATAAGTGGCCTTATGATTATGCATAATGTAGTCTTATAATATGCTTTATACTTGAATTGCTTTAGGAATTCGTTAAATGGTAAAGATGCATATTGCCTATATATGTATATTTAAATGTTCACTGTTGCTTGATATGTGTGTAATGGTTCATATATTGCCCTTTTGTACATGTGTGGTTCTTCATAGTTGCCTTTTATGAATTGGAATCCTTATATAGACTTGATCCAGGAAGTGAGGGTAGCATGATTACCTTTGTATAGTGATGATGTGGTTGTCACATCCCGAAACCACACACTAGAAGTTAGGGTGCAATCTTGGATTGCGACCGACAGATTCGACTTCTCAGAGGTATCATACAAGAGTCTCATATCATTCATTGCATATACATAATGCAAACTAGTGCGGAATTAAAACTTTTCATAAAAACTGTATAATAGTCTTAAACTCTTTCATATATGTAGAAATAGGAAAACACTAAGTCCTGATTCATAATCTTATGACACGAAGATACTTGGGACACGACCCATCTAGATAAAAAAATATACTAACATACAGTCTATTACAAAACTTCATTAAGGAAACATAAAATGATTTATATGTCCTCGAGTCAAGTGAAGACATACTTCAACTCTTATTGAATGATCTCATTGTCCAAGTCTTCTTCCAAAAGCTCTTCACCTACCTATAACTATAGATACAAAATAAAGCATGGAATTAATACAACCAGATTTACTAAGTATAACATTATGCATAAAAATCGTGAAAACAGACATTATTAGAAATATGAATCTTTTTATTTAAAACATCATAAATCCATTATAATAATAACATTTAGAAAATTAGAATCTCATAAGAAACCATTAAACAAATTATCACAATTTAAGACTCGCATTATAGTGACTTCACTTCACTATACAATGAAGTGTAAGTCCTCTCTTTTGAACACCATCTACCATGTAGTCTTAATACAAATGGCATCCTAACATTCACATAACTCAAACAAAGAGAGACTGCTCATACACCCTCTCTTGATGTGCCTAAACGATCCTCAAGATTTCTCATAATGAGACACATACACACAAAATATGCAAACATATATGACATATAAAATATGACTATCTCCCCTACCAAGGCTATCAAAAGACATACTCAAGTACTCCTAGAAGAGAACCCCCATACATTCACTTCAAGGCTATCTAAATAATACCTAAGACTTCCTAGGTTTAGATTATATGAAATATCTCAAGCAACATACCTAACTAGAGTCATTCTCAAGACTTCCAATGATAAGACATGAAGAGATCATTCTTTATGCCCTCTCACACTTTAACTAAGCGATCCTTAAGTCACTTTAGAATAGGTACTTATTCATTTACATGATAATTATCATTAATTCATTAGTTAATTAGTTTATTTAGAATACATATATCACATGAAGGACATTAAAATAATGGTCTTCGACAAGACCTAGGGACTTTAATTAACATGTACAAAGCCTATTGTGCAATGTATAAGTTGCATCCCATACCACAACCTAAACTTCATATAACTTCTCTAATGCTAATAGGTATCTCATATGATGAGAATAGGAGATAACCGACATAGACCATTGTAGGAAAGCATGGAATCCGAAGTTCTATCTTACCTTAATGAGGTGTTCTTCTTGCCAATGGTAGAACATAAAGATCCCATATAGGCACATGGTTAAGGAATATGAAGGGCTTTTTTTGTATTCTAGTCTCATACTTAAATAGAATTACTTACCTTAACAATACTCACTCGATGCTAGGCTTAGTTCTCATAGATCAATTTACATTAAGGTTCATACAAATGGGTCCTATATCAAGTTCATGACCCAATTAAATTTAACCTACCAAATCAAGGTCCATTATGGCTATCTCACTATGGTGACAAGAAGCTCACCGCGATAATCCTAAGGTATGATATGATGTCGTTCCAGCAAATCAACCTTAAGTCCATCACTCATTATATGAATGATACCATTACAGTTAACTACTTCATGATTCATGACCTTACCACTTTGTTCAAGGTTCCATATAATTGAAAATTTTATCATTATTCAAGGTCTCACCTATATTCATTTATTCATGATTAATACCCTTTAGGATCCTTAGTCAATAAATCACATATACATAAGCATCAAGTAAAGGAAACAAGTCTACCTAAACAAGACACAACATACTTCCATTTAGCTCATATAGAGTATCTTTCTTTGTACAATTAGGATGGACCTTTAACCATATTAAGTCAACCTATTCATTACGTAAAAATTATAAATTTATCCATTTTAGACTTATCTAACAAATTTAGGAACAACCATGTATCAACTCTAAGAGTACACACTCAATACATAGCCATAACATAACATGATTACCTAGGTAGTATCAATAGTCTAACACATACTTCCACATATAGGTAGATATTATCATATATCATCAAATAAACTACAAAAATAGTCATATGAGTTCATGTAGTGCTGACAAGGCCATGATCATCAATGTACTAAAAATAACGCCGACAAGGCTACATTAATTCACATAGCACCGCCACCAAAGGTGGAACAAACCAATCATAACATAATTGAAGTATAATTAGCGTTGTATAAGAAAAAATAGGGCAGCGTACCACCACTTCATCTTAGATACTTCAAGCCAATACCAAATCAGCTTATTAAACATCATAAGGCCCTTAACCATGGCCATGAACACAAATTCATTACACAATTATAGAAATCAATGAAATCTAACCAATTCAATATAGATTCAACAATCTAAGATCAATTCTACAACAATGGAAACAATTCTTATATCAATAGAAAGCCCATAAGAAACTACACATGAATTCTTTAACATTGAGCCAATATCAAGTAACCCATAATTTAGTAAAAAACATAGGTATATAAACTTCATAGGTTCGTAGGTAATTTAGGTAAATATAATCAATACAACATAAATCTAATCCATAATATTCGTATGAAAACCATTGATGCAAGAACCATGGTAGAATAATGAAAGGTCAATTTATCTTTTGAAAACTTTGAAAACATCATTGAAAGTTGAGCTCCTTGATGCGATTTTCAAGGATAAAAATCCACACCTTAATGATGCTAATTCTTATCTTTGATGAATAATCTCCACTCAAAACGTCACACCAAACTCTTCCTTCATTTTGGACGTCAATGGAGTCTTAGGGAATTTCTAAAGTATTTTGGAGTTTTCATTTTGAAGAATGAAATCTTGTAAGTGTTAAAGCCTTATAAACACTTGTAAAATACCCAAATAACCGTTAGGGAACCTTCAAACCATCAATTTAGAAGTGAATTAACTGTGACTGCACGCAGAGACAATTGGCACCATCGACAGGACAGTCGAAGGGCCGTAGGTCCACCGACGTACCATCATGTCCCTCTGTCGTTTGGCTCAAAGGCTGGAGGTGGTTCCTCAACCTTTCCTAGACTAAGTACCAAACTACGGAAACACCTATGGACTGTCCCTTGACCTACGGACCATCCTTTGGTCTGTAGTCTTGGGATAGGTCTCACATCAATGGACAATCCATCGATGGAATGTACATCCACTTAGAGGAGGTGCTTTCCTCCATTGATGGGTTTAGTGGCTTGGTACAGGTAAATTAGCCACCTAGGCTAAGTAAATAACCAATTCCCCTCACGCACGGACCATCTTCCAGCCTACAGGTCGTCGATTGGCTTCCATAGGTACGGCTGCATTGGGCAGTCTTGGACTCCAACATAGGTCCTTCCTCAAGGACCTTTGGTTTGTCCTTGGGGATGTTTGCCCGTACGTTTCTAATCCAAACATGCCCTTTTAAGAGATTAGGACATCTCAAATGAATTTTACTTAAAATGAACACTTAAAACTCGATGAAACAGAGCTAGACACACAAGGTCATTTCTAGGCACAACCTTTGAACGTCATGGACGTTCTTAAGCGTATGAACTCCCAACATCACAAAACATTAAAAATTGACTATTAAAAAAATATAAAAACATTTAATAACAACATAAACCTATGCATTACCCAAAATTACATAGAACCACATACAAGGCATTTAGGTGACTTAGTCGCCGAACGTCTTTGTTGACCCTTGACTTCCAATACACCTAATACTTTAGCTACTGCCTCAACATAGCATTATATACACTTTATGGACCTTATAAAACCATTAAAAACATGATAGTCTCTAGATAACCTAAGTTATTTTCGAGGGATTACATTTTCCCCAACTTGGACAACATTCGTCCTCGAATGACACTTGCCACTCTCCGAGCACTTCCAAGAGTAGAGAACCAACTTAATAGAACATAACCAAAACATATAACTCACAATCAATGAGAAAAACATCAGAACACAACAATAACCAGAATACAATTATATAACTCATTATGCTACAAAACTCACATGCTTCATTCCAAATAAAAAAAAGGCATTTTATATTCATTAATAAACTTATACACATCAGCTATAACCACATAAATATAATTTTAGAACAACGAATCAATTAGTCACTTTTTAAGAAAAATAATAGTGAATCAGTGAACAATGATTTTTGGCAAATTTATCAAAAATAAAATCCTAGGCAATTCATGATATAGACATGCTAATATGAAATATAACATCATATAAACACCTTTTTTAACATTCTCATAACTCAATAAAAACACTATGCAAAGAAGTTAATGAAATTCAATTTCAACCAAACTCCTAAACATCATGCACATGAAACAATTCTAGCTCAAATTCAAACCATACTCCCTTACATAGAAGGAAATCATACTATAATAAGAGAAACAAGTACTTACAAATATCATTATCACTCTCATCCGGCTTCTCACCTCTAGCACGGAGTGCATAGAAACACCTCTTAGTAGGAGCATCTTCCTTTGGAACACTAGGCTCAACCTTCTACCCTCCTTCCTAGAAGCAATGTTTGAACAATATCTCACCTTGTGCCTATATTTTCAACATCCATAGCAACTTGAGGTACCCAATAGACACTCCCCAAAATGCTTCTTACCACATGTGGCACATGTACGCTTGCCATTGTGATAACCACCTCCGCCTTCTCCCTAGATATAAACCCCATAGCACTAAAAACTTTGTACACTCCATTAATGAATTCTTGGGGATCTTCATTCACCTTAGATCCAAGAAAGATTGCAGGATTCAACCTCAGAGAGTCTCTCAACCGATATGACATAATGCTCTACATAGCATTAACCCTAGACACCATGTTCAAGTTAGCTTGAGACGTTATGGCTCTGGCTAAAGCAAGCAAACCCTCTCCAATCACCCTATTAGAAAACTCCGGCAACTCATCACCTCCTCCCACATTAGGGGAATGTTAACCTTTAGGAGACACTTGAGCACCTTGGACCCCTTGCCCATGTTAAAAAACATGCTTTACTTGAGGAGGAGCTTCCTCATTAACCCTTCCCTATTCCATCCTTCTAGCAGCCATACTTCTAGTATTAATCTCCTAGAAGCACAAGGAAACACATTAAGAAGTATACTCATAACATAAGTCTACCGCACGAAATAGGAGAAGAAATGAAAGGAAACACTATTATCCTATAACCTCTCCCTCATAGATGTGTCAGGACTCATATCGCAAGTCAATAATCTACTAGATGTGACCTTTTGAGTCTTCTTAATACCCATGACTACATTCATTAACCTATTCTACAATAACAATATTTTCAAATCCCAAATCGACACCGTAGAAGTAAGGGTGAAATTTTTTAAGGAGACCGACATATTCGACCTCTTGGGGGGCTCATACAATCCTCTCATATCATTCATGTAATATACATAATCAAAAGTAGTACATAACTAAAACTATTCATAAAAATAATATATAAATCTTAAACTCTTTCATATATGTCGAAGTAGGAAAACACTAAGTCTCTATTAATCATCATAAGACATGGCAATACTTGAGATACGACCCATATGAATTCAAAACATACTACTATATAGTCTATCACAAAACATCATTAAGGAAATATAAAATTACATATATTCCCTCGAGTCAAGTGAGGACATACTTCAACTCTTCCTGAATGATATCTTTGTCCAAGTATTCTACCCAAAGCACTTAACCTACCAAGAACTATAGATAGAAAATAAAGCATGGAATTAGTACAACCACATGTACTAAGTATGACATTATGCATAAAAATCATGAAAATGGAATTTATTGGAAATATGCATCTTTTTCTTGAAAACATCATAAATTCATCATAAGAATAACATTTATATACTTCGCATCACATAATAAAACGTCAAAAGAACCATCACAATTTAAGACTCACAGTACAGTGATTTCACTTCACTATACAGTGAAGTCCCTTCACTGTTACAGTGATGTCCCTTCTTTGTTACAGTGAAGTCTAAGTCCTCTCTTTTAAACACCTTCAAGCATGTAGTCTTCTTATAAAAGTCATCCTAAGATTCACTTAAGTCAAACAAAGAGAGACTGCTCATACACCCTCTCTTGATGTGCCTAAACGATCCTGAAGATTACTCATAATGAGACACATATACATAGAATACGCCAACATATATAACATATAAAATATGACTTTCTCCCCTACCAATGCTATCAAAAGACTTACTCAAGTAATCCTAGAAGAGAACCCCCCCATACATTTACTTCAAGGCTACCTAAATAATCCTCAAGACTTCTTAGGAACTTTAACTACACTCATTCTCAAGACTTCAAAAGATAAGACATGAAGAAATCATCTTTTATGTTCTCTCACACTTTAACTAAGGAATCCATAAGTCAGTTTAGATTAGGTACTTATTTGTTTACATGTTCATTAACATTAATTCTTTAGTTCATTAGCTCATTAAGATTACATACATCACATAAAGGATATTCAAATAATGTTCTTTGACAAGACCTAGGGACTCTTATTTACATCTTTAAAGCCTATTGGGAAATATCTAAGTAGCATACCATACCATCACCTAAATTGCATATAACTTCTCTAATGCTAATTGGCCATAACCGACATAGACGATGTTATCAAAGCATAGAATCCAAAATTCTTTCCTACTTCAATGAGGTATTCTACTTGCCAATGGTTATCCATAAAGATCTCATGTAGGCACACCGTTACGGAATATAAAGGGCGTGCTTTGTATTCTACTCTCATAAATAACTAGAACTACTTACCTTAAGCATACTCACTCGGTGCTAGCCTTAGTACTCATAGATCAATTTACATTAAGGTTCATACAAATGGGTCCCACATCATGTTCATGACCCAATTACATTTACCCTACCAAAGCAAGGTCAATTCGGTCTATCTCACTATGGAGAAAAAAAGATCATCTCGACAATATTAAGGTATGATATGATGTCGTTCCAGCAAATCAACCTTAAGTCTATCACTCATTATATGAATGATACCATTACGGTTAACTACTTCATGATTCATAACCTTACCACTTTTTTCAAGGTTCCATATAACTGACCCTTTTATTATTATTCAAGGTTTCACCTATATTCATTTATTCATGACTAATACCCTTTAGGATCCTAAGTCAAGATATCACATATACATAAGAATCAAGTAAGGGAAACAAGTCTACCCAATCAAGACACAACATACTTCTACTTAGCACATATAGAGTATATTTATTTGGACAATTAGGATGGACCTTTAACCTTATTAACTCAACCTATTCATTACCATAACATTATAAATTTAACCATTTTAGACTGATCTAAAATATTTAGGAACAACCATGTATCAACTGTAAGACTACACACTCAATACATAACCATAACATAACATGATTACCTAGGTAGTATCAATAGTCTAACACATACTTCCACATATAGGTAGATATGATCATATATCATCAAATCAACTACACAAATATCTTTATAAGTTCAAGTAGTGCTGACAAGGCCATGATCATCAATGTACTAAAAATAACGCCGACAAGGCCGCATCAATTCATATAGCACCGCCACCAAAGGTGGAACAAACCAATCATAACATAATTGAAGTATAATTAACATTGAATAAGAATAAATAGGGAAGTGAACCATCACTTAATCATCAACACACCATCAACACTTCGAGCCAATACCAAATCAGCCTATTCAACATCATAAGGCCCTTAACCATGGCCATGAACACCAATTCATTACACAATTATAGAAATCAATGAAATCTAAACCAATTCAATATAGATTAAACAATATAAGATCAACTCTACAACAATGGAATACAATTCTTATATCAAATAGAAAGCCCATACGAAACTACACATGGATTCTTCAACATTAAGCCAATATCAAGTAACCCATAATTTAGTCAAAATCATAGATACATCAATTTCATAGGTTAGTAGGTAATTTAGGTTAATATAATCAATACAACATAATTCAAATCCATAATAGACGTTTGAAAACCATTGATGCAAGAACCATGGTAGAATAATGAAAGGACAATTTATCTTTTGAAAACATCATTGAACGTAGGGCTCCTTGATGAAATGATTTTCAAGGATAAAAAGCTATACCTTAATGAAGCTAATTCTTAACTTTGATGAAGAATCCCCTCTCAAAACATCACATCAAGCTCTTCCTTGATTTTTGACTTCAATAGAGTCTTGGGGAATTTCTAAGGTATTTTGAGGTTTTGATTTGGAAGAATAAAATCTTCTATGTTTAAAGCGTTATAAACACCTGTAAGTACCCGAATAACCGTAAAGTAACCTCCAAACCTTCCATTTAGATGTGGGGTGAAATTACAGTTTCACCCTTAGACTTAACTTTGACTACACGCAGTGAAACTTTGCACCCTCGATGGGAAAGTCAACGGGCCGTAGGTCAACCAACAGACAATTCTTTCTGTCCGTCGATCGAGTCAGATGATGGAGGCAGTTAATCAACTTTACCAGACTAAGTACACATTTACGGAACCACCGACAGACCTTCCCTTGACCGATGGACCGTCCTTTGGTCCGTGGTCTTGGGACAAGGTCTTATATCGACGGATAGCCCATTGACGAGATGTAGGTCCACTTACGGGGTGTGCTGTCCTCCAACGATGGGTTCAGAGGATTTGGACAGGTACCCATTGACCGTCGACCAGCCTACAGGCTGTCGATTGGCTTTCTTAGGTGAGGATGCTTGAGCAATCTTGGCATATAACATAGGTCCTTCCTCAAGGACCCTTGGTTAGTCCTTGGGGATGTTTACCCAGACGTTTCAAATTCAAACATGTTCTTATACATTTTTTGGAAACCTCACATAAATTTCACTATAAAATAACACGTAAAACTCGACGAAACATACCTAGACATATAATGTCATTTCTAGGCACGACCTTTGAACGTCATGGATTTTCTTGAGCGTTTGACCTCCAAACTTCACGAAACTTGATATACTGACTACAAAATAATATATGAACACATTTAATAACAAAAAAACTCATTCATTACAAAAAATCACATAGAACCACATACGAGGAATTTAGGTGACATAGTCGTCATATGTCTAGGTAGACCCTTGACGTTTGACTTCCAATACACCTAATACTTTAGCTATTGTCTCAAAACAACATTATAGAATTTTTGAAGATCTTAGAACACCATTAAAAACATTTTAGGCTCTAGATAACCTAAGTTATTTTTGGGGTCTTACAGTGGTTTTGATTGATGTAGAAGTTACGTTACAATAAAATAGAAAGAAAAGAAAAATTCCTTCTGGATAAGTCTCCTTTATTGTTTTCCCTAATATTATTTCACCTTTAAGTTTATAGTATTTTTGAAAACCTTATGTTGTTGAGTAGTATGACCTAACCTGATTATTGGAGATAATTTTCCATGAATATGAGGTTTTGAATGCCTTTTCATGTTCCTATGTGTGTTACGTAAGTTCTTCTAAAATTGTTATTAATTTTAAGTGATGGAAATGGAGGTTGATAAGTTAAGATCCCCTTGAGTTTGGGTTAAGTTGCCCTTAAATATGGTTATCCTAAGTGAGGGGTGGTGATGTCAGTATTAAGGTTGTAAAGATTTCAACCTTATCATTCTATTCTTATTTGACCTTGAAGCTAATGAATTCTTAATAAGCTTATTTATGATAGGAGTTTTATATAAAGTATGAATTGTATGTTCTCCATATGTTATGTATGTTTTCATTTACCTTATGTTCAGCATGTTTTGAAGATTCTAAAGTACTTGAAAATTGTTTTTTTCATGTTGATTGTGCATGTTGATATGCTAGTTGTATATTTAACTTTATTAGATAAAGAGAAATTTATCCTCTTTAAAATGAAAAATGTTGAGTATCTTGAAAAGTATGTGACTTTTATTGTTTGGGAAGCATGGTTGTAGGTTCACTTTTGCAAAATGAAGTCATGTTTAACAATTGTTATTGTGTGTGCCTATAAATTGTGAGACTTTTCCTAAATAGATGCATGTTTATGAAAGCTAGTGCTAGGATAGAAATTGAAACTTTGTGAAATGACTTCCTATTGTTGTGATGTGTGTGCTCTGAATCACCATTATGACTTTGCTAGGAAGAAAGTTTGAGCATTCTACGGTTAAAAGTTGAGAAATTTTCATTTTATAGTAAAGTTGAGTTTTTGTGCCTTTTATGGGAAAGTACTCATGAGATATGTAAGTGTGTTAAGGAGAAGGATATTCTTCCATGTACACGACGAAGCATGGTATGTTTGAGTATGGAATCATGGCACTAGGTCTAATTAAATAAATATCCTTGTTGGTTAAATTTTCTCAAGTCTATGTGCAGTAAAGTATGAGTGCTTATTTGCTTGTGAGTGTTGTTGTTACACTATAAGAATAATCTACGTTGATTAGTTACTAACATGTTAGTCATGAGTTTATTAGGTCCTTAAATGACTAATTATAGAGCTAAAAGGCAGTGTGTTAAGCATGGAGAAATTTGGAGGTCAAACGTCAACGAATTTCCAAGATATTGAAAGTTTGGCATTGAAACGTTCTTGTGCATCTTAATGTGTTTTGGCATGTTTTTTTTATTTCAAACTGATATGAGAGGTTCCTAAAATGTATAAGAGAGAATTGTAGGTATAAACGTCCAGTAAAAACTCCTCAATGACAAACCAAAGTGTAATATTCCACAAAATATACTTGTCTAGTGAAGAGTCTAATAGAGTTAAAGAATATGTATTAGGGTTCAGAGGCATACCAATTCTGAGTATTAGAAATATTAGGCATTTTAGAGAATATAGGCTTAAGGGTGTTGGCTAAATTTTATGTGTTAACAATAATTCAAACTGCAATAAGATCTTGTTTAGGAATAGTACCTGCAATGAAGACCCTAAGCTAAAATAACTATATTCTTCAAATACAAACATTAGGTAGTAGGCATCCAAGTGTCAAGCATAGGTACCATAGCACATGATAATTAAAAAGGATCATGTAGATTAAGTAGTGCCCAAGGACATTGTAAGGATCCTTGGACAAGAAGTGAAATTTCCATAATACAAGGTTAGGAAAGTGCACGGCAACACATGTGCAAGCACATGTATTATCGGACAAGGGACCAAGCGACCACGCCCAACCTAATTCGGTTAGGGCGGTTAGGAGGCAGGCGCGCGTCGGGTGCATACATGTGGGGCCAAGCTTCTTAAAAAGTCCTAGGATATAACAATGTTAACTAACTATCTCATAAACCAAGGAATAACTAAAAAAAAAAACTAGTGTGCCCGACATCCTAAGACCTAGCCAGGTGACGCTAGCAAAATATCTAACTAAAGACACATCCTTGTACCTAACCTAGGATTGTCCAAAAGAATTGGTTCTGGTCCTAGTGACTTAGGGGTACTTTTGTAATTACCTTATTTCACTTAATTAAATAAATTAGAAATTTAATTAATTAATTTAAATCAAAGTTCAAATCCGAGACCCTTAGAAATATTCAGATTTTGACTAATTCAAATGTTCTCGTATTTTTAATCAATTTAGGAGGCGCGTTTTGTGTAGTTAGCTAATTAATTTATTTAATTAGTTAATTATTCTAATTTGAATTAGTTTATATTCAGTTCCTAATACTTGGACTCACGTTTAAACTAACGACTAACAAAACTAAACAAGCGAAAGAAAAACGGAAAATACTCTTTGTTCTTCTTAGGGGATTTCAAAGAAAATTCTTCAAGGTTTTCGTGCAAAGAACAAGGTGATCTTTATAGATTCAATTATAAAGTAAGGTATGTGTTTTATCTCTTTGATTCATTTCCCGAAGAGGCATTTCAAATGTTTTGAAGTCAAGAAATCTGAAAGTAGGGTTGTTCCCAATGAATCGCATGTTCATCACCCTAGTTCTCCCTATTTCTGATTCTAGTAGTATGTTCATGCAAATCTCGAGCATGTTGTTGGTATGTGGTTCTAACTGATCATTATGTTTAGGTATATATGATTTATAATGCAGTATGAGACATAATGGATAGATCCGTATGATTAGGGTTTTATTTACATGAGATAATAAATGTTGTAAGGCCTACGTGTGTTCGAAAAAATGAAATTGTTATAAATTGTTCATTGAATTGTTCTTATAGGATAATAAAATGTTCAAAGTTGGCTTTTTAACATGATGAGATTACTATAGTATATACAAGAAGTTAGGTAGTAATATTATCATGACAAGTGTTTAGTGATAATATCAAAGTTTGATTTATGGCAATAAATTAGCTAGGAAAACTATGTCCAAAATATTATTTCAAAAAATATGAACTCATAACATAGGGTATGAAAACTATTGGGACAAGTACAACCATACCCTATCTAAATGAACATTGTGAATATAATAGCATTGAATAATGTCCTTATAACTTTCATAAAGAATGGTACAAGACTACCAAATAAAATTGAACAAGATAATGTGATAAATGAAATAATGAAAAGCTTATTGACCAAATATAGAGTGTTAAAGTAAGTCTGGAATGTCTCACTTAAATTTAAAGGATTACGTCAAAGATCCTCATATAATAGGGTGTTAGTAACCTTAGGACAAGTCTCACTCACCCCATTATGATAATGTAACATTTAAATTCACATTCATCAAGTAAAGAAAGGGATGACTAGTCATCCATTGAGCTAAGTATACCTCATACTAGAAGCGAGGTTCACTAATGTTTGAGTCAGCTCTAAAAGTTGTAAAGTAAAATAAATCTGAATAAAACACAAATAGACTAGCAATGAGATTTTTCCAGCATATGTAAGCCTCATAAGACGAGATCACCACCAAAATGGTTCAGGGTCGCCGAAGTCTCCTAGTCTTTTAATTATGTTAGCTCACATCATTTATATCAGTTAATGCGAAAGATTTTTGTAAGAAAGTAAGAAAGAATGAAAGTAGCATTTTCAAAGTGAACAATACATCAAAGAAGAAGAAATGTAAGTTCAAAGTGAACTAAGTAAGAAAAGCATAAGAATATCAATCATCAGTTTTTGATAAGAATGAAGTTCTAACAATTATTGTCTTATGCCAATCTTCGAGTATGAATATATGCTCCAAGATCTATATGATATGCAAATAATAAAAGAATGAGCATAGTGAATAAAGATTGACTTATAAATACATTCATGCCCAATCTAACAAGAATGACAACTATAACTTCTGAGCAGGGTAGACGAATCAATTCCTTATTCCCTTGGATTACTTACTCGATTAAGAAGAGTAAAAGGATATCATTTCAATTGTAAGTGAAAAATAGGATTAAAGGATATCATTGAACTACACAGTAGAAAGAAGAAAAAAGTGAAAAATAAACAGAGACTGAAAAGGTGAGCAGCCTTCCTAAGGGAGAAAAATTATTAAGTTTTGTTTGAGTTGTTAAAAATTATGTTCATGATTCCAAGGTCTTATGTTCATATATAAAATGAGTTGTTTTCCTTAAATGCATGAAAACATGTCATATTCATAGCATGTTGCACAAATATTGAATTAGGAAAGTATAGTGACTTTGGTTTTCAGAAACGACATGTTATAGGAAGAGCTTTCCTTTATCATGCATAGTCCTTATGTGTTTATGTGTATACACCGATACTTGGTATAAGTGTGTACTAACCCATATACTATTACTATTTTTATAGGCACAGGTCCAAGAAAAGATTTAAGATTAATCGAAGCGGTTTTGATTAGTGATCTCTAGACTTTGGTAGGTCCTCTAAATTTTTATGATTCCTACGTTCGTTACTCTAGATTTAGTACATTAGACATAGCTAGTGGATAATGTACCTGGCTTTTCATTTCAATAATTTGTTCAAGCGTTTGTTTTAAGGCCGGTTTGACAAACTATTATTACTATTATGATTCTATATTTCAAAATTTTAATCTAGTGGGAGATGGTTTTTAGTTTTAGTTTACTAGTATATCACACTTATGCAGTAATTATATGATGTCTAAGTACACTTCAATAAGTATTAAAAGATTTTAAATTTTTCAAAAATTTAAATGTATGATTGTGATGAAAGGTAAGAAGCGGTATGTCTGCGACCTCTGAGAGGTTAACGATGCCGGTCTCATATGGGGGGTAGGATCGGGTGGGACACAAAGGGTCCTTGAGGAGGACTCAACCTCGGGCCAACAAGCTGCCCAAGATAAGTGCTTTTCTTCCTTGGTGAAATAGGTTTGCATTGCGCAATTCTTCAACCATAGGTAAAAATTTTAGTACGCATCACGGACACAATGCAAACTCAACTTTCCCGGAAGTTATTTTTGAAAAAATAATGCTGGAAAAGCGGCATGTCGCAGACTAGTTTCCAAACAATGATTCAAAAAATTGAACTTGACTTTGACATGTAAAAAAGTCCAAATAACTATGGGGGTGTTTTAGTAACTTTGTATGACGTTAATAAGCTGATTTTAAGACCTAAATAACCCCTTTAAACTTCAGCGCTGACTAAAAAAAATCAAAACCCCAAAACTCTCAACTCTTGCAAATTCTCACAAAACCTCCATGGGAGACCGAAACTCAAGATCAAGCTAGGGGCTGGATTTCTAGGGTTTCTTCTCCAATGATTCAAGGGTCATACATAAATAAGGTATGTTCATCCTTCATATTTAGTTATTCATTCATCTAAGAAGTTCAATCAATGATTTTCAAAAGTGATTCAAAGATAAAAATTCCAAATATTCAATCTAGCCATGGGTCCATTGTCAAATTGATTTCTAAGTCATTGTTATGATGTATTTAAACTTAATTACGATTTTAATTAAAAATTTCAATTTAATTTCTTGAAGAAACCATGATCCTCACAATTTCACAAATTGGCATATATTGTGGGCCTTGTGATCTTGAATTCATATTTATAGAATTGTGATTAGATTGTATTGAATTGTTTATGGCTATTACTATCTCTATCAATTTAATATGAATTATGGAGGAATTACCAAAGATGATCATTAGCTTGGAGATTCGGTAAGTTGACCTAGTCCTTCTAATTAGCTTAGAATGTACATTGAATTGTGATGATTGGTATGGTCCACTTATGATGATGGTGTTTACATTCTAGTACATTTTTGTGCACAATGATCATGGACATGAAGGAATTTGATGTAGGATTAATTTATTTGATTATATCCATGTTTAGGATATTGAAGGATTTAGACTTAATTCGAATATCATGTTCTATGTGAATTGCTGTTATGTGAAGTATATGAATAGCCCTCCAAATAGTTACATGAACTTGATATGTACATGATGTTATATGCATATGTGTCATGATCATATTAGGGTTAGGTGTGGTCAATATGTCTATTGATGATGAATATTCTTATAGAATAACCCTAACATATGAAATCCAAATATGAACGTGTGATCAAATTATGCTAGGAATCTTTTATTCTAATATTGTATATGCTTTTGTCTCCTATGGTTTAATGTGAGTGTGTGTAGTCTATAGTCCTTAATGTTATACATGTTGTATGACATCGGACCTGAGCAATGTTGTATAGGTGTTGTGATCTTTAGCGGGTGGCTTCCTAAATGCCATGTGAAAGGATAGAGTAATGATGACTAAGGAAAGGATAGTTCTCTTATGCATCATTACCTATTTATATTCATGTATAGTATATGAATAATGAATTTATGAACGTGTTGTCCTAAAGGTGTTTATGTGAAGGTAGATCTCACATATATGTACACACATGCACGTATAAAGGAAATATGTAACTGTGGTCTAATGAATTAGTGAATCTCTTTAAATTTATTGCTCAATTATACTCTAAACTAGACTATAATATGAATGTGATATGATTATGTGAAAGGACATTCTTACACAATGTAGGTTCTATGATAAAAGGACATTCTCATCTAATATACCTTTGAGATATATGATATATGAGGGAGTATGTCATTAAGGTGATCGTTAGGAAATAATTTTATCTAAAGGCTTAATGATATTTAAAAAGGTAGTTTATTGATTAGCACCGAAATGGCACAAAATTAAGATGGAGGTCTCACGTTATAAGTCTGTCCTCCTACATGGGTTTCTTTATGTTAGTAAGTCTGATTCCAAATATATGTGTTGTCTCATGAGATGGAAACCTTCATTTAGAAAGTCAAGGTCTCTAACAACAATCTCGTAGACCCTTAACTATGTGCCCACCTAAGAGTCTTGCTTAATTGATCAACCTAGATAGCTATTTACAAATTGTTAAACCTTATACAGATGTTAACCCTCACTTTTCTATGTGGGAGTATAACACTACATTCCATGTAACTCACATGGTCTATGTCGGTTCTGGCTATGTCAACTAAAGGTTATTAAGTTAACTAAGATAAGAATATTAATTCTAATCTAAATTAATAAGGAAGTGTACTTATCATAGGTTGGAATATGGACCCTATATATGCATTGTACTTTGTAAAAATATGCATTGTACTATATGTCTAAAAGTAAAAATAAGTTTTGGGTTATTTTGTTAACTTTGGGTGAGGCTTGTAAACTTCTTTTAAGGCATATATAACCTATTTCCCAAGTGAAAAACTCCAACACCCAATAAAAAGATCAAAATCTCAAAACTCTTATCTCTTCCAGATTCTCCCTAAGCCTCCATGGGAGACAAAAACTCAAGACAAAGCTACCGGCTGGATTACTATGGTTTCTTATCATATTTTTCATGGTTCTTCTTTCAATAAGGTATGGTGATCCTTAATCCTTAGTTACGCATTCATCTAAGGAGCTCAATCAATAATTTTCAAAAGTGATTCAAAGACCAAAATTCCTAATTTTAAATCTATCCTTGGTTTCCTTGTCAAATTGATTTCAATGTGATTCTTATGATGGATTTACGTTTTATCATTGTTTTAATTAAGAATTTCAATCAAACTTTATGAAGATCCCATGATCCTTCTAGTTTCTCATATTAGCCTTTAATGTGTGTTTTGTGATCTAGATTTGATATTTATTGAATTGTGAATACATTGTATTGATTAGCTTATTGATATTACTATCTGTATCAATTAAATATGAATTGTGGAGGAATCATCAAAGATGATCATTAGATTAGGTATTTGGTCATTTGACCTATTTTCCTTCTAATTAGCCTAGAATGTACATTGAATAGTGATGATTGATATGATCCACTTATGGTGGCGGTGTTTACATTTTTGTACATCTTTGTGCATTATGATCATGGCGTTGAAGGAATTATATGAAATATGAATTTATATGATGATTTCCATGGTTTGGAAGTTGAAGTATTTAGCCATGATTTTAATAGCATGTCCTTAGTGGATTAATGTTATGTGAAGTACATGAATAGCCCTCAAATTTAGTTGCATGACCTAGATGTGGAGATGATGTTATATTAATGTGTCATGATCATATTAGGGTTAGGTGTGGTATATATGCCTAATTATGATGAATATTCTTGTAGAATGACCCTAACATATGAAATCCCAATCTGAACGTGTGATCAAATTATGCTGGGAGTCTTCTATTCTAATGTTGTATATGCATTTGTCACATATGGTTTAATGTGAGTGTGTGTAGTCTGTAGTCCTTAATGTTATTCATGTGTGTATGACACCTGACTTGAGCAATGTTGTACAAGTGTTGTGATCTTTAGAGGGTGGCTTCCTCAATTCAATGTTACATCCATTATGTGATTATATTTTGCAGTTAACACAAAAAATTCATGCAAATCTATGAGTAGGATAAAGTAATGATGGCTACAGAAAGTATTGTTTGTTTATGCATCATAACCTATTTATATTCATGTAAAATATATGAATAATTAATATATGAACAAGTTTTCCTAAAAGTGTTTATGTGAAGGTAGATCTCACATACATGTACACACACATGCACGTATGAATGAAATATGTAATTGTGGTCTAATGAATAAGTGAGTCTCTTTAACGGTATTACTCAATTGTACTCTAAACTAGACTATAGTATGAATTAGATATGATTATATGCATGTACATTCTCACATGATGTAGGGTCTATGATGAAAGGACATTCCCATCTTAGATACCTTTGAGATATATGATATTTGAGGGAGTAAGTCCCTAAGGCCTTGTAAGACCCTAGAACGAACTAAGGTGAACTAGAGCTTTGTGAATGTTTCTTGAGTTAATTTTGTGTTATGTCCTTCGTCAGTGTGTGAGGTTCGGTTATGTTTGGAGGTCACATGTCCTAGAACGTCCATGACGTTCGGAAGGTCTGCATTAGAATGTGCTTGTGTATCCTTATTTGTTTTAGCGAGTTTTACTTGTTTGTTTTTATTTAAATTGGTGTTGGATGTTCCTAAAGAACTAGACGAATTAATTTATGGGTTTAACGTACAGGTATGACCCCACCTAGGACAAATGAAGGGTCCTATATAAGGGCCCAAGACTTAGACCCAAAACTACTTAGATAGTGTCCATCAACAAACCAATCGACAACTAGCAGACCAATCGAAGGATCGTCGAGTTAGTCCATCGATTGGACTTGAAAGTATGAAGATTTAGAGGGTTTCATACCTAATCAATGAACTCCATCAATGAGGATTCTTTTGACAAATGGTCCGTCATTAGGTAGTCATGGGTATTGCTGTAAAAACCAGTAAAAAATCAGCCTTGGATTGGGGTGTTTAGTAAATCCAGTACAGGTATTTTTTTTACCTTTGAAAATTTGTAGGGTCTTTTAGGTATATTAAGATGTTTCTGTCACGATCCTCAAGTACACCCTAGAATTTAGAGTATCCTTGAGTCATCACATTGTAAATGACACTTCAAGATCTTATATAAGCTACTAGTATTATTTATTGCATAATAAACATTCTAAAATGAGCAAGAATTTAAAACTTTATTCACACACGAAGTACTTTTTTCATAGTCATTACACAAGAAGAAGACTTTAATTTAAAATATTAAACCTTTACAACATCTCTTTGAATAATCTAAACTGTGGAGTATCCAATACTTGGAACTAATCCCATACAAAACAATAAAATAAAGACTTTAGACATAAAGGAACATGTGGTTATTGTTTTCGAATCGATGAGTACTCACTAAAACAAACACGTAAAACTCAAAAAGGGAAAAGAAGGGGTTAGCACATTAGATGTACTAAGTACGAAAATCATGCAAAAACCATGAAAAAAGAGACAATCAGTAAACAGCATGTATTACATGAATTTCGGTTCAAACATCATACTATAATCATAAGAACAACATTTAACACTTTAGAAATTAAGAAATCATCCAACAAATTTTTCACATTTTTGTGCCCACTTTCTAGTGAACTATTTCACTGTACAGTGATGGTACAGTGAAGTGGTTAGCCTTCACATTTGACATCTTTTAGCAAGTACTCAACCCACTAAATGTTATCCTAAGACTCATTTATGTAAAACCAAAATAGACCTCCCATACACCCTCTCAAACAAATTTTTAAACCTTAAGACTACTTATAATGAGTTACATACACTTACACTACATCACGCACATCAACATGAGATTCTTCTACCAAAGGTGATCTCCAAGATTCACTTTACTGAGTGTGGAGTGACCGCCCACACAATTCCTTTCACACACACACACACACAAGGGATCATATATACTACCTAAGATAGAATCATTCTCACTTAATGTCATGACATACATCAAACATGACATTCTCCCTTTCAAAGGTTCTTAAGAGACCTACTCATAGAAGATAAGATCCATGATTGACATCTTCAAGATTACCTATGTAACCCTTAGGATTACCTATGTTTTGATCATGTCCACATAAACAACCATCTTCCCTAACTGAAGTCATTCTTAAGACTTATCTTGGTAAGACAACAAGTGACCATTCCTATGCTTCTTTCACACCTTAACTTGATAACCCGTAACTACTCTAGATAATTACTTATTCATTAAACATATTTTGTCAAGTTAAGTCATTACATTCATTAGTTCATTAAAGTACAATCATCACATAAGGGACGTTCAAGTAATTGTCTTGGAGAAGACCTAGGGACTCTAAATAACACCTTCAAAGCCTATTGTGCAATATCTACATAATGTTCCATACCACCACCTAAACTTCATAGAACATCTCTTATGTAAGTAAGTATCCCATATGATGAGAATAGAGAGTAAATGACATAGATCACGGTAGCAAAGCATGGAATACGAAGATTTAAACTACTCTGATTGTGGGTGTTCTACTTACCAATGGTAGAACGTGGACACATCCCATGTACGCACATGGTTAAGGAATATGAAGGGCTTACATTGTATTCTAGTCTCAGACTTTAATTAGAACTACTTCCCTTACCATACATACTCACTTGGTTCTACACTTTGTTCTCATAGATTACTTCACATTAAGGTTCATACAAAGGGTTTCCATATCAAGTTTATAACCCAATGACATTTTACCCTACCAAATAAAGGCAAATAGGGCTACCTCACAATGGCGAGAAGAATTTCTTCATGAATTTCCTAAGGTTAGATATGATGTCGTTCCTGAAAATCAACCTTAAATTCATCATTCATTACATAAAGGATACAATTACAACTTTGGACTTCAAGTTTGAATGTCGCACCTAACATTCATACAAACAACACTAAGATGATTTAGCTTCAAAAGTCACTACATCACATATTTATATTCATACATGCATCAAGTAAGAGACACAAGTCTACCTAAAAAAGACACAACATACTTTACATTTGAACAAATAACATGTTATTCAAGAAGCACAACGGAACAACCATTCTGATAATAAATTCATCCTATACACTACTATATACTCACAAATATAGTCATCATAGACTCATATTTCCAATTAGGAACAATCACACATTCAACTCTATCACTACACTCAATACAAACTCATTAGTCTAACATGATTACGTAAATAGCAAAAATAAAATAACACATACTTTCACAATACTTTGCATATAGGTAGATATGGTCATACTTCATATAATAAACTATACAAATCATCATATTACTTTAATTAGTGCCGACAAGGTCGTGATCATGATAATATTTAAAATAATGCCTACAAGGTTACATTAATTCACATACTATCTCCACCATAAAGGGACCATATCAATCACACATAATTAAAGAGCTAAACTACAATATCTATGCATAATATTCATAAAGTTCGGGCAGCATACCACCCACATGATATCACCACTTCAATCCAAAGTTAAATCATCCAATTCAATTCCATAAGGCCCTTACCCATGACCATTAATATCAATTAAATACATAAACCATAATTATGAATGAAATATTAGTCAATACAATATAGTTTTATCAATCTTAAACCAATTAGATATATAATTAAATATAATTCTTACATCAGTCAATAGACCATAGAAAACTACAGTAGAATCTATAAGCATTTTGTCAATATAAATTCAATAATTGTAGCATAAAATAGATATAAGAGTATTGATTACACAATTATTAAAATTGAAAGAAACTACACACCATACATACATAATGTTTACATGAATCAAAAGCCTATAAAAATCTATACATGAATTTATGAATATCTAAGCATAATAAATTCACCCATATTTTAGTGAAATTTAGATATTTGAGAAGATCAAGGGTTCATGGAGAATTTAATTGGAAAACATAAATTAAAGATCAATTACATCATATCTTAACGTTTTAAAACCTTTCGTGCAAGAACCGACGACTTAGAGGAGAAGAAGAAACTCCACTGAAGAACCCAATGATAATTGAAGAAGAAACTCCATTGAAGATCCATCTTCAAGATTTATCTTCAATTTGAACTCTCATGGATGTTTTTGGAGAAACTTTAGGAGGGAAACAGTTTTGATTTAGATGCTAGGATTTAAATGAGATTTTAATCATTTATATACTATTATTATACCCGTAAACAACTAAAACAACCATCCCCAAGTTCTATAATACTTGGGGTGAATTTCCCAAAACCCACAAGTCATAACAAAATAAAATGGCAGCAACTCACAACAACATCGATGCCCAACCATCGACGGTCCGTGGTTGAGACCACGCCCCGTCGATAGGGTCTCGTGGTTCACTCCTTCTCTTCCTCAACCTTCAAACACTCAGGCTCCATCGATAAGACCAATTGACGGGCCTTCTCCTTGGTGACTGACCATTGTTTGGCACTGCCTGACAATGTTGAGCTCCTAGTTGGGGTCCTCCTCTAGGTACCTTTGTGGATCCTACATAGAGTCGTATCCAATCGTTTCCAACCCAAACATGTACATATACTAATATAGGATGTCCCACATGATTTTCATCTAAAACAAACACGTAACACTTGAATAAAGATACATAGACACACCAGGATATTTTAAAGATCATCTTTCGAATATCATGGACGTTCTTGAGATTTTGATCTCCAAACTTCACGAAACTTTACACATTGTCTATATACACATAAAACCACATATGAGGTACATAGGTGACTTAGTCGTCGAACGTCTTGGTTGTCCCTTGACGTTTGACTTCTAATGAACCTTAACTCTTATCTACAGCCTCTATACCATATTATAGACAATATTAGAACCTTATACTATCATGACAAACATCTTTGTCTCTAGCTTCACCTAAGATTTCGAGGTATTACATTTTTCTCCACTTGGACAACATTCGTCCTCGAATGATACTTGCCACTCTCGAGCACTTCTTTGTATAGAGATTCAATTAGAAATTCATGACCATACCATATAATATCTCATAAAATACAAACATCAAAGGAAAACATCAATTTCACATAATTAAGAGAATCACAACATGAAGAAACTAGAAAATATTTTATAACTCATCATGCTACAAATCTCACATTCTTTATTACAAGTTGCAAAAAATCATTTTATATTCAATATCATGCTCATATAATAAATTTTAACCATATTATTAAAATTTTAGACCAAAGAGTCCATTAATAAATTTTTGAAAAAATTCAAAGTGAACTGGTAGTGAGTGCATTACAATGAATTGTGCAACTTTTGCAAAAATAAAAACATTTAGTCAATTTATGATATTAACACACTAATATGAACAATAACTTCATATAAAACTTTTTACATCATATCACGGCTTCATAAAATACACAATGAAAAAAGTTAATGAAATTCAATTTCAACCAACCATTCATATCATAAGGAGAATGTTTGGAACTCATTTATCTCAAAAGACTCCTTCATAAATCAAGTTACTCAAAACTCTTTGTTTTAGGCTTGAATAAACACATAACGAAAGGTTAAGTGTACCTCAGTCACAAATCACCATACTCTTTAGCATACTCCCCCTCTTAGGAGAAACCCATTTTAAGATTAACATAACAATCTACCACAACAAACTCCCTCAAGGAACCTTAAATATTACATATACTTTCTCACCCGAAGTATAGATCATGAACAAAGTCAAACCATCTAACCACTACATCCCCCTTACTAGGAGAAACTCACCATTACTCTTTCGTGTCTCTTCATTGTTCTTTCTACTTCTAACTCAATACATTCTCATTCTTTCCAACTACACTATCTTACAAAGGCAACCAAACCAACCTAGGGTATTTAACACCATCTTTCACACCTCATCTAACAAGTCACACTTAATCTTTTATCTCCCTCAACTCATACTTCATAGATTCATGCTCTAATGACCAAACACAAAAGGAAAACAAGGAAAATACACCATATACAAACACGATTATATTAATGAAAATGTAAAACTTTTCCAAGCACCCAATAGCCTCCAATTCATAATGTGGCGCACTACACATTATAAAAAAAACTCTATTAGATGTGGTTCATGACACCACTAAGAGACTCCCTAAATCTTATGCTCTGATAGAAAGCTTGTAACGACCCTCAAGTACACACCCTAAAAGTTAGAGTATCCTTGAGTCATCACACAAAAAATAAGACTTCAAGATGTGTCATCTATGCCACTCGTATCATTTATTGCATAAAAAACATTCTAATATGAGTAAGAATTTCAAACTTTCATCACACACAAAGAACTCTTTTCATAATCATTAGATAATTGAAAGACTTTCATTTAAAATATTAATCCATTACAACATCTCTTTGAACAATCTAAACTTTGGAGTATACAATACTTGGTACTAAGTCCATACAAGACAATAAAATAAAAACTAATTACATAAACGAACATGTGGATATTGTCTTCAAATCGATGAGGAACACAATTACTTCATATTGAACCCTTAGAAACCTATCCATCCTCCATGACATATCAAGACTTCCGATTCCCTACACTTTAGTCAAAAAGGGAAAGAAGCGGTTAGCACATTAGATGTACTATGTATGGAAGCCATGCAAAAACCATGAAAAATAGAAAATTTACTAAATAACACGTTTTCATGAATTTCTATTAAAACATAATCCTATAATCATAAAAACAACATTTAACACTTTTAGAAATACAAAAAGAAAAATAATCCAAACAATTATTCAAATTTTTGTGCCATCTTTCAAGTGAACCACTTCATTGTGTAGTGATGTTCTTACACTATTACAATGATGTGCTTAGCCTTCATATTTGACATCTTCTAGCATCTAGTAAACGCACTAACAGCTATCCTAAGACTCAGTCAAGTCATACATAGAGAGACCGCTCATACACCCTCTCAAATCATGCCTAAATCCATAAGACTAATTAGAATGAGACACATACACACTTGCACTACATAAACCACATCAACATGAGATTCTTCTACCAAAGGTGATTTCCAAGGTTCACTTGACTGAGTGTGAAGCGACAGGCAATAAAATCCCTTTCACACACACAAGGTATCTTATAGACTACCTAATATAGAATACTTCTCACTTAATAACATGACATACATAAAACATGACATCCTCCCTTTCAAAGGTTATCAAAAGACCTACTCAAGTAACTCAAGAAGATAACGTCCATGATTGACCTCTTCAAGATGACCTAAGTAATCCTTAATATAACCTATGTTTGGATCATGTCCATATAAACCACCATCTTCCCTAACTAGAATCCTTCTTAAGACTTTTCTAGGTAAGATAAGAAGTGACCATTCCGGCCCCCTTCACACTTTAACTAGAAAACCCTTAACTATTCTAGATATGTATTAATTCATTCAACATATTTTCTTAACTTATGTCATTACATTCATTTGTTAATTAAGAAATATACATAACATTAAGAACATTGAACTAATGGTCTTGGAGAAGACCTAGGGACTACAACTAACACCTTTAAAGCCTATTGTGCAATGTCTAGGTAGTATTCCATACCACCACCTAAACTTCATAGAACATCTCTAATGTACGTATGTATCCCATATGATGAGAATAGGAAATAATAGACATAAACCATGGTAGCAAAGCATGGAATTCGGAGTTGTAACCTACTCCGATGGAGGGTGTTCTAATTGCCAATTGTATAACGTGGACACATCCCCTATAGGCACATGGTTAAGGATTATGAAGTTCTTAATTTGTATTCTAGCCTCCTAGTTTAACTAGAACTACTTCACTTAACATACTGACTTGGTGCTAGGTTTCGTTCTGATAGTTTAATTCATGTTAAGGTTCATACAAAGGGGGTCCATATCAAGTTCATAACCCAATTACATTTACCCTTCCAAAAAAGGGTCCACTAGGGCTATCTCACAATGGAGACAAGAATCTCATCATATCATTCCTATGGTTAGATATGATGTCGTTCCAGACAATCAACCTTAAGTCCATTATTCATTCCACAAAGGATACCATTACAACTTTCGACTTAAAGTTTCATAATTTTACCACTAGGATCAAGGTTTCACATAAAGGACCCTCTTATCATCATTGAAGGTCTCACCTAACATTCATACATACATGAATAAGACACTTTAGCTTCCTTTGTCCTGACGTCACATATTCATATTCATACATGCATCAAGTAAGGGACACAAGTCTACTTAAATAAGAGAAAACATACTTCACTTTAGCACAAATTGCATGTTATTCAAGAAGTTAATAGGAACATTTATTATCATCTAAAAGTCATGCTATACACTACTATATCCTCACCAATGTAGTAATAATAGACTCATATAGCCAATTAGGAACATAAATGCATTTAACTCTAAGACAACCACAACACATACTCATTAGTCTAACATGATTACCTAAATAGCATAAATAGAATAACACATACTTTCACATTTCTTCGTATTTAGGTAGATATGATCATACTTCTAATAATCAACTACAGAAATCATCATATTACTTTAAGTAGTGCTGACAAGGTCATGATCATCATAATACTTAAAATAATACCGACAAGGCCACATCAATTCAAATAACACCGCCACCAAAGGGGAACATACAAATAACATCTAATTCAACAGTTAATTACATTAGATATAATTAATATGAGGAGATTTAAGGCAGCATACCACCGACTTGACCTCACCACTTCAATCATAAGCTAAATATTCCAATTCAATACCATATGGCTCTTACTTTGACCATGAATATCAATTCAATACATCAATGATAATACTCAATGAAATTTAAGTCAATTCAATATAGATTTATCAATCTAAAACAAATTAGATATACAATTGAATACAATTACATCATTCAATAGCCCATAGAAAAGTACACTAAAATCTATAAGCATTAATTCATTATCATGTCAATAAGCATAGAGTGAAATAGATCTAATAGTATTCATCGCTCAATTAATAAAATTGAAACAGTCTATACACCATACATACATAATCTATACATGAATCTAAATCCAATAACAATCTACACATGAATTCATTAATATCAAAGCACAATTAATTCACCAATACTTTAGTGAAATTTAGAGATGTGAAATGATGAAGGGTTCATGGAGAATTTCAATGTAAGAAATCAATTCAACATCAATAACATCATATCTTAACGTTTGGAAACATTTCATGCAAGAAACCAAGACTTAAAATAGAAATTGGACTTTTCATCTTTTGGAAATATTTTAAAATCATCTTTGAAATTGGATCTATGTTGCTAGAGAGACATATATGAAGAACTCCCATACATTATTAGGATAACCCAATGATAATTGAAAAAGAAACCTCACTGAAGATCCATCTTCAAGCCTCATCTTCACTTTGAACTCTCATGGAGGTTGTTGGAAAAACATTAGGAGGGAAAGAGTTTTTATTTAGATTATAGGGTTTGAATGAGAGTATAATCACTTATGTATTCTTGAAATACCTTTAAACACCTAACACAACAGTCCCCACATTATATAAGACATGGGGTGAATTACCCATAACCCCCAAGTCATAACAGAAAAATTAGAAGCAACTCATAGCACAATTGACGTTCTGTGGGTGAGACCATGACACGTCTATAACTACCTAGATTGTTGAATCCGGACAGCCAGGTGCATCGTTGACCTCTAAGAGGTCGCAGACAAGCCTCTTCTTGCATTCATCACATTTATATGGTTAATTTTAGCGGAAAACTTAAAACATTTTATAAATATGAAGTTTAATCAAACTTCATATAGTTAATACTTCATTTTATCATATACTAAGCTCAGTATAAAGAACAACCATCTATCATAAAGAATCAATTCAAAACTGAATATGAAAATATCATAAAAAATTTGCCAAACACGACCTTATTACAAAGCTTCGAAATGAAAGTATGAAAGAAACTCTAGGGATAATATTTACTAGCTATGTGTGAAACTAAGTCTAGAATAAAATTGTAGCATCGTCGAAATAAAGAGGACCTACAAAACGGTTTAGAGAAATATTGAAGTCCAAACCACTCCATGTGTCGTCAGTATGCCCTTTGACCTGCACCTATAAAATAGTAAAATTTTAGGGAGTTAGTACACCACTTGTAATAACTATGGTTGTATGCACGCATACACATAAAGCTATGGATGATCACTAAAAGTTCTTCCTAAGTAACATGCCATATCTGGAAAGTGCCATAACTAGACTTTCCTAACTCGTTATTTGTGAATTGTGGTATGAATATGATATATTTTAATGCATTGAAAGCACACAACTAATTTAAATATTATTTCAATCCATTACTGTCATCAAAATAATTTTAGAACCACTCGGGCGAGGATTTGAAAATTTGCTAACCCCCAACCCGAGAGCTCATTTTCTCACACTTAGATTATTTTCCAATTTTCTTCTTCTTGTTGTTGTGTAGTTAAATAATTCCTTTGTTAATATGTTTTACTCACATGTGCAATGTACGTTGTATTCCCATACCCATAAGATTCAATGTAAGTATTTCAAGGACTAAGGAACGATTTTATTATCTTACAATGAGTCATTCCTTATATTATATATTCATTAACATCTCATAAGACAGTGTGTATTGGCTATGCCATCTATTTCATTCATTTTATACTAGGGAAGCTATGGGGTATTTGGTAAACTTTATGTTTCTACTTCCCTTTATTGACATCATATAAGAAGTCATTATAAGCCAACCTTATTTTGCTTTGCCCATTATTTGCTAAAACTTCATGAATGTGATATTGGCAATTGACATTCTTAAGCTTTTCTTCATTTCTCACTTTGAACATATGTTCCATTATTATCATTCATTCTCACTTTCGTAGAGACATCATAGGAATTAAGATCGTGCGAGATAACATGAAATCCAGTGTCTCCCCACACTGAAAAGAGGTGATTCACCGGTTAAAATGAATATAGATAACGTGAGATACTCATGAAATCCACTGTCTATGTGCCACACCGAAAAAGGGTGATCCCCGACTAAGGTAAATCCATCTCAAGTGTTCACTCCACACTAAAAAGGAGTAGCTCACGGCTAAAGTTAACCAAGACCATATCGTGAGCATTAACAGATATATCATGTGATATAGAAATGAAAACCAGTGTCTTCCCCACACCAAAAAGAGGTGCAATCGCCGGACAATGTAAAACCGAACATACCTAGCTCACTTTGGTTGAAACCACTGACTAGTTCGTATGTTGTCTAGACATAGTTCTAAGACTAGAGACTTAATGATACTACTTATCAACCTTAGTGGTGTACTCGTTATCATAAGACTTACACGTGCAAGCACATGCTCATAACTAGTCTATTGGTGTTGTGCTCACTTTCATTATCTTCTTTATCTTTTAGAGTTGACTCAAGTATTATGGAAGTTCACTTCTAGATTGAGATTAATTTACTCTTTTTATGATTTGTCATCCTTACTTTACATTAATGAAATGTGAATTGTTCTCACATATCATCCTTACTTTACATTAATGAAATGTGAATTTTTCTTACATATCAACCTTACATTACATTGACAAAATGTTAATTATACTTATATATCATCGTTTGGTGTTATGTAGACTAGTCTCACACATTCTAACACCTTCATTATTGAGTATTCTTTTAACATACTAGCTTAGGTGTAAGTAAGTCTTGTCTCACTTTGATTAATACCCCATTCTTGAAACTTACTTAATTTAGACCCCTTCAATTATGTTACAACTCACGTTAATTATTTACTTTAGTGTAGTAGCTTCATTTCATTGTTGATGGATGATGAGAACTTCTTTCAATGAGTTACATGTGTTCATAGTTCATTCTTTTAGAACATGTTGGGAGTTGTCCCAATGAATGACATGCCCTTGGTTATGTATTCATTAAATTACTTTAGAAGTGATAATAATATATTTCATACTCTTACTACCCAAGATTGGCATATGATTAGTATTGGCCTCAACATTTGGGATGGTAAACTAGAAAACCATTTTGTTGGCATAAGCCAATTTTTATGTATGTTCATATTTAAATTGAGTATGTATGAAACTTCAGCCAATCATTCAACAATTTACATAATCTCCTAGCCATTAGAATGCATTCGTTTTGACAAAGTAGTGTTGTCAAATTTTATTGGCATCAGATAGACAATTCACTCAAGATGTGATTTCATGGTTGTCCTTTAAGCCAATCTTAGATCATGACTTTACGGTAACGTTTTTAAGACATATTTTACATCATCATATGAAAATTTTATGAATATAACCCATTCATAAAGTCACCTTAATAGTAAGTATGCATTAAGGATCACACATCACACTTAACATTTTCGAACATATCTTAGTAATACATCGTTCTTTAATTCACGTAAGGAACCCTTATCATCGAACGAGTTCACTTCATAGTTCATTCGACATTCATAAATCAAGAACTTAATACATAATATCAGCCAGCACCACATACCAAGAACATGATCTCTAACCTATTCAACATGGAATCGAAAAGGATACTAGGGATAAAGAGTTCGACGAGAACAACCCTAGTTTTTAAGATCTTTCAATCATTGGAAAAAATGTTCTCTTGGGGAAAAAAGTCAGGGGGAGAAACACATACCTTATGTATATTTCAATCTATGACGATCACCCTAACCAAATCCTTGAAAATACTTGAAATTTTCAAAGGAAAGCCTATAGCATTCTAACGTTGTGGGATTTGCGTTGTACTGGCTTAGAATCGTGAGTTCTCAGGATTTGATCATTAATTCTAGCTTTAGGAGCTGACTTTATGTTAAACAAATAAATTCATAACCCACTTAAATAAATAACCAATTAGTTAATTACTAAAATTCCCCTCCGAAATTGACAAAACATAGGAGAATGTTGACTTATCCGAAATTCTAGAAATTGGTGTTAACTATTTTTTCAGTTAACATTTTAACTTTTAATTTATTAATTAAAATCCTTAAGTTAATTAATTTAGAGACTAAGTGAAATTACTAAAATACCCCTAACTCTTTGGGACCATAGCTAACCCTTTTTGACAATCCTAGGTTAGGTACTAGGTTGTCCCCTTAACTAGTACTAGGTTCCACCCGATTTCACCTTGGTTGTCGGGTGCATTAGGGGGTCCAATTCCGTTATTCCTAGGTTAGTTTTCTAGTATGGATAGTTTTTTAGGAACTAGAGTTAGTTTTTTTGGATGGTCCCACATGAACGGAACCCCCCGTGAGTGTCATACCGAACCGCCCTAACTGAATTTGGTTAGGTTTCGGTTAGAGCGGTATAATGGTCCCCTTGGACGGTTCCTTCATGTGTAATGACCATGTGCTTGCACATAGGTTTTTTGCACTTACCTAACTAATTTATCTTTATGTATCAATTGGGAGTGTGTACTTATTGTCCCAAGGACCCTCACCATGTACTAGGGTACTACATAATTTACATGATCATTTTTTATGGTTATGTGGTATGGTATCGACGCTTCACACTTAGATGTCTGATACGTTTTGTGTGTGACGAAATATATTTTATTAGCTTAGGGTTTTCATTGCAGGTACATTTATTGAACATAAATCTTGGATTAGGGTATGACAACACAAAAAGTATATCTCATATTTGTATATAGAAAATTGGCTAATATCTCTAAACCAATTTTCGTATACCCAAAACGTATATCTCATATTTGTATTAGAAAACTGGCTAATATCTCTTAACCAATTTTCGTATAAATACCCAATATATCTATATATTGGACATTGGGGTGCCTATGTATCCCTAATAGGCTATCATAAGGGCATACTAGGCTCTTCATTAGACATATTATTGTATGGAATGTTACACCGTCTATGGGGTTTCTTGATTTGCTCATGCTAATCCCCAACCTTCACAATTTTAGACTCCATCAATGAGACCCATCGATTGGACATCGCCTGGTTGACTGGCCATCGTTAGGGTTGTCGTGGCAGTGTTGAGATCTAAGTTAATGTCCTCCTCTAGGTCCCCTTGTGGGTCTTACACAGAGTCATGCTCAGACATTTTCAATCCGAATATGTACGTATACAAGTTTAGGACTTGCCACATGAGTTTCATCCAAAACGAACAAGTAAAACTCGATTAAATATTCACACAAGGTTGTTTCAAGGCGCATCATTCAAACATCATATACGTTTTTGAGCGTGTCACCTCAAAACTTTACAAAACTTGAAACACTTCCTATATATGCTCATGAATCACACATGAAAACATAAAACCAGTTATAGGGCACATAGGTGACTTAGTCGTCGAAAGTCTTGGCCGTCCCTTGACGTTTGACTTCCAATGCACCAAAACTCTTAGCTAATGCCTCTATACCATATTATAGACTATTTTAGGACATTACACAATCATGAAAAGCATGTTTGTCTCTAGCTTCACCTAAGTCATTTTAGGGGTCTTACAGTTTCAACCCCTAATAACAAATTTTAGACTGCATTTCCTATAACCGAAAACCCTCCCCTGAAAAAAAACTCTACCAACACTCCATAGAATCTAAAATTCAAAAAGGAGCTAGGAGGGAGGTAGGTGCTTGTTTCTTGATTAAAAAAATCAGTGGGTTTTATCTTATGTAGGTATGGTAGTCATCCTTGAACACTCTTCTATTCAAGGAGTCATTTCTAAAACATTTCAAAAAGGGGTTTCAAACTCTATCTTCTTCTATCTTTGATTCTAAATATGGGTCTTAAATGAAAACATTTTAAAATGATTCAAATCAGTTGTTTCTAGTGTTAGTTTGTGATTCTAATGCTAAAACTCCAATAAAAATAGTTAAAGCTTTTTACAAAATTCTTAGCCTAAGAAATGGGTTAAATGAACATGATTTTGTAGTCTTTGATCTTTGGTTTATTTGGTTTATGTTGTTGTTTACCTACTTCCCTAAAAGATATATTATGATGAATTGTAGAAGAAATTATTATAGATTTTTGAAACATGAATAAAGGGTAAGTTGGTTATGTTGTTTAGCTTTATTTATGATGCTCTTGAGTGATATGGTTAATCGTTTGTTGCGGCGTTTACTTGAAATATATGAATGTGAATCTACTTGTGTATTGTTAATGAGTCCATGAAGTCATACTATGTGAGGTATGATGATAATGATTTTATTCTTGTCAATGTAACTTATGATTCTAGTTATGTGAAGTATTCTAGAGATTATGCCTAAAGAAATTATAAGATTTTGTGAAGAATGTTAAATGTTATGTAATATAATGAATGAAGGTCTAAACATTAATAGGATTTTATGTAAATTTAATGATGCTTATGTGAAATGTGTGTTCACATACATTCACTCACACTTGAATTATTGAATGAAGTTATGTTTTCTAAAAAATAAAATGGGGAGTTTTGGGGTGAGCGCGCTTCGTGTGTTGAGTTGAAGTGTTTAATAGCAATCCCATTACCTTCCAAGATCTTTCTATGATAAGTCGACGGATGGATTCCCTTCGTGATTTGAGATTTGGTGTTCACTAGTTTTTCTTAACCGATTATATTTATAAAGAGTTTCCGTGGGGGAATTGTGCTTAGCACCGGATATGAAGAATGGGTTGTTACACTTCACGAGTTTAGATGCGGTATTCAAATGTACCTAATGATATGAGTACTCCTCGTTAGTAGAGAATAAGTTACTTAGTAGAATCTCCTTATCCCTTAACTATGCGACCGCATAGGTGTAGCCATTGTAAAAGCCATGTAAAATGTAAAAGAATGACCCTACTCTAGCCAAGTGGGGATCCCTCATCCGATAAGGGCTAATATCAAGATTACATGTCTAGATCTCATGGTCTGTGTCGGTTAAGCTAGGTACAACAAAATAATGAATGAACATAGTCTTCAAAAAGGGAAGTCTTGTTATGTCTTATTAGAAGTGTTTGAGTGTTCTTCTATTATGTTTCTTTTAAGTGGGAAGATGTTCTCCTATGTGGAGTAAGCCTATAATTGTAGTCTTAAGGGTCACTTAGGTCTGTATTGAAGAAGGTGTATGGATGTTCCCTTCATTTGTTACCTTGTAGAGTCTTAGGATAATCATTGTTAGGGAAACTCCTACGGAAATGAGTTCACATTCTTTTTCCTTGATCTTGGAGATTCACACTTAGGATAATCCCGTGGTGTGCTTGATCCAAGGGGACCGTTAAGGGGAACTAAGTTTGAGTAGTAGTACGGGATGTTACTCTCACATCGCATTAAGTATAACTTATAAGTCCCATTGGAGTATGGAACTAAGGTATAGTTCTTAATGTATGAATTCTCCTCTATTGTCTCATTATTAGTATCTGCACTTGTCTCCCACGCGATGTAAGCCTATGATTGGTGGTCTTAAGGATCAGGTCCATGTGTATTTAATGAGGTATATGGGTGTTTGCTTCATGTCTTACCTTAGTGAGTATTACAATAACTTTTTTAGGGATACCTCTAAGGAGATTGGTTCACTATTTTGGGAATAAAAATGTTCATTGTAATGCTAAAGGGGTTCACTCTTACTTCTGGGTAGCTTACTTTAAAATGGTTCCCTTTGTTAAAAATTATGAAAATCCTTTCATAAGTATAAATTGAGGATCTATATGTTTTTTTTCCGCTATATTAAAGAAGGTTTACTTATTCGGCATGAAAGTGTATTTACAGTAAATTTTCCCTTTTTGCATCTTTTTGCATATGCCATACTTAGTAAATTGTTTGTACTAACCACATATGTTTCTATACTCGTTATGTATAGGTTTGAAACAACGAGAAATCTAGAAGGGAAAGCTTTGGAATCTTCTTTCTCAAAACCCAGTATGTCCTCATATATTCGACGACATATTCTATGTTTTATAGTTTTGGTTTTAAGACTTATTATGTATTTCTTTTAATTTGAAGGGTCATGTCGCGAAGATATTTATGTTGTGTCTTTAAGTTTGGCTTATGATGATGAGACTTCATTAGTATTTTATGAAAGATATTTCCCTTAATAAATTATTCGTGAAATTTTTTCAGTTTTAAGTACTTTTCATGTTTATAGTATTGAACAATAGTTAGATGTCCTATATAAAACCCCAAGGGTCATGTACGCCTTGTTTATATCCAAGAGTGCCCCTTCTTCTAGGGTGTACTTGGGGGTCGTTAGAAACATGGTATCATGCTTAAGTCTATGGGAGATAGTTTAGGTTCTAAAATCTTACATGCCGCATCTATTATAGTCTTACTCAATTGTATGAGTTGCGATATATCCATGGAGAAAAGACTATACGATGATAGAAGTTTCACTTTCTTTATTATTTTAATATTGTGTTTTAGAGTTAAGTTCTATAAGATATATTTTCTCAACCTCTTGTCTTTGTGTTTTTAGGATATGAATACAACGAGGACAACCCCTTATAGGGGATGGGAGGTGCAGATAATGAGAGAATCCCTCCCCATGTTGATCAAGCCCCTATAGTCGGCCTAGAGGGAGAGGATCACGACGTTCCCTTTCAAGAACCTCAAGAGCCTCAAGTTCCCAAAATATTTCCTATTCCCCAAGGTCATCAAGTTCCCTAAGTTGAATGCGATATGACTAAGGCAGAGTTGAGGGCTTCCCTCATGAATTTGAGACAACTCATGACGGCTCAACCTCATGTCGTCAATAATCACTTTGTTTCCCAAGTTAACCAAGGAGGTCGACATTAACCTAATGCTAATACTATCACTTCTTGAATTTGGGATTTTATAAGGATGAACGCTCCTACTTTTCATGACACTAAGGTTGATGAATATCCAAAAAGTTTCATAGATGAGGTGTTCAAATTGGTGGATCAGATAATTTTAGTCTAATTTCTCTTGCACTACCCTTCTTAATGGGTTTCGAAGTTAAAAATCCATTATTGATTATCCCATAAATTGATCCAGATGCCATTGGTATGACTCTTAGGCAGAGATCAGAGCTATCCGCTTACCAACTCAATGATGTGTCTCAAGTTTTGTTTGGGTAATGGAGGGATGAGACACTCTTGAGGGATGGTCTGGTATATTGTGAAGTGTTTATAGAGGCTTTTTTAGGTAGGTTTTTCCCTTATAGTGGAGGGATAAGAAGATTGTTGAATTCATAAACTTTCGTCAAAGGAGAATGAGTGTGCAAGAGTACTCTCTAAAATTAATGCAACTCTCTAAGTATGCTACAACCTTGGTGACCAAACCTGGGACTAGGAATAACAAATTTTTTATGGCATTGCCTATCTTGGTGAAAAAAAAGTTTCATACGTCAATGCGTTTCAATGAAATGGATATCTCTAACCTCGTGGTTTATGCTCATTAAATTGAGGCGTCCAAAATTAGGGAGGTAAGGCAAGAGGGTAAGAGGCCTAGGTCGGATGATTCTAGTCTCTAGATGAGAGTATTTCACCAAGATTCTTCCATGGGAAACAAGTATAGGGATCTAAAACAAAATTCCCAAGGAGGTTTCCATACTTCTAAGAGGACTATGTGTGCTTCTTGTGGAAAGCAACATTTGGGTAACTGTCTTGCCAAAACGTATGGTTGTTGTGGGTGTGGTTGTAATGGACACAAGATAAGGGACATCCCTAGTATCAAGGCAAGGGGGAAAGAGTTTAATGAAGCTCCTTAAGGTGGTCTTGATCCCAATTCTCCATAGAAGAATCATCCCTATGGGATGAGCGCTTGGAAAGATAAAATTTGTAAGTTTGAATGTCTTAACACTTAATGGTTGTTGTTTTGATGTTACAAGATGAATTCATATGGTTTTATAGTTCATATGAGCATTCTTTCTTGATGAATTTCTTTAAGGATAAATTTTTGTTTTTTTCAAGCATGCTTCATTCTGTGAGTGTTGACCCTTACCGTAAAGATTTCACTTTTTTAAGAAAATTGTTTTGTTATAAATTGTGGATTCAATGTTTGTAAATGTTTTGTATATGAGAGTGCTTAATGTTTGAAAAGGTAGTTCCTCCATAAATGAAAGAGAAGGATGAAATTTTAAATGTGAAAGTTCTTGCAAGTACTAGTGTTGTAATGTTTTTGAAAATTTTATGTCGTTCTCCTTATTAGTTGGTCATTGACTATGAATATTTGATAATGATTTTAATGTGTTATTTTATTGAAATTGATCTTCTGATGGTCTTAAAGTGTTTAGTGTCATTCGAGGACGGATGTTATTCCATGTGGGGAAGAATATAACTCCCTACAACAGCTAAAGTGATCTAGAGCTTCGTGAATGCTTCATGAAATAAGTTTTTGTTAAAATGAGTTACATTAATGTACTTAGTTAGTGTGTAAAGTTTGGTTATGTTTGGAGGTAAAACGTCCGAGAATATCCATGATGTTCGAAAGGTGTGCGATAGATAATACATGTGTGTCCTTATATGTTTTAGCGTGTTTTACGTGTTTTTTTCATTAAAATTGTGTGGGATTTTCCTAAGACCTATAAGACTTAGCTTATGGGTTTAATGTCCGGGTACGACCCCACTAAGGAACTACGAGGGGCCCTACAGAAGGGTCCAAGACTTAGACTCAATATTGCCTACACAATGTTCATCAACGAACCAGACGACAGCCAATTGACCAATAGAAGGATCGTCGACTCAGTCCGTCGATTGGACCTGAAAGTCTTCAGGTATTGAGAGTTTTAAACATAACCAATGATCCACCATCAATGGGGAATCTTTTAAAAAATGGTCCGTCATTACGGAGTCGTAGGTGCTGGTGTGAAAAGCTGTCAAAATTCTGCCTTGGCTTTGGGTGTTTGGTTAATTCACCCCAAGTCTTGTATGAACCTTGGAAAATATTTTTAGGGTATTTTAGGTATATTAATATATTTCAAACCCTAAGACCTAATTTAAGAATTCATTTCCTAAAACCCAAAACCCTTCCCTCAAGAAAAACTCTCTTAAGACTCCGAAGTTAAAACTCAAGAATGAGCTAGGACATTGGGATTCCATCATTATCTCTCATGGTATATGTCGGTAAAGCTAGTCCCCACAAAAAAATGAATGAAACAAGTTTTCTAAAAGAGTATTCTACGTAGTGTAGGTGGTGGAATGGGATTCCATTTATCCATTTAACTAAATATGCATTTCAAAAGGGAAGTCTTAGTATGTCTTATTTAAGGTGTTTCAGTGTTCTTCTAATGTCTTGTCACTGAGTGGGGACTTGTTCTCACGAGTGGAGTTATCATAATATAGGTAATCTTAAGGATCAATTACGTGTGTTTTGGAGGAGTTGTATGGAAATTTCCTTCATGTCTTACCTTTGAGAGTCTTTAGATAATTTTTCTTAGGGAAACTCCTATGGAAATGAGTTCACTTTCTCTAGGCTTGACCTTGGGGGTTCACGATGTCTTGATAAGAATGTGACTTGCATGATCCAAGTTAACCCTTATGGGTCACTAAGTGTGAGTGGTAGTATTGGATGCTACTCTCACAATGCATTTAGTGTAACTTATAAGTTCCATTGGAGTAAGGCAGTTAGGTGATGTTCTTAATATATGACTTCTCCTCTATTGTCTAATTATAAGTCTGTCAACTTTTCTCCCACGTGAGGTAAGCCTATGGTTTGTGGTCTTAAGAATCACTTAAATGTGTATTGAAGGAGGTTTATGGGCGCTTCCTTCATTTCTTTCCTTAGTGAGTCTTGGGATAACTTTGTAAGGAAACCTCTAAGGAGATTGTTTCACTGTTTTAGGAATAATTGTGTTCACTGTAAATTTCGGGTAGCTTATTGTCAAATGGTTCCTTTTTGTTAAAAAATATAGAAATCCTTTCCAAAGTTTAAGTTAATGATCTATATGTTGTTTTACCTCTTTAATCACGAAGGTTTTACTCATTTTGCATGAAAGTGTATTTATACTAACATGTCCCGTTTTGCATATTGTTTCATAAATCATACTTAGTAAATTGTTTGTACTAACATCATACTTTTCTATACACTATAAGTATAGGTTGAAGCAAGGAGAAGTCTATAAGCCAATGCTAGGGAATGTACTCACACAAGACTTGGTATATTCTTATATATTTGAGGACATATTCTATGTTTGTTAATTTTCCTTTTCAATACACATTATGTATTTCTTTTAACGTAAAGGGTCGTGTCCGTAAGATATTTATGTCGTGTATTTATGTTGGGCTTGTGATGATGAGACTTCCTTAGTATTTTATGAAAGATGTTTCCTTTATTAAACAATTCGTGAAAAGTTTTAATTCTGCACTACATTTTATGTCGTATGAAATGAATGATAATTAAAAGTCTTGTATACGACCCAAATTTGTGAAGTACTCCTTGTTCCGATCGAAGAGTGCCCCCTTCTTCTATGGTCTTCTTGTGGGTCATTACACGCAAAATCTTTATGAAAAAATGTTAAATAAAGGCTTAATGATTTTTAAAAGAGAGTTTATTGCTTTGCATCGAAACAGAATGCAAATAAGATGGAGGTCTAACGTTAGTAAGTCCGGCCTCCAACATGGGTTTCTTCACATCAGTAAGTCCGGATTCCCAAAATATGTGTTGTTTCATGAGATAGAAACCTTCACGTTCAACAAGTCAACGTCTCTAGCAACAATCTCCTTTACACTTAACTATGTGACCACATAGGACTCTAGCTTAGTAAATCCACCTACATAGCTATGTAAAAATGGTTTAACCCTAGGCAAGTGTTGCATTGCACTAGGTGACTGAAAAAATGATATGATTGGAGACTCATAAGAAGGAAAGACTTATGTTATTTATAAATTGTATGAATGCATGGTAAGTGACTTTCCTATGTCAAGATATGAATTATGAGTATGCATGTGAACTGCTTTTATGACTTCTAAGTGAGTTTACGTAGTATATGTAGAGGTATGAGACTCTATATGTACATTGAACAAGTTATCTGGTAAAGGAATTATGAGGGTTGTTTACCTATGATATTAACTAAATGAGTTATTACTAAGGTTGTAGTAAAAAAACGGGTCCTTATATTATATTATGAAGTAAATGACCTTATGTTTAGTTATAAATGAAAGTGTCATGACTTGTTAAGTATGTTATGCCTAGTTAGGGTTACCTCTTTGGTACACCTTTTTGAAGTATCACTGTATGATGCTACCTACACATTGCACTATTTTTACTTAGGATTGTTCTTAGGTGATGGTGTTTTACTGGAGTTGATGTCTATGATGTACTTATGAAAGATAAATATATGTGGTTGTGTTTATTAAGCATATCTATGGAAGTCTACTGTAAGGTGAATCAAGGTGATAGGTTGTACTAAGTACACTTGAGGGTTACTTAAGGAAAAAAGAGAAGTAATGTATTGGATGTAATAAATATACCTCAAAGTATTATAAACGGCATATTGTGGTATTATGAGTATTATCCATCTCTATATGATGTATGTGAACTATATTGAGATTATATGTACCTATGTTCATAAAGTTTATTTAAAATACATGTTGCATCATTTCAAATGAGATGTCCTCTTTAAATGCATATTTTTGTGTGGTTGCCATACTTAGAGCATTGTTGTACTAATACCATTCTTCTTCATCTTTTTACACAATGTGTAGGCATTGATTTCTAGTGGATGTCTCTTAAATTAAGAGCTTGGATAGACGTTCCAATTAAAGAAAATGTGCCCTTACGACACAAGGGTTTCCTACGTCAAAATGTTTCTCTAGGTTGATGTAATAGCATATATATTATTTTGTGTTGTTAAGGGTCGTCTCCTTATTCTATTCTATTGGTGTTGAGCCTAAGATTGCAACGAGGCTTAGAGTCTAATTATGTATATATATACATATTGATATCACATCATACGTTAGAACATCAGTTCATATATATATATATATATATATGAAGTGATGTTCTAGCGTATGATGTGATACAAAAACATTAAAATTTTCACTATTTTTATGATGATTGTGCGATTAAAGATGTTTAAGGGCTTATCTTAGACCTTCCAGAGGTCGACGACACCGTATGACGATCTAGGAGTACTCTAACATTTAGAGGGTATCCTCGGGTCATAACAATTTTTAAATCTACCTATATGTGATCGTATATGATTAAATCTATATAACTCAAAGATAATGACCATGCTATGATTAGTAGGAGCATGTTCCTCCAATGAAAATAAGAAGTGCCTAAGTTCTTGATGCACTACGCATGAGTAAGTGAAAGTGTGGCTTGCTTGTGTTCCATTGAGTGCTAAGTGATGTGAAGTTTCCGTTTCTTGTATATTTTTTGCATTGAATTATATGTGATGATGCTATTAATATAATGAATTCCTATATGATTAATTTAAGTCCTTGTTATGATTAAAGTGTTCCAAGTGTCATACGAGGACGAATGTTCCAAAGTGGGGAATATTGTAAGACCCCAAAATGATCTAGGGAATATAGGTCCTAACATGTTTTTCATGAGGGTATAAGGTCCTACAATAGTTTATAATGTGGTATTGTGTTAGTTGCTAAATATTTAGGTGATTCAGAAGTCAAACATCAAGGGACGACCAAGACGTTCGACGACTTGTCAAGAAAAAGAGGCCTCATGTGTCTATATGTGCTTATATGTATATGTAATAAGCTTATGAGGTCCTTATATTAGTTATAATGAAATATATAAGCAGTATTGTATGTTTTATAATGTTTGAATGTCAAACGTCCAAGAACGTCCAAGACATTAAAAAGATAGCCCTTGAGACGTTCATCTGTCTTGAGTGTGCCTAGCATATTTGCAGGTGTTGAGAGTGTTTATTTCGGGTGATACTGATGTGAAGGTCGTTGACATATTATAATATATATTTACGTTTGAAATTCCGTATACGACTCGCCAAAAGCCCCGCAAGAGGCCCTTATGGATGAGCCAAAGGCTGACAAGACACTGCCAAGGAAGTGTAAATGGACGAGCTCAAATGACGCCTCATCAGTCTATAGAAGCTCCTTCTATGAGGTTCGTAGTTTGAAACTTAGACGCAAGATCTGAAGACACCAATATGTAGCCTCAGTGACCTCGATGGAGCACCAAGATGAGTCGTTTACCCATCGACGGCCCGTTGACTGGTTTTCGTGGGCGCTGTCTACAAATTCGAACTTGCATGTTGAATGCAAGGGGTGAACGTTGAAGTTCGTAAAAGTATGAAAGATAATGAAATGAACAATATCGAAGGTGTTTGTGCAATACAATGAGGAGGTGAAATAAAATTCATGTAATCACGTTAGGTCATTCTTGGTCATTGCACATAATCATATGGATGAGAGTCTTAAAATTCATCCTAGGTATTGTTGTTGTTTACATAAGCCTAGGAATTAATGCTATGAATAATCTCAAGTACGAATTAAAGAATAAAGAAGACTATGTGTTTGCTAAAGAAGTTCCTCGGATTGAGGTCACATATTTTGGGCCCGCACTTGAGATATCTTAGACTACATCGACGATTTTAAAGTCTCGCGTGTATGAACTGTATTATATATAAAACATGAGAGTAATGAATCAATGGCATGATCAATAGAGAATTTCTTGAGAAAGGTAATGAATATATAGTGTAAAGAATGACTCACTATAATATAGGGAAATCATTCCTTAGTCCTTGGATTACTTACATCGATTCATTGTGGGTATTGGAATTTGAAGAATCATTGCACTTTTAAGTAAAACATAGGACCAAATGAATTATTGAACTACACAACAACAATATGATAAAGACTGAAAAATAATCTAAATATACAAAGAGTAGCTGTCGGCCTAGGAGGATCAAAAATCTCAAATCTTCGTCAGAGTTGTTCTAAAATTATATTGATGATACTTATATTTTGTAATCATATCGAAAATGAGTTGTGTGCTTTGAATGCATTAAAATACATCATATTCATCCCACAATTCACAACTAACTAATTAGGAATGTCTAATGACTAGACTTTCAAAAAACAGCATGTATCTTAGGAAGAGATTTCATTAATCATTCATAGCTTTATGTGTATGTGTTCATAAACCCATATTTAATACAAGTGGTGTACTAACCCCTACTATTAACTATTTTTGAGTGCAGGTCAGAGGACAGATTAGTGACTCTCGAAGAGGTTCGAATAGCAACATTTTCTCCAGACCATTTGGCAGGTCCTCTTTATTTCGAGGATGCTACACACATTTGTTATGCTTTAGATAAATAAATATCTAGTGGATGTTGTCCCTAGCTTTTCTTTCGCACCTTCATTTCGAAGATTTGTAATTAGGCCGTGTTTGGCAAACTATTTATGATATATTCATCTTCAGTTTTGAATTGATTCTTTACGTTAGATGGTTGTTCTCTTATGTTGAGATTAGTTTATTATGTATCAAGTTAATAGTTATATGAATTATATGTATACCTCATAAATATAAAAAGTATTAAATTTTCCGCAAATTTAGATGAATGTGATGAATGCAAGATGAGGCTTGTTTGTGACCTCTAAGAGGTCAACGACGCAAGTTGCGATCGTGACAAACTTGGTATTAGATTATGAGGTTCAATTACCCAGGAACTAAAGCTCAAATCAACTTGTTTTGTACATTCTAGTTTATGGTTGTGAAGCGAGCCACAATCATTACTTAGAGACTACGCGATGATAAGAAGTTTTCCCTTCTTATACGCTTTATTGTGTTATCTAGAGCTTTTATATTTTGTGTCATTCTAAGTATATAACTTCCTTCTTGTGTGAGCACGTATAGGGATAGACACATGAATTAGATTGCCAAGTGGTCTAAGGCTCCAAAATCAAGATCTAGCCTTTCTTAGAAAGGGCCATAATGGAAATGCTCAACGTGGACGAAAGACTTGTGGTGAGTGTAGTTGTTTACATGGAGGTGAATGCATGGTAATGTCTAAAATCCTTTTATGAGTATTAATGAGGAAGTGAATGATACGTTTGCTGCATACAAACTTAAGAATATGTCTTAGACATGCATTTGGTTCTTAAGTGTTATGCTATCATAGACTATAAAAATAGGTTAGAAAGGCTTAAGTTCCCAAATATGTTGAGTTAAAATGAGAAGGGCGTGGTTCATATCCAACAGTTCAAGGTGAATGCTCAACCTTGGTCGAATGTTGTGGTGGAACCCCCCCCCCTCCCCAAAAAAAACAAACGGTTTTATGCGTTCAAAGGAAGAGAGGAACAAGATAATTCTGCGGATGTGGATAATGGTAACTTGTTTGTCTTACTTATCCTTTCATGTTTGTGCGTTAATAGATCCAGGACCTACATTATATATGGTTACTCCTTTGTTGGCTAATAAATTTGACTTACTTCCTGAGATCTTACATGAACCATTTCTAATTAGTATTTCCATATGAGATAGTGTTATGGCTGAAGGGGTATGTGTAGAAGTTGATGGAATAGTATCAAGTCCCTTTAAAATTAAGGTTGTTGTCATTAGGTTCAAATCATAAGGCCAACCCGATGTTATTTAAGAGGTTAGATATACTCTTCCTAATTCTGATTTATTTGTAAGAAACTCTATTTTTAAGTCCTTTGGAGGATTTTTTGTGGTTGTCCCTAATTGTATGTGTTATAATACAACCATGTGAGTTAAAACGAAGTTATGTTGAATTTTATAATGTTGTTTTACTGTAGCATAGGCATGTTTTATGTGTTCCATGATTTGTGATGTGCACTAACTTAAGTGTCATTGACAAGGAACTTTCTCTATCTTAAATAACAAGTTTCAAATAAGCTTGAATGTTATGCATCATTCGTATCAGTGTGATTCATATATTAAAAAAAAAGTTTCAACCATGTTAAAGTGTTTTCGAAAATCACCCTCTTTAGTTTAAAAATGATGTGTAGTGTCATTCGGGAAAGAATGTTCCTACGGTGGGGTAATGTGACTTTCCGGAAAATTTTATGTCTAGTACTGATCCCAATTGGTCTTTAAGAATGCTTATTGGGAATACATAGTCCTTCCTATGCCAATATTGAAAATATTGGGCATAGTATAGAAAAATGGCTATGGTGTGTTTGCCAATTTCAGTATAATACTGAAATAAGAAAAATATTGGGCATATTAGAAAATATTTGCTTCAAGGGTGTTAGCCATATATCTAAGTATTAATGAGATCGATTAGGAATTGTACCTGCAATGAAGACCCTAAACTAAAATGCTTTTTCGTTTAACTCACAAAAAGGTATGAGACATCCAAGTGTCAAGCCTATATAACATGTCACATAATCAATTAAAATGATTATGTAGAGTAAGCAGTGCCCAAGGACATAGTGAGGATCCTTGGGAAGATAAGTAAACATTCCCAAAGTAACCATGAATAATAGTTAGTTAGGAAATTACAATCAACCCATGTGCAACACACGTGAAGAAGAACCAAAGAAGGCGACCATCCAAACAGAATTTTGTTAGGGTAGATAAGGGGAAAAAAACTTGCCTAAGGGACCACTACATGTGGGGCCTAACTTCCTAATACCTACAGACCCAAATAGCTAAATAACCTAGGACTAACAGAAATGGACCCACTAGTGCACCCGACAACCTAGGACCAAAACCAGTTTGACACTAACCTAGTACTAGTTAAAGAGACAACCTAGTACCTAACCTTGGATGGTATAAAAGGTTAGTTATGGTCTGATTAACTAAGGGGTACTTAATTAATTCCACTAGGGTACCTAATTAATTTATTTAGAAAGTTAATTAATTCATTTAAAAACGGAAAAAACTAAAACTATAAAGAAAATTTTCAAATTTTGGTTAAGAAAAGAAAGGGACAACCTAGTACCTAACCCAGGATGGTCCAAAGAGTTAGTTAAGGTACAAACAACATGGGGATACTTAATTAAGTACCCATGGATACTTAATTAATTAATTTAGCATCTTAATTAATTAATTTAAAGGGTCAAAACCTAAATCACAAAGAAGTTTCAATATTTCGAAGGAGACAAGAAAAAGACAACCTAGTATTTAATCTAGGATGGTCCAAAAGATTAGCTATGGTTATAACGACTTAAGGGTACTTTATTAATTACCCCAGGTTACTTAATTAATTAAATTATCAATTTAATTAATTAAATTAAAGGGTTCAAAAAGAAATTCTCATTCTTACCTAGTATAATGCAAGAAATATCCTAGTACTTAACCTACGAGGGTCCGAAAGGGTTGATCATGATTCAGAAGACTTAGGGGTACTTAAGTACTTAACCTAGGGCAAAAAATTAATTGAATTAAAGATTTATTTAATTAATATAAATTCAAAATTTTGACCTAAACGATAGTTAACACCATAATTTCAGATTTTAGGTCAAGTCAACATTCTCCTATGTTTAGTCAACTTAGGAGGAGTGTTTGAGTAATTAGTTAATTAATTAATTTTTAAAAATTATTAAACCCTAAGTTGAATATGTCAAGGTCAGTTATTAAACCTAAAGACCACGTTGAAACTGAAATAAATACACGAATAAAACCAGAAAACAAGCGTGAGAAAAACAGTGAAAAAAGCAAGAAAAAATTTGAAAATTTCTTAAAAGATTTGAAAGGTTAATTCAAGGTCTTCAGTAGATTAAGTTATACTTAAGGTATGGATTTATGTCCTGGAATTCATTCTGCAAGATTATTTTCCTTCGAACGATTCACAAAATCTTGAAAACTAGGATTGTTCTGGTTATTCTCGTAGAACTTCCCTTCTCTAGTATCCTTTTCGTTTTCAATGTTGAATAGGTTAGAGATCTTGTTGTTGGTATGTGGCTCTGTTTGTTATTAACACATATTTATACTTAATGATGATTATCCAATTAAATTATGAACTAGTCATTAAGTAAAGTTAATCTCACCATGATAATTAAGGATCGAAAGTTTTCTAAGTTAAGTCTGTCATGTGTTCAGTAAATATTTGTCTTTGGTTGAATGTTGACTTGCTGTTTTTGTGATTTTATGAAGATTTTAAAGCCATAAAATTTTAATATAATTCTGTTTAATTTGTTCTTAAAACGTTACACAAAAAATCCATAAACTAAGAATAGTGTCAAAGACATCTATGAAATCATATCTTGAATAAATTTGCTATCTGGTTCCCATAATGTTGGCTAACTCTATGTGGTAAAAATGAATATATGATAATTGATAGTAACTTATGTGAGTGATTAAAAGATTTTCTAAGGGTTCATACATATGCAAATTTAAATATGAACATACGTAAAAATTGTCTTATGCCAAAAAGAATGAATTTGCTAGTCTAACATCCCTAATCATGAGCCAATATTAATCATATGCAAATTCTTGTTTAGTAAGTGTATCAAATATATATTAAGAACATCTAAAGTAATATCAATGAATCCATAACAAAGGGCATAAAATTTATTGGGTCAACTTTCAACATAGTCCACAAGAATGAACTATGAACACATGAAACTCATTGAATGAAGTGCTCATCGTCCATAAATGGTGATATGAAGCTACTACACTAAAGTAAGTAAGTAACGTGAGTTATAGCATAATTAAAGAGGTATAAATTAAGTGACAAGAATGGCGTGTTAAAGGAAGTGAGATAAGTCTATCTTACACCAAAGCTAATTTGTTAAAAGAATACTCACGGATGAAGGTGTTAGAATATGTGAAACTAGTCTCATTAACACCTAAGGAATATATCTAAGGACAATTCACATTCATCTATTTAAATTAAGAATGATATGAAAGAATAATTCACATTATATCAATGTAAAGTAAGGATCACCAGTCATCAATAGAGTAAGTAAATCTTAATCTAGATCAAGCCTCCATAATTCTTGAGTCAACTTTAAAAGTTGATGAAATAAAGATTCACGTTAAAAGGAAGGAGTAAATAAGATGTATGTAATGAAATGATGAAACCCTACAAAGGTTAAGTAAGATTGTGAAACACACTATATGGCCAAGTGCATTGGCATATGCTTAAATGAACATCCACGTAAAAGGGATGAGTAATTATGAAAAGCAAATATGCTAATTCTAATAAATATGGTGAAAATGTGATAAGAATCTAACGTGAAAGACGAGACCGATATCAAATGAGCCTAAGTAAATATTACCAAAATGTACTCACCTATGAGAGTGTAAAGATAATGAAGATACCATTTTCTCTGTACACTCTAATGAAAGTATTGAGACTAATGTATACCTAATACTAATGATGAGATGAGAAATCGTCTATTGAGGTATGATGTCCTCATACTAGAAGCAAACTTCCATTATGTATGAGTTGAATGAAATGGAAGGGTGGAGATTCACGTAACTCTCATGAGATGAGAATGTATGGCATGTTGGGTATGGGTCTTCTTATATATCCTAGTCTTCGAACCATTACTGCCAATATGGGGATCTAGCGGGGCTCATTCCCTTGTACGCTACCATGTTTTGGGTCACTTTTGCTGTGATTCCACCTCTTTTCGGTTTGGGGTAGACACTTGATTTTATTACGTTCAAATGATCTATGTTGGTTAAGGTTTGAGTTCCTCAAAGTATGGAAGATAATTAAATGAACAATACCGAAGGTGTTTGTACAAGAAAATCAAGAGGTGAAATCATATTTAAATAATGACATTAGGTACTTCTTGGTCATTGCAATTCATAATCCCGATGAGAGTCTTAAACTTCATCCTAGGTAAAGCTGGTGTTTACATCAGCCTAGGAATGAATGAAATAAATAATGTGAAGTTCGAATGAGCGAATGAAGCAGACACTTATTTCCTATATAAGGCCATCGGGTTGAGGCCCATATGATGGGTCCTCACTTTAGATGTCTTATGTTACAACAATGATTCCAAAGTATTGTGTATGCTAAATGTATTATATATAAAACACGAAAGTAATGAAATCTATCACATGATCAATAGAGAATTTATTATGAAAGGTAAGGAATGTATAGTGTAAAGAATAACTCACTATGAGGTAGGGAAATCATCCCTTAGTTCTTGGATTACATGCATCGATTCATTGTGGGTATAGGACCAATGAATCATTTCACTTGTATGTAAAATATAGGAATAGAAGAATTATTGAACTACATAACAACAAGAAGAAAAAGAGTAAAAATAATTTAAGTGTACAAAGAGTAGCTCTCGGCCTAAGAGGATCAAAAATCTCAAATCTGCGCCCGAGTTGTTCTAAAATTATGTGGATTATACCACTGTTTTTTGTAATCATATAGAAAATGAGTTGTGTTTTTTGAATGCATTAAAATAATCATATTCATACCACAATGCACAACTAATGAATTAGTCTAATGACTAGAATTTCCATAAATAACATGTTGCTTAGGAAGAGCTTTCATTGATCATGCATAGACTGTTTGTGTATATGCTCATACACCTATACTTAGTACAAGTGGTGTACTAACCCCTGACTATTTACTATTTTTATAGGTGCAGGTCAGAGGATACGTTGGCGACACATGCAACGGTTTGTACTTCGGCGTTTCTCAAAAATTTTTGGTAGGTCCTCAATATTCTGAGGATTCTAAAGATTCAGTCTAGCCTTAGTTTTAGACATAGCTAGTGTATGTTTCCCTAGCGTTTCTTTCGCAACTTCATTTCGAATCTTTCTGATAAGGCCATGTTTGGCGAACTAGTTATTATATATTCATCTTCAGTTACGAATTGATTATTTATGTTAGATGGTTGTTCTCTTATGTTGAGCTTAGTATATGATGTATCAAGTAATAATAATATGAAGTATATGTATACCTCATTCATATAAAAAATAATTTAATTTTATGTAAATTTAACTAGATGAATATGATGAATGCAAGATGAGGTTTGTCTGCGACCTCTGAGAGGTCAACGAAGCCGGTTGCGATTCGAATTCCCGAATCCGGGTCGCGACTAACGGCACCAATTAAAATCTAAAAGGAAGTAGGAAATGAAACACTAGTTGAACATGCTCAATTAGCTAAGGCCTACATCTAAGCTATTTAATAATTGTAAACAACCTCGAAAGCATGAGGTCCTACCAAGTCTGAATTAATGCTCCACGTCTGGATAGCTGTAAAATTTTATGGCACGATCTAACATCCACCTGTTCCTGCACCTAAAAATAGATAATTGTATGGAATTAGTACACACTTGTACTAGGTATGGGTATATGCAAGCACACACCAAGGACATGCATGAGAATGAATAGCTCTTTCCTAAGTACATGATTAATGAAAAGTCAAGTTAGTAGACTTGCTAAATTTTGATTAGGAAAGTCAATAGACCTGCTAAATATGGTTTTGGAAAGTCATGCCATACGTGTAACATGCATCATCAAACTTATAATTTTGCAAACAGCACAGAACATATTTCACATATCATATCACATAGTTCATATCATTCTTTCATATGCCATAAGAGCTTGGGATAATGTACATGATGTTAGCATTTACTAAAAGTAGGGATCAACATATGGGACCTCAACTTGTGATCCTTCTTTAGCAAACACAGAGTCTACTGCATTCATTCATACGTACATCATTTTTCATTCGTTGATATACTAGTGCAATCACCAATCATAGCTAGGATGTAGTTTAAGACTCTCATCAGGTTTGTTGTGCAATGACCAAGAATAACTTTGCGTCTATACTTAAGTCTAGCTCCCCTATTTATTATCCTATCCTTACGCCTTTGGTATCGTTCATTTAATTATGTGCATCATTTAAGATTGGCCTCATTTATTCATTGGAAACATTAACTTTAGCCGACATAGATCATGTGAGAATCATGAAATCCAGTATGTCCCCCGCATCGAAATTTGATGCGCTCAAACTTACTTCTCAAATAAGAAGTAAAGGGTCATGTCAAGTAAATAACCCAACTAGTGAAGTTGGGATCGTTCCCATGAGGAAAATAGTCTAGACTTAACTTCAACATGTCATTACTATTATTTGGTCAATGACATCCTTGGAAAGTAAAAATAATAAAGGGGGGTTTCTATTTCTAAATGAGTGAAAATACATAACGAACTTGAAAGAGACTCTTAACAGCTTTGACAGATGGATTTTAGTAAATTAATCAAAGTAACTAGGGATTACGCGTTCCCCAAAGGTTCATAACTTGCCTATGGTTCCCACAACCCTAGTTATGGAGGTTAGTTACTCGTAGCCATAAACACAATTTTCAAAGATAGTACATAATAATTCATGTACTTACTTCAATGAAAAAGATTAAAATCCAAAAGTTTTCTTGATTAATATCCAAAAATCACTTGCAAGAATTTCAAAATCCAAAACTAATACAGAAAATCTCATATAGTCTAACAATACGGAGTCTAACAATAGGGACTCTAACTCTCTAGTGTCTAATCTTAAAGAGTCTAACCTTATGGAGTCTAACCGTACGGAAACTAACCTCAAAAACGAGGTTTTTCGAACTGTCTAAAAAAACAAAAACCTAATTAAATAAGAATTCTAATTGCTGGAAATCTGCCAAAACGCGGCTGAGTCGACAGACCTCACGACGGACCGTCGTGGTCACGACAGACCGTCATGAACTCCGTCGTTCCATACTTGTGCAATTTCTTCTACTTCTCTCTTCATTCCCCTTGACGGCAAGTATGATGGACCGTCATAGGCACAACGGTCCGTCGAGGGTCTTCATTCCAAAATACTTCAACTCTTTGTATCTGGGTACTGGGATAACTTCTCTAAACTTCATGACGATCCTGCAAGACGGACTGTCATAACCACGACGGACCGTCACAAGCTTCGTAATCCCGCACTTGGTCAGACTTCCCCAACTTCCTTCAGCAGCTGCACTACGCTTCCACCTACTGACCGTCACAAGCACGACGAACCATCATAAGCTCCGTAGGTGGTCTCTTCTGCAATTATTCGCTCAAAATCTCCACATTCAGCATTGGACAGATTTCCTGCAAAACAAAGAGAAACTTATATAAAAATTAGCACAAAAAGGCTTTTGGACACACTAAACTTAAGGAAAAAGTATTGATAATACCGTGAAACCACGGTATATCAGCCTCATTTATTATTTGGGAACTTTAACTTTAGCCGACATAGATCATGTGAGAATCATGAAATCCAAGGTGTCCCGCACATCGAAATGAGGTGGAAGCATCGTCCAAAGTGACCCAAAACATGCTAGCGTACATGGAAATTAAACCCCGCTATATCCCTATAATGGTAGTATAGGTTTTAAAACTAGGAGATATACGGAGACCCATACCCGTCTTGCTGGACAGTCTCATCTCATGCGAGCTACGTGAACCTCCACCCTTCTCGGATTGCTAGCCTATTGTTGCTAAGTATAAGGTTCCATTACATTCAACTCATACATCATGGAAGCTAGATTCTAGCATGAGGACATCGTATCTCATTAGATGATTTCACATCTTGTCCTTAGTATTAAGTATGCATTAACTTCAATACTTTCATTAGAGTGTTCATAGAGACTGGGGTCTTACTTAACTTTAATCTCTCATAGGTGAGTACGTTTTGGTAACATTTACTTAGTCTCATTTGAGATTTCTCTCATCTTTCACATTATCCTCTTATATTTTTGTCACCACATTCATTAACTTTAGCACATTTGCTCTTCATAATTACTCACCCCTTTACTTGAACGTTCATTTAATCATATGCCAATGCACTTGGCAATTTAGTGTGTTTCACACTCTTACTTAACCTTTTCTCAGTTTTAAATAATTTTTTCACATACATCATAGGTTAACTTACTTTTAAACTTATGCTAGACTTATGAGTCAACACATACAAGCCATGAGGCTTCATTCATAGTTTGTCTAAGTGATTCATGTTTACCAAGTTTATGTGGTACAAGACTTACTCATCTTGTAGATATACCAAGATATTGATTTTTATCTTTAGATGCATCATTCATTAAGTATTTACTCACGTATTACTTATATATAAATATGGGAATTGGTCAAGGGAACCCGACTTCGAACCCCTTGGACACCACTTGGATAATTTTCTTTCACCTAATTTTGGATTTACATTTTGGCTTGGGGAACCAGATTTTGAATCCCCTCACTAACATTATTTTTCCTTTCCTTTTCCCTCCCCTCACTTTACCTTAGGCATTTTAAGCATTGGGGGGTCTGGGATCGAACCCCCATAGAAACATTCATTTACTTCTCTTTTTCCTATGTTTTTCCCATGTTTGCAGAGAGGAGGTGGGTTCGATTCCCACTCTTCTCATTATTATTAGTAGTATTTTTCTCTCCTTGTCTCCTCCTTCAGCAAAGAGGTGGTGGGTTTGAATCCCACTCCTCCCATTATTTTTATTAATTTAAAATTTCCCTTTTACTATCTTGTTTGGCCGAGAGGTTGTGGGTTCGAATCCCAAACCTCTTTTTTTATTGCTTTCATGTAGTGAGGTCTTGGGTTCAATACCCACTGACCTCACATGTTTTAAATTTATTTTTAAACTTCTCAAAGTTCAAGTGTTCTGGCCGATAACTGCATCACCAAGTGCTGGAAATTTTTTTAAATTTTCTAGCGTTTATTAAAAACCATTAATACGTTCGTTTTGTGGTATTTTCATAATTTTTTTAAAGCATTTCTATGTGTATATTCATTGTTGTTTTAGCTTAGATTTTTCCACTTACGATCAGCCACCGTACACTTCATTTAAACATCACAAGTTACACACCTTATGCACTATAATTCCAATCATCAAAAAAGACATTTTAATACTTCAAAATGGAGAACAACAACAAACATTTTACACTTGCACCACATAATTTTCGGTTGACATCATTGAACATACTTGCTTTTTCCAAACACAAAATAGCAAAGAACATAATATTTCACAGTTATCTACAATTAACCATACAAACAACATGATTCTAAAATAATTTAGATTGAAATCGGAAGGAGTCTAGGGACAAGGAATTTGACAATAAAGGGGACAGTCCTAGTTTCATACATTGAATTTTGTAGAAAGAATTTTTTTTTGGAGAAACGATTCCAAGAGAGAAAACCATATCCTGTTGTAGCTTTCCACACCTTCAAAGTGCTTCTCCAATCCTCCACTAAACCTTCAGAATGATTCTATCGAGAAGATGATGTAAAATTTTCATTTCTTAAGTTAGCTTGCTTGTTTGTATATTTTTTTTAAAGTTCTTTTAGTGTAGAGAACTTTTGATTGTTTTCTAATGTTCTGTTTTCTGTTTTTGCAGCCAAGAAAGAACAATGGATGAGAGAGAAAGATATTTAGGCGTGTGAGAGAGTTTGTGTGAGATAGTGCCCCTTAAAACTAGAATAGTTTGCAAGACTTAGTCAATTTAAGTTAATGATTAATAATTAAGAACTAAAAATATGACTGCCCTTTTTTCTACTCAGCCATTAATTAAATGATATTAATTTATTACATTTATTTACTCACTTAAATAAAGACAATTTAATTCATTGCTTCCACCTATGTTTGAACTCGGGTGGAGCAAGACTTTACTCATAGAGCCCATTTTTGGCACTCTCTCCCCAAAATACCCCTCCAACCTATTAATTAATTAATTAAATAAATATATTTATGGTAATCATTATATTACTTAAATTAAAGATTTTCCCCTTTTTATGTTTGGTAAATACTCATCTGGGTAAATCTTCATATTTGAGATCGTATAAGGCTGGATCCAACCTTTCCTAGCTCAACTAACTACCCAAGTTTGTTCGTTTAGTTGTTACAAGGGTTCAGAAGCCTTGTACTATGCGCATTAATCCGTGTGAATCTGGTCTAATCGTAAGCATTCTATACGCTTTAAGCATTACATGTCTTATACATTTTTAGGGTTGTTAAATATATTTCTATAAGTGAATAACTATAATACCCCATTTTACAAAAAGAGGGTTTTCCTCTGTACCTCCAAGATCCATAATCTAAAATTTCCACATAAGATCTAGCAAGTGATCTCATTTAGTATGATAGCCGCTGATAATGTTCTACCTTTGCTCAGTAGAGAACTTTTATTTTGTTTAACTCTCTACAAAACTAGATTCCATGGTTAGCGCACCCATGATCATACGGTTAAGACTATAGTTTCTGTAAACTAAAATGACAATGGAAGTAAATTACTAGGTTTGACACCTCTAAAATGACTTAGGATAAGTAGAGCCTTACATGATTTTCATGAAGGTATAAGGTCCTAATTTTTTTATAATGTTGTAATGAGGCAATGTCTAAATTATTGGGTTAATGGGAAGTCAAACGTCAAGGGACAACTAAGTCACCAATGTCCCTCATATGTGTTTTTATGTGTTTATGTGTGTTTCATGAGATTATGAGGTACTTATATAAGTTATTATAGTGTAAATAGGCAGTGCATTGAGTATCATGAAGTTTTGAGGTCAATCGTCGAAGAAAGTCCATGACGTTCAAAAGGTTTTCCGTGAAATGACCTTGTGTGTGTTAGATTGTTTCGACAATTTTTATGTATTTGTTTTGAGTACAATTGATATGGGAGGTCCTAACCTGGTATACAAACAAATCTTTGTAGGAAACATTTTGAAAAAGTCCCCAAGCACCATCGAAGGGTCCTTGAGGAAGTACCCTTCGTATAGCCAAATATTTCTATGCCAGTCCTATACGATTAAGGCAAACAACAGCTCGTTGGATAGACGATGCCTCTTCACTTGGAGTCGTAGTCAAGAAATAGCCTAGGAAGATCAAGATCCTAATGTACAGTCTATGAACAAAACGACGGCCAACCAGGATGGTCCATTTTTGGGCAAACAGTTCTTCGATGGACAATCGTTGGTGAAACTTGCAACTTCAAAATTCACTGTTAAATTGCAAGGGTGAATTAGTAAAGTAACCCCACATCCAAAAAAGAGTTTGGGTGGGTACATATAGGTATTTACGGATTTTAAGTGGGTTTATAAGTCCTACATATCTAGATGAATTCATTCTTCAAAATAAAACCCCCAATATCCCTATGAAATTCTGTAGAACTCTATGGAATCCAAAACTCATGAAAGAGATTGGATTGGATATTTGAGTGGTGAATATTCATAAATTTCTTTCATGAACATCATTGATGTATGGTTTTTATCTTTGAAACCCTATTAATCTAAGACCTTAAAATTCTAAAAAAAAATTCTAAACTTTTCCAAAGATGAACTTGTCCAATTTTATGATCTATTCATGGGTTCTTGCATTCAAGGTTTTAACTCATTATATATTGATAGAATTGTTGTTAATTATTTGATTTTAACATAATTAAAATATTAACCCATGAAATCCATGAACCCTAGTTTTTGACTACTTTATGGGTTAATAGATATTGTCTTAATGCTTATGAATTCTAGTGCAGTTTTCTATGAGCTATTTAATGACGTAACAATTATATTTAATTGATGTATAGGTTATATTATATTTATAAATCTATATTGAATTTCACTTGTTTCATTGATTAATATAGTTTTTGTATTGAATTATGATCATTGTCATAGGTAAGGGCCTATTGGTATTGTGTTGGATGATTTTTATATGGATTGAAGTGGTGAGAATGGATTCGTGGTACTAGTGGTACTCTTTCATAATTCTCTCTGTTTTATGGAATGTATATCTTGAATTTTGTTGTGATAAGTATAGTCAACTCATGGTGGCAGTGCTATGTGAATTAATTGTGAATGATGTGGCCTTGTCGACGTTACATTACGTATTGTGATGATCATGACCTTGTCGGAAATTACTTGATGTATTATGATGACTTGTGTTGTTTATTATGTTAACTGTATTATGATGAATTGTGTAGTTGATTATGTTAACTATGATCATATTTACCTACATGTTATTAATGTGAACCTCTGTGGTTCTTCTATTGAAGTTGTTAGGTGATCATGTTAGACTGTGACTTTGTCTTTTTGTGTCTAGTCTTAGAGAGGATGCATGATTCTTCCTAATTGGTTATTGAGTCTTATGATGACTATGTTTATGGTTCTATAGTTGTGTATACGGTGACCTAAAGTGAAATGGTTGTTATTGTGTGCTACATGGAAGATGTGTTATATGTGATAAGGTAAAGTGAAGAGTTGATGTATCTTGTTTGAGTAGACTTAAGTGTATGTTCTTGATGCATGAATGATATATGAATATGAGATGTCTTGACTTAGGATGCTTAATGCCTTTGGTCTTGTATGAACGAATGATACGTGGAGTTGAACATAGTGAGAAGGTTAACTTATGTGGAACCTTTGAGAAGAAGGTTAAGATAAACTTGAAGTCGTAAGCCATAGAGGTATCCTTCTTGTGTGAGGGATGTACTTAGGAATAGTTGGTTGAAATGCAATGAAAACATTCTTAGGTTTAGCTATCGTCTTGTCCTTTCTAAGGGCGACCTTGGGGACCTTTTTGGTAGGGTGAACATGATTGGGTTATAAAATAGATATGGAACCTCTTCATGTTATCCTTAATGTGAATTGATCTATGAGAACAAACACTAGCATTGAGTGAGTATGGTAAGGGAAGTATCTCTAGTTAGAATGAGGCTAGAGTGCAAAGAAAAATCTTCATATTCCTTAACCATGTGCCTACATGGGATGTGTCAAACTTCTACCATTGGAGAGTAGAACACCCTCTACCCGATAAGGGTAAAACTATGAATTTCATGCAATGCTACCATGGTTTATGTCGATTATTTCCTATTCTCATCATATGAGATACCTACTAGTATTGGAGAAGTTTTATGAAGTTTAGGTGGTGGTATGGGACTCGATATAGATTTTTCTCAATGGGCATTAAAGATGTTATAAAGAATCCCCAGGTATTTTCCATGACCATTACTTTAATTAATAAATGCAATTAATTGAGTCATAAAATCATGTTAAATGAATAAGTAATTATCAATAGTAGTTAAGGGCTGTCTAGTTAAGGTTGTAACACTTCGAAAGTCTAGGATATGTTATAGAGCCTATCATGGTTGTAAAAAGGTTTAGACATTGTTTTATGGTAAACTTTAATGAATATGAGTCATTAAGAATTTTTATAAACCAAAAATCAAAGAACATTCATAATGTCTTGAAAATAATTCAATGAGGTACTAGGTTGTCTTTTTCTATTTGACTAGCTTTTTCGAATGTAAATAGATGAATTTCGATCGAAGGGTGTCTAACATGTAATAAGGTTGATCCATTGTTGAAACATCTGCTTACGACTCCCCAAGGACCAATTAAGGGCACTTGAGGAGAACCCTTGCATGTAGGTCGAAAACTTCCCAATGTAGTATGCATCCACGACTTGTCAACAACGAATTGTGTTCCATTCGAAGGGGCGTCAATTTCCTCAGTCGATGGACACTTCAAATATTTTTCAAAGGCAGTTTTTTTAGAAGTATTTGAAATCATCGATGGATGTGAAACACGGAGGTGAGCAGTTGCCGTCAATTGACACATAATCCATCGATTGTAGTTTCGTCTGCAAGGGACAGGTTTTGCCGTACATTTATAATTAATTGATTTAATTATTTAGTTTTGTTTGGAGATTAATTAGGAATTATTATAGTTTAATTATTTTAATTAAAAACATATATAAATATCCTAACTTTATTATACTAACTTAAGCTCTCATAAGTAACAAACCCAAAACTCTCTTCCTTCTCTCCTATTTCTCTCTCAAGTTAAAAACCTTCCAATCTCTAAATTTGTTTTTCGAAGTGATATATTTATAGATTCTTTTGATGTTATTTAGTAGACTATGATGAATTATGTCTATATTACACGACTTATTGATGGGTTAGTCTAGTTTGTAGAAGATGACCTTTTTCCCCTTAACCCTCGGTTGTGATCTTAATGTAAATTGTGTAGTGTTGGTTCAATTTACTTTGGTAATTGTTGGATTACTATTCCATGATGTCATTTTATTAATTATGAATATATTAAGATCAATTATAGTCCTATAATTCTAGTTCTTGAGTAATTGATCTAGGTTATGAGACATGTTATGAATTTTACCTAAGTCTCTTATCTTAAGCGATGAACTAGTGAGGAATTGTGATGTAATGATTCGATTGGCCTCGTTATCATGTTTGTTATTGTTGAATAATAATACTACACCCTTATTGTGTTTATTTTTGGGTTGATGTTAAGAAATTGAGTATGCATTACGATGGAGACTTGGTAAGTCCTGTTATATCAACTCTTTATTCAAATTATGGTTACTTGAGATTGAGTGATGATGTTACATTAGAGTAAATCTTGTATTAGGATTGATAGGGTTGGTATGATGTTGAATTGAAATGTCGTGACTATTGTTTCTAAGGTGTTTGCTAAGATGTAAATGTTATAAGGATGGTGATAACTTATCAATGTACCTTATGATGATGTGAATATGGAAATGTGCTACCTCACCTATATGAATAGTAATGAAAGGATTGAACTCATGCAATTCTTATTGAGCTATACAAGGGATAGACCCTATGACCTACATTAATCAATGATGATTAATAAAGATATTAAATACATTTCAAAAGGGACTTAGCTTAGAACCGGGTGATATTGATAATGGGAGGTGTTGGCTTTCCATATAGGAAGATTCACCCTATAGTTCCATATGAGGTGTCTACTCCCCTATGAGAGATACTCACCTTATGGATTACTATAAGATGATTCTCCAATTTCCAAACGGCATGTAGAGAGTTTATACATATCTCTTAGTTCTTGAACCATGTTGTCCCAATAGGAAGACTAGTTTGTGGATCTACCTATAAAGCTACATTTATGTTTGGTTTTACTTTGGCCTGTAAAACACATTCTATCAGTGTAAGGTTGTACAACACCGGATCCAAACTTTAGCTCTTATGGTCTATGTTTGTTAAGGCAAGTGTTCACTAGAATAAAAATGAAGTAACAAAGTACAAACCAACTAGGGTGACTTAAAGAGCTTGACCTATCCTAGGCAGGGGTATGGGACCTTTACCTATGCATTACACTAGTTTGCCTCAAGGGAAGACTTAGGAGGTTCTTCTTATGAATTATATGCTTATAAATGTATATGATGATCTTACATGTAGATGACACATTATTGTGTTGAATTCACTTGTCTATACATGTTTAGTCTACATTTCTAAAGTATAAAGTTATATATTATTAATGATATGACATTTGAAGTTGGACATTGGTTGTGTTTCTAGTTAAGTTTACTTGATTAAGTAAGGTAATGGGGTTTTGCTTAGTTATTCCGCTGGTGGAGTTACTGAGGATCATGAGTAATGGTATTTCCTTGTTATAATGTGATGAACTCTTATTTGTTCTTATAATACTTGGTGATAGAGTTGTATTAGGTTAGGGGTTCAAGTATGTTGATATGCATGTTACTATCTTTAACTTAAGGTCGTTTTGTCTTGTACAATACATGGTATTGACTTGATGAATATGCATTAATGAATTGTATTGGTTCTTGAGTGTGCATAAGTCTTTCGAAATGTAAAATACCTGTTTTAATGAAATGTTGCTTTTTAACATGATTTGATATTATCTGTGCATAGGGTCTCATACTTAGTACATGTAATTTGCTAACCTGATATTCTCCCTTTTCCCCAACATTTTAGGTTCTGGTCGTTGATGTCTTTTGAGACGACTTTGAAAAAGACTTGGAATTCATTAATCATCCAGGTTTGTTAGGTCTTAAAATTCGGAAGACAATGAAAATATCAAGCTTATGAATTTATTAGTTTTAAGACTCCTTTGTTATTTCCTTTCATTTGAGTATGAATTGTATAGCCTATATATCTCTTTATTACAGTGATGTATGGGATATGCCCAATTGATACATTCTTGTTTTCAATGTTTATGATTTGAGAAACTCTTTTAAGACTATGTTATATCTTATATATACATATATATGTGTGTGTGTGTATATATATATATATATACGTGTAGTAAAAGTAGAAGACAAAGTATTCTTCCTATACGAAGGGTCTATGTATACTCGATATGCATATACTATGTGTATGTGAGAGGTCTATGTAAACATCAAGATAGATATAGAATAGTTTTAATTTTTCCACATTTTTAACCTATGAATATAATGATGTATGCTTTGATTCTAGTCTTATTCCTCAAAGAGGACGATGACCTCGGTAACGTTAGGGGGTTCTCCCTAATTGTAAAAAAAAGTTTGAAGGGGCATAGGAATGGTCACTTTGTAACATACCTTGATAAGTTTTAAGAATTACTCTACTTATGGAAGTTGGTTGATTAAGTAGGCATAATCCAAACTTAGGTTGTCTTAAGAATTACTTATGTAATTTTGAAGACGTCAATTCTACACATTCCCTTCTTGATTTACATGAGTAAGTCTTTTGATAATATTTGGAAGGAGAATTGTAATATTATATGTATGTTATTGTATTAAGTGAGAGTGATCTTATCCTAGGTAATCTAAAGGATCTCTTAAGTGTGTGAAAATCGATTTTATGGTTGGTCGTGCTAAAACTTACTAAAGTTAACCTTAGAATCACCTATGGTAGGAGGATCTCATGTTCATTTGTTTGGTGTATTGTAAGTGTTTGCATCTCATTACGGGTTGTCATAAGTATCATTTAGGTGTGTGTAAGAGGGTGTATGGACTCATATCACCTTTGTTTTACTTAAGTGAGTTTTAGGATAGCTTTTAGTGATAAAATTACATGCTAGAGAGTGTTCAATGTAAATTTTAATAACTTCACTAAAATGATACAATAGTTCACCATAAAGCTAAGGTAGTTGACAATAAATTTTCTAAGCTTACCGTAACATTTCCTAAAATGTGAGAAATTGCTTATGTGATATTTTTTGTGTTTTTGAGGTGTTAAATATTTTTACTATGGTTATATAATGATATTCAAATCAAAAGATGCATATTTCTAATAAATGTGCGTTTGCATGATTTTTATGCGTTATTTCATTCTAAGTACATGTGTTTGTACTGATCCAATGGTTTTATATATCTCTAAAGTGATTTATTGGTGAATGTGCTTTTGGGAACAAAGGCTTGAATCATAGGATCTTTCAAGAAAGTTTGAAGTATGTCCTCATTTGACTTGAGGTCATAGATGTCTTTTGTTTCCTTTTGTGAAGTATTATAATAGACATAGTAGTACTATATTTATATTGTATGTTATATGTCCCAAGTATTGTTGTGTACAAGATTTGATGAAATGAGACTTAGTATTTCCTATGAATTTTGTAAAATATATTTTGAAAGAGTATTTGAATGTTTTGTGATATGTTATAATTCTTCACTACTTTTCATATATGTATATGAGATGAATGACGCAAAAGGGCTTGTCCAAGATCTCCGAGAGGTAAAGTACGCCCGTTGCACTCTAGGAGTGACATATATTCGAGTGTATGCTCTCGAGATTTTACAAGTTTGGTACAAAATCATAGGTTATAAAAGTGGTCTTAAGAATCCAAGAGTCTCACATAAAGTCATGTCTAGTAAAGTCTTAACCATCTGTGCTAGTCGCTACATAGCTATGGGCGAGAGGCGATATGACGATAGAGTTTCCTTCTTTTCTACTACTATGCCGTGATGTAAAGGAAAAGTTATGAGTAATCTTATTTTATGGTTTTCCTTGTGTTTATAAAAAGATGAAAACTAGAAGGATGGCCGCTAGAAGGTTTAAAGAGGGAAGAGAGAATGAGGATTTTACTCCTCATGTTGAGAAAATTCGTAAAGGTTCTAAGGTTGCTCAAGGTGATCAAGTCCCTATTGTGGGTTGAGGTAATGATGTTCCAGTGGTTTCCCCGAAAATGACTAATGGCGAAATTACAGAGGATTTACTTACATTAGCTCGAACATTAACTACTCATGTTAATAGGGTTATTGAGCCTAGAGTGAATATTTTTTATAAAAATGTTACATCTATATTGAGAGACTTTGTGAGGATGAATCCTCCTTTCGTTCTTTGCTCTAAGGTGGGAGAGGATCCCCAACAGTTCCTAGATGTTGTGTACAAGGTGTTGAGCGACATGGGGGTGACTTCTAGGGGGAAGTCGGAGTTAGATTATTACCAATAGAGCGAGGTTGCTCAAGTATGGTTCACTTAACGGAAACTAATAGGCCGGTAGAGTTAGATAATTACTAATAGAGCGAGGTTGCTAAAGTATAGTTCACTTAACTAAAAAATAATTGGCCGGTAGAGTCTGGGCTTATAGAGTGGGAAGAATTTAAAGAAGCTATTATAGGAAAGTACTTTCCCCGTGAGAAGAGGGAGGTTAAGGTAAAGGAGTTTATCAATCTCAAACTAGGAAATATGAGTGTTGAGAAATGTTGTTTGAAGTTCTCTATGTTGTCTAGATATGATCCATCCCTTGTATCTAATCTTAGAGATGAGATGAGTAGGTTTGTGACCAGGGTCTCGACGTAGTGAGAGAAGACTACTGTACAACCATGATACATGATTATATGATCCTATGTATACTCATGGTGTATGCTATATCATTTGAGGATTCTAAACTTTTTAGGATATCTAGAAATTTGAAGAGAAATGGTTCAAGTGAACAAAGTCAGCCAAGTTCAAGAAGAAGTTGTAACACTCCAAAAGTCTAAGATGTGTTCTAGAGCCTAAAATAGGTGTAAAAAGGTTTAGACAATTTTAAGGTCATAAATAATGAATATATTTCATTTAGGAGATTTAGAAACCTAAACGTCAAAGAATGTCCATGACGTCCGGAAACTAGTTCAATGAGGTTATAGTGTGCCTTAGCTTATTTCACTAAGTTTTAAAAGTCAGAAAATAATGAAATTTTGTGGAAATGTGTCGAACATGTATAAGAGATAGTTTATAGTCAAAACGTCCGGGTACGACTACCCAATGACCAATCTATATCTCTTGAGGAGGAACCTTGCATTTGGGTCGAAGGCTTTCCAAGGCAGTGTGCACCAACGACTTGCCATCAACGGATCGTATTCCAAAAAATAGGGCATCAAGTGACTCTATCAATGGACACTTAAAATATTTGGGAAAGACAGGTTTTTAACAAGTCTCTGGTTGAATTGCATTATGGTTGTTCACTAACCTTGTTTATGGGTTGAATTACGATCCTATGATGTTATTGTATTAAATTATGAATACATTGAGATAAATTGTAATTCTACCATTCAAGCTCTTGAGTAGGTGATCTAGGTTATGAACTAGATTACAACTTTTACCTAAGTCTCTAATCTTAATCTATTAACTACTGATGGATTGTTGTATAGTGTTTGAATTGACATTATTAATATGATGATTACTATTGTGTGATGATATTAAACCCATTGTTGGGATGAGGTTGAGGGTTGATGGTAAGACCTTGATGTTGGATTATGAAGGAGACATGGTAAGTCTTGTGATCTCGACTCTTTACTTTAATTGTGGTTACAGGTGATTAAGTAATGTTGTTGTGTTGAAGTATAGCATATATTAATATTTATAGGGTTTTAATGATGTTGAATTGAAATGTCTTTACTATGGTTTGTGAGGTGTTGCCTAAGAAGTAAATGTTATAAGGATGGTGATAACTAACCAATGTGCCTTATTATGAATGATTATGTAAATGTTCTAACCTCACATGTGTGAATTGCAAGGAAAGGAAAGTACTCATGCAATTCTTATTGAGCTATGATTATGATTAAATAAGGGATTTAACCTATGACCTAAACTAAGTTATCTTTGTTAATAAAAGCTTAAAGACATTTCAAAACGGGACTCTAGCTTAGGACTGAGTGAACTAGAGTGAGGAGTGTCTCTTTCCTCATAGGGAAGGTAGGATCACAAATATACTCTTGAGATTTGTGACTATAATGCATGTAGCATAAACATAATCCCAACAATATCTCCTAATTATTTATCTATGTTTCCCTTATAGGAATACTACCTAGTGGATCTACGTAGTTACTATGTTCATGATATGGTAATACCTTGGCAAGTAGTCCGCCTTCTTTCGGTGTAGGATTCCATAACACTAGATTCCAAATTAGCTCATGTGGTCTATGTCAGTTAAGTCAGGTTGTTCCAAAAAAGGTAAAAATAAGTAATTATGGCACTCTAACAAGGATGACCTAAATAGTTTAACGTTCTGTAGGTAAGGGTATGAGCCTCTACCTATGCGTTGTAATAGTTAGCCTTTAAGGGAGTCTTGGGAGGATCTTCTTTTGTATGAATATGCTTATAAATGTAAAATATACGTGTATGATGATCTTACATGTTGATGACACCTATTATGTTTAATTCACTTGTGATTATATGTTTGGTCTTTATTGCTAAAGTACGATGTAATGCATTATTAATGATATCATATGTATTAAGTTGGACATTGGTTAGGGTTCTAGTTAGGTTTACTTGATTAAGTAAGCTTATGGGGATTTTCTTGTTCATTGCACAAGTGGATTTAATGAGGGTCATGAGTTATGGTCTTGTTTTTGTTATGTTGTAATGAACTCTTACACATTTTTGTGATGTTATGATTTTATAATAGAGTTGTATTTGATTATGGGTTCAAGTATGTTGATGTGCATGTGACTTAATTTTTAAGCTGATTTGGTCTTTTATAGTGCATAGTATTGACTTAATGAATATCCGTTAATGACTTGTATTGGTTCTTTTTTATGCATATTATATTCCAAATGTAATGTCCCTTATTACAATGAGTTGATATTATATGATCATATGGTTTTATACTTAGTACATGCGATGTGCTAATCCCATTTTCTCCCTTTTCCCCAAAATTTTTTAGTTCTTGTCGTTAGAAGGCTTTTGAGACAACTTTGAAGAAGTCTTGGAATTCTCAATCATCCAAGTTGGGTAAGTCCTCACTTTCAGAGGGCAATGCAACTATCAAGCTAATGAAATTATTTTAGTTTTCATACTCTTATGTTCTTTCCTTTTCATTGAGTACTAAAGATTGTATCCCTATATGTGTCTTTATTAAATTTATGTAAGGGATATTGCCCAATTGATATACTCTTGTTTTAGATGGTTATGATATGAGAAATTGTTTTAAGACTATGTTAGATATCTTATATTATCTATGTGCAGGATAAGTAAAAGAGTATGTAATTTTCTTATACGAATGGTCTATATATAAACCATATGAATATATTAAGTGTGCGAGAGGTCTATGTAAACCTCAAGTTATGTAGAAAAGTTTTAAATTTTCCAAAATTTCAACGTATTAATGTAATGAATAAAACTAAGAGGCAAGTCTTAGTCCTCTTTGAGGACGCGAACGCCGGTTACATCTAAAGGGTACTACCCAAATGTGTCAAACATGGAATCACCGAATGAGCTTGAATATCTTTAGAGTCGATGTCTGTCTCAACCACGTCTATGTATATTTTTACTCATAATTTTGTCAAAAGCTACACTTATGAATAGGAAACTATATGATGCTTCGCAAACTCTCATTTTCTTTGAAACCCAATGTCGTGCCTTGGCAGTCTTGGACTCTATTTTCCCCTAGCATTTTATGTTTTAATTGTGATTATAGACAATAAATACTCCAAGGAATGCGGGACAAAGACTTGATTAATAGTTTGCCCAATTGGGAGTTCCTCTCGATGGTGATCAAGTTCCTCCTCTTGAAGACAAGCTTATGATGACCAAGCTCAGGTCAATCCTCCACCTTTGACAGATGGTGACAGAAGGGTTTCCTTTCTCCAAATGGCCCAAGATATTAATACATAAGCACAAGCCATCACATCTCAAGCACAAGCCATGATGTCCCAAGCTAATGAGAAGGTGGTACCCCGAGAAAATAAACATATTGGCACCATGGCCTCCCATTTAAGAGATTTCACTAGGATGAATCCCCCTACTTTCTATGGGTCCAAAGTTGAGAAACACCCCCAAGACTTCATTGATGAAATTTCAAATATACTTTTTTTACTAGGTAGACTACTAGTGAGAAAGTCGAGTTAGCCACATAGCAACTCAAGGATGTGGCCCAAACATGGTACATCCAATAGAGAGACAATAGCCCTTTAAGGGGTAGACCGGTGACATGGGAGATATTGAAGAAGCCTTTTCTTGATAAGTTCTTTCCTAGAGAGAAAAGGTAAGAAAATGTTGAGTAATTCTTAAACCTTCATCAAGGAGGTATGAGTGTACTTGACTACACTTTGAAATTCAGTAAAGTTTCAAAGTTTGCTCCTTCTTTTGTTTCTAATCTTAGGGATGAAATGAGTCGCTTCGTGATGGGGGTATTGGATGAATTAAAAGAGGAATTTGGTTTGTCTATGTTACATGATAATATGAACATTTATTTTCTCATGGTTAATTCTCTACAAGAGGAAGAGACACTGGTTAAGAGAAATATTAGAGATGTTTAAAGGGCAAAGTCTTTTGATGGTTAATCTTCAAACGGTAAGCTTTACATCCAAGACAAGCCTATGTTAAAGAAGAGGTTTTCTAACCAAGTTCCTTGAAATCTCCCTAAGGCCGTGTTGATAGGGTGTCTAACCCTAAGCATCAAAGGGAAGGGGTACTAGTTCACCAACCAAGAGCCCAACTTTTGAAAGGTGTGGCAAGAAGCATTATGTTGATTTCCTTAAAGCAACAGATAATAGTATTGGTCTTTTAAAAGTGGACACAAGGTTCGAGATTGCCCAAATGTGAAGTGGAAGAACAAGGAGAGTTGAAAAGCAAGTGGTTCAAATGTTGATGCTCCAAAGAAGAACAACTTTTATGCTCTCCAATTTAAAGGTGAGAAAGAGACTTTTCCAGACGGGGTGATCGGTATGTTGAAAGTCTTTTATATTGACGTATATGCTTTACTTGATCCTGGTGCTACCTTGTCGTTTCTTACTCTTCTAGTAATTAAAAAGTTTTACATTTTTTCCGATAACTTGAATGAACCTTTTATGGTGTCTACCTTAGTGGGTGAGTCGGTTGTTACAAAAAGAATGTACAGAAATTGTCCTATTATGTTTCTCAATAGAGTTACTCATGTAGAGTTGGTAGAACTCCATAAGGTTGATTTTGATTTTATTTTGGGTATTGATTTGTTTCATGCTTTCTTAGCTTCAATATAATTTAGAACGAGGGTGGTAAAGTTTAACCTTCCAAATGATCCCGTTTTAGAGTTGAAGATGAGAAATACTATTCATAGAGTTGAAATAATTTTTTTTAAAAAAAGAATGCAAAATGATCTCTAAAGGGTGTTTCTACGATATAGTAAGAGTCAAAGATTTAGACTTCTAAATTCCTCCCATTGAGTTGCCCCCATAGGGACGAAATTTCTTGAAGTCTTTCCAAATAAAAATCTTGGTAGTCCTCCTTAACAGGAAATTGATTTTTTTATCGACTTGCTACAAGATACAAATCCAATTTCAATTCTTACTTATCGGATGGTTCAAGACGAATTGAAAGAGTTGAAGGCTCAACTAAAGGAATTGCTAGACAAGGGCTTTATACGGCCTACTGTTTATTGAGTTTTGTTGTATTGTTTGTAAATAAGAAGGATGGGTACCTTAGAATTTGTATTGATTACCATCAACTAAACAAAGTCAAAATAAAGAACAAGTATCCACTACCTTGGATTGATGAGTCATTTAATCAACTCCAAGGTGCGACTTACTTTTCTAAGATTGACTTGAGGTCGGGATATCACAAACTTAGAGTGAGAGGTGAAGATATTCCCAAGATGGAATTTCAAACAATATGTGGTCACTTGGAGTTCTTAGTAATTTTGTTTGGTCTCACTAATATCCCGGTGGTGTTTATAGACCTAATGAATACGGCGTTTCAAAGTAATTGTCACACCCGAAGAGTATACCCAGGATGAGACAAGCTTTGTCGTCCTCTCAAAGGACTCAGACAAGACCTTAGTATTCGTCATAACATGTAATTAGTAAATTTTTTGAAAAATTAAAACATTTACATTATTCTTGAAGTGTACTTAGACTTCATACTTAACATTTATAATCGCATACGGTATTTTAAAAACATGTTTCACGGACTTCATACTTAACATTTATAATAACATACAATATTGTAAAAATATGTCTCACGTTTATAAAACAATCTAAGGAGTGCAAATCTGGACTTATCCAATAGATTATAAATATACCATATAGGCGTTAAAACAAATGAAACCAAAGAACATAAATTGAAATCGGATATTCATAAAATCAACTAATATCCTTGTAAACTAGATTAATGGATAGGTAGCATCCCCGAACACTAAGGACCTAACAATACTTTGAGAAAGAGTTTCAAGCTTCTTCAAATCGACCTCCTTAAGCTTCAATAGACGGAAGCTATTGTTGTAGTAATATAAAGTAATGGGGTTAGTACGCCACATGTACTAAGTATGGGTAAATGCACTTGACACTTAAACACATCCATGAAAAAAGATGATTTATCATATCTTTAGGAATAATGCTAGGTCATATGAACGTCTTCAATGCCCTTACCATGTAGCATATAAATGTTAAGGATTCCCTTAGTTAAGACATGATCATAAATAAAGACATATTTCCATAGAGTCATTTTAACATTCATATTCAATTGATCATATAAACATAATATACTAATAACTTACCAATGATCCCTTCCCTAACCTACAAGTGCAATGGTCATGTGAAGCCGCATAACCCCACACAACAAAATAAATAAGATAGGAGACCATAAGTAAGGCTTTTGTTCTTGTAACTTGTAATATAAGTAGGCATCACTTCATATAACAATATAACAGAATAACATACTCATCATAATGATTAACATTAATATAAGAGTAACATCATGTATCATAAGGATCATACCTTTCATGTTATCATATTACATAAGAACAATATCCTATGACTTCGCTCAGAGTCAACTTGTGCAATGATTAGGTAGAGTCCTATATCTCTACTTATACTAAGTAGACTCCTTAAGTCAACCTAATCAACGTTCATTTGCTTGTCTTTAATTTAACATGAGGGAACGTTCGCCTTAACAAACAGAGACCATGTGACATAAAAATGGAACTTGGTGTCATAAAACCCCACACTGAAAGAAGGTGTGTCTATCGTACAACGTAGAACCTAACATGACATAGAATTCTAGGTGAATCCACTAGCTATTATCTTGTGGTGGGAACATAGCACAAGAACAAGCATATGTATTAGATATCGATAGTAAGAAATTACATGGAATCCTTAATCTCATGAGAGTTATTGTGAACCTACCTTCCACTAAGGAAGGAACACCTCTCATATCTAGGTCATCGGTGCTTAGCTGAAGTCCGTTTCTTGAATAACCTTTAAGTTGTATTTTATCATAAACTTATCATAGGTCATAAGATATTAACTCCTCGCATAAACATGATAATGAGATCTTTAAGATTACATGAGAATTTCCTTTCGTTCTAAACTTTTGTTTGTGAGATTAACTAAACAATCCTATTGTGTAAAGCAGACAAGAGAATACTGTAACTTGCATTTATCGTGTTCTTATCATGATCTCACAAAGTAAATGTTCATAGACCAGCATATACACATAGGAACATCATACGTAATTTCATAACATGGCAGCATGATTTATAGGCTAACCTAAACAATGGAGAGTAATCATAACTTTAGAAGACTTACCTCTTGCTTTCAAGAACCTTATTCAAGAACTTATTTAAACTAACAGTATTCATAACCATACTTAATGGAATACTCAATATAAAATCAAGAACAACTCTTCCACTCATATACAAGATGAATTCATTATGTAGCATAAGGGAAACGGATCGTTTAGGAGTTTATTCTAGTCTTAATTCCACTCCCTACTTTTTCGTGTCATCAAGAAGTGGGTATAACCCATTCTTAACCTTAAAATTGATAATGCACATCCTTCGCACGAAATTATTTCATTACAAGTCAAACATTAAAAAAATCATGCATAATTAATCATATGATTCAATTTCACTTCATCAAAAAGCATAAATCTGGTGTAAGGAAGAAAACCTGTTTTGTAGAGTAAAAACCGTAGAATTCGAAGTTCTTGAAAACATATCTTGAGAATACCTCTTAGGGAAAGGAATACCAAGATTGAAAAACCCATACCTTACATATTAATAATCCATGAAATTTGTATGAAGAACTTGAAGTCTTCGCCTTTTTCCTTAAGCTCTTCTTGTTCTATAATGGAATTGGGAAAAGAGAACGCTTCTTGAGAAATGAGAGAAACCTTGTCAAATTGATTTGTTACGTGTAAAAGTTGTATAAAAAGATACCTAATATTAAGATATATTCGACCTACAAATTCTCCAAAATACCCTTCACTTAAACAGATGTTTTTAATAAATTAAATTACAAAAAATATGTCTTTGATGATTCAACGATGCATCTGCGCATCGCGAAGTAAAATTCCATATATTTTTTATTTTTTTAGTTGAGGCAGTGAGATGTGTGTAATCCACGTGTCACGAGGCTGCCTCTCAAATAATGAGGAAGAACACCTCGTGTTCAGCTCGCATCGTGCAACATACCACATGCCAGGCAGCCTGCCCATGCATGTTTGGGTTCTCCCCAAGGACCCTTTGGAGGGTCCTTAAGGTGTCGTTACCGGATTTTTGGACCTTTTGTAATAAATAATACCTATAAAAGGTCTCATTGCATGATTTTTAGTTCATTTGAAACCTCTAAGCCATCACAAAATACTGGGACGTGTACTAGTTCGAATTAGCTAGTTTCCAAAAGACATGGTCTTCTTTAGTCATTTTACCTCAAACTTTTTCCAATTGAGTTTATTACACTAATATAGTTCTGAAAACTTAATTTTAAGCATTGTTATAAATATTCATATCTAGTCTAAGTCAACACATATTCCAGAGTGTTACATTGTCCCCCCCCCCCCCTTCCCTAGATATGTTCGTCCCCGAATGACACTAAAATATTTGGAGGGTAAGGAATACACTAAACATTACCATCCAAACCAATAAAAAACATAAAAAATCATAATGAGTCTCATATCATAGGAGTAAATGACAACTCCATAAACCCCATAGCATAACAATACACATAGCACTCAATTGATGATACACAAACATTTAAGAGCTACATATTTGATAACACATAGTGAGGAATTTCCCTCTAAACCTTATCATAAGCTCAAAATGCATGAAAGTGTTACCATGCTATGAATCTTCTCAAGATGACAAAAAAAAACAGAAAAATCTCAAGAAAACATACGCATACATGTTTTACATAAGTGTAAGAATAGAGTATGAAAACATCTTCTTAAACTCTAGTTAGTATTATCATTTACCAAAACATGCACCTATTTAGTAAACAAATTAATTTCATGATTATGAATTACTTTCTCTATAAAGATGAATATCTAACCTCAAGGAGTAAAAACATAAGGGTAGCAGCACATCATCACGGCTTCAGCCTCCCATGATGAACCCTCAACAAGATGGTACCTCTATAGAACTTTTACAGAGGCAACCTCCTTGTTACTAAACATCATTACTTGATAATCTAGGATCTCAATTGGAACCTCATCATAGGAGAGTTTCTCATCCACCCCTAAACCTCCAATAGAAATAATGGAAACCGGATCCCCTATGCATTTCTTGAGCATAGAAACACGAAGCATCGGTTGAATAGAAGCTAGTTCACTAGGTAGTTTCCACTCATAGACACCCTTCCCTAGTCATTGTAAAACCTCTTAGGGACCAACATGTCGGGGACTTAACTTCCCCTTTTTACTGAATCTCATCACCCCTTTCATATGTGAAATCTTCAACTAGACATGATCACCTATTTCAAACTCAAGATCTCTTCTTGTATTGTCTGTATAGGTCTTTTGTCGACTATAGGCTATTCTCACTCTATCTCTTATAGTTCTAATATTCAATATAGACTCATAGATATTATCTGGACAAAGTAGTGAGGACTCACCAACCTCAAACTATCCAACTGGAGATCTATACCTTCTATCATAAAGAGATTCAAAATGTGCTATGGAGATGCTCGAATGATAACTATTATTTACGAGAACTCAATCAAAGGTAAGAGATTATACAAGTTTCCCTTCAAATCATGTCTTCAAGTGTCTGAATGGTATGCTCCGCTTGAAAATCTATTTGAGGATGGAAAGTAGAACTAAGTTTCACTTGATTACCTTAACCCTTTTTAAAAGCCTTCCAAAAATGAGAATTTAATTGGGCATTTCGATTCGAAATGATGGACAAAGGAATCCCATGAAGAATAACAACCTCATTAATGTAGATTCTTCCATACTCTTCGGCAGTCTAAGTAGATGTAACAAGAATAAATCGGCTGATTTGGTCAACCTATTCATAATAACCCATATAGAATCATTTTTCCTTCAGGTTAAAGGATACTCAACAACAAAGTCCATATAGATGACTTCCCACTTCTATGTAGGAACATCCATGATTTGGGTTAAACCATCAACTGTTAGATGCTTTGCTTTTACTTTTTGGAACTTTGGACACTTAGCAACAAACTTTGTTATTTCCCTTTTTAATCCATCCCACCAATAGACCTCTCTAAGGTCATGTTAAATTTTTGTGGCACCTGGATAAATAGAATATCAAGAATCATGGGCTTCTTCTAGAATCTGATTATCCCAAATCCTCAACATCGGGTATATATAATCTCACTTCGCACCTAAGAACAGCATCCCTGGTTGGGAGAACAACTCGTTGAGCTTACTAAGTACCGAATCCTTCGACTCCATCAACAGAGGATCAAGATGTTGCTTAGATTTCACCTGAAGTAGTAATAATGAGCCGGACATATGATGGACCATGAGTCTACCAATTATATAATCTTCTAACCACACACCTAACTGAGCCAACCTATGAACGTCTTTCACAAGTTCTTTAGTCTCTTCTTCAACATGAGACATACTAACCATAGTCATACGACTCAAAGCATCCGCAACCACGTTGGCTTTGCCGGGGTGGTAAAGGACACTCATTTCATAATCCTTCAACAATTCTAACAATCTTCTCTGTCAGAAGTTCAACTTCTTTTGAGTAAACACTTATTAAAGACTCTTATGGTCAGTAAACACATCAACATGAACACAATGCAAATAATGCCTCCATATTATTAAGGAAAATACTATAGCAACTAACTCAAGATCATGAGTTTGTTAATTCTTCTCATGAACTTTAAGTTACCTAGAAGCATAAGCAATAACCTTACCATGTTGAATGAGTACATATCCCAAGCCCACTTGGGAAGCATCACAATATACTACAAAGCCTTCATTATCTTCTTGTAAGGTCAACACTGAAGCAGAGGTAAGCTTATCTTTAAACACTTGGAAACCTTTCTCACAAGCTCTCGACAACTCAATCTTCACCTTCATTTGGGTTAAAGCTGTCAAAGGAGAAGAAATGGAAAAAAAATCCATCAACAAATTATCTCTAATAGCCATCTAGGCCTAAGAAACTCCGTATGTCAATGGGAGTCAAAGGTCCAGGCCAATTTTTGACCGCATCCTTCTTTTTTGTATCAATCTCTACACCATCACCAGAGATAATATTGCTAAAAAAAGTAACCGACCTCAACCAAAATTCACACTTGCTAAATTTGGGATAAATTTGGTGTTCTTTAAGGAATTGTAAGACCAACCTCAAGTGACTCTCATGCTCATCTTAATTCTTTGAGTATATAAAAATATCATAAATGAATACAAACATAAATGAGTCACGGTAATCTTGGAAAAATCAATGCATTTGGTCCATAAACGTTGTCGGGGCATTTGTTAACCCAAAAGTCATAACAAGAAATTCAAAGTGACCATATCTAGTTCGGAAAGCTTTTTTGGAAATATCTTCACCTCTCACCCTAAGTTGGTGATATCCCAACCTTATATCAATCTTGGAAAAGAAACTAGCACCTTGGAGTTGATCAAAGAGATCATTAATTCGAGGGAGTTGATACATGTTTATTATGGTGACCTTATTAAGTTGGTGATAACCAATGCCCATTCTAAGGGACCCATACTTCTTCTCAACAAAGCAGATTGTATCACCCAATCAAGAAATACTAGATTGAAAGAAACTCTTGTCTAGTAAATCCTTGAGTTGGAGCTTCAACTCTTTCACTTTAGTCGGAGCAATCCTATATGAGGAATTTAAATGGGATTAGTATCCAGTAATAAATGCCAACCGAAGAGAATTTCTTATTTTGGAGGAACTCTTGGAAGGTCAATAGGAAAAACTTCTAGGTATTCTCTAAGCATAGGCCTGACTCAATAAAAGAAGTTTGACATTCTAGGTCCTTACCAGCACCACATGGTATAAAAAACCTTGGCTATGATCATACGAGACATCAGAGAAGAAATGATTTGACCCCTTGGCATCAAATTTCATGCCTTCCACTCTAGAATAGTTTCATTAGGAAATTGGAACTACACTGACCTTGTTCTACAACCTGTGGAAGCAAAACACTCATAAAGCTAATCCATACCCAAGATGATACCAAAATAAAACATGACAAGTTCTACAAAATAAACAAGAGTACCTGTATTGGGCAGCATCATAGGTCATTTCCTAAGACTCTTTTTGCAACTACAGAGTCGCCTATTGGGGTACAAACCAAAAAGGGCTCAATAAAACATTAGGCAGTACATCAAACTTCGTAGTTACCAAAGGTGTATTAAAAGAAAGAGTAGATCCTGGGTCAAGAAATGCATAAAAATTAACAAAGAAAACTTGTAACGTACCCGTCACAACGTCGGGAGAGTTTTCTTGTTTACCCCTAGCCTTGAGTGCATAGAAATAGTTCCTTTTTGGAGCTTTAGAATTCGGACCGCTTAGTTGTGCTTGGATATTTCCCTTACCTTGGCCTCCTACATTAGGAAAATTGTTCAACATATGGAAACCTTTTCCACAACAATATCAACTGTTAGTCTCTACAAGACATTAACCCTCATGTGTTTTACTATCCTTACCACAAGTTGGTCTTTCCCTTGGTGGATCAACAAATCTCCCCTTTTGATGTTTAGGATTAGAACATCAATCAGTGCGAATTATAGAGAAATTTGAAGGTACCTCTTTTTGAAACCTCTTCTTAAACATAGGCTTGTATTGGACATTAAGCCTACTCTTAGAAGATCAACTTTCAAAAGATTTTGCCTTCTTAGCTTCCCTATTCCACTTCCTTAGATAACTTTCCTCAACTTGTTAAGCATGAATCATCAATCTATAAATATCCATAGTGTCATAAAATATGCTTGCACGGTATTCTTCTTCAATCTCCTAGGACACTCCCATTATATAACGGCTCATTTCATCCCTAGCAGTTGAAACCAGAGAAGAAGCATATTTTGACACCTTAATGAACTTTAAGAACGTTTTTTTGACACTTATACCTCCTTGATGAAGGTTGATTAACTCCTCTACATTAGCTTGCCTTTTTTATCTTGGAAAGAATTTGTCAAGAAAGGCCTTTTTAAATATCTCCCAAGTCATGCGACAATCTCCTGAAGCCCGATTATCCTTCTAGTGATTGTACCATGTCTGAGAAACGTCTTTGACTTTATAAGAAGCAAGTTCAGCCTTGTAAGTAGTACTCATTCCCATATCAAACATAATCTTGTAGACCTCATCGAGGAAATCTTGGGGGTCTTCATCAACATTTGATCCAAAGTACATGGGAGGGTTCATCCTTGTAAAATCTCTCAAACGGCTAGCCATAGTACTAGCATGTTGGTTCTTTTGAGGTGCAACCTCGCTGTTAGCTTGAGTTATGATTGCTTGAGCTTGGGTGGTGATGGATTGGCCCATTTGGGACAGGGCTTCTCTCACCTCACCACCCATCATAGCCGGATGATTCACTGGAACATGATTATTTGTAGTAGCTTGCACTTCAAGAGCATTTCGATTACCTTGGGAAGTAGCTCTAGCATTCGCAATCTCCTCTGCTACTCTTCTAGAGGATGTCCTTCTTATGTTCATCTCCTATATACATAATAAAGGGATTAGTTTCTAAAGGACATATACTGTCAAAACTCTAAAGGAACTATATAGGAGTATAAACAAAGGATAAAATTCAAAGTCATCACATAACCTCTTGTCCATAATTGTGGTGTGCTTTACAACAATAAACAAGACACTAGGTAATGTTGTTTAGTGAAACATTTAGCCTAAGGATATTAAACCTCATGATTTGATATTAAGTTTGTGACACCCTAATAGTAAACGCTAGATGAGACCGGCATAGTCGGCCTCTCAGAAGACTCTGCCAATCCCTTAGCATTCGTCATAGAATGTGATCAGTAAAATTTCTGGAAAAATTAAACTCTTACATTATACTTGAAGTGTACTTAGACTTCATACTTAACATTCATAATAGTATACGATATTCTACAAACATTACTCACGTATATAAAACCATCTAAAGAGTGAAAATCTTGAATTAGCCAATAGATAGTAAATATGCCATAGAGGCCTTAATACAAATGAATCTGAAGAACAGAAATGGATATCGAATACTCTTATAATCTAATAATACTTTTGTAAGCTTGAATAATGAAAAGGAAGCATCCCCGAACATTGAGGACCTACCAAAAATAGGAGAAAGAGTTCCAAGTTTCTTCAAATCGACCTCCTTAAGCTTCAATGGCCGGAAACTAGAGTTGTAGTATTAAAAATTAATGGGGTTAGTACGTCACATGTACTGGTATGGGTCTACGCACTAACACTTAAGGACATGCATGAAAAATTATAATTTATCATATCTTTAGAAATCATGCTAAGTCAAATGAACGTCTTTAATACACATACCATGTAACATAATGCACATACCATGTAACATATATAAGTTAAGGATTCCCTCAGTTAAAACATGATCATAATTTAAGACATATTCTCAGAGAGTCATGTTTACAATTCATATTGAATAGATCATATAAACATAACATACCAAACAGATACCAATGATCCCTTCCCCAACCTACAGGTTAAGTGGTCATGTGAACCCCATAACCCCACACAACAAAGTAGATAAGATAGGAGACCATAAAAAAGCTTTGCTTCATGTAACTTATAACATAAGTAGTCATAACTTCATATAAAAATATAACCCAATAACATACTGATCATAATGATCATCATTCATATAAGAGAAACATCATGTATCATAACCATCATACCTTTCGTGTTATCATATTATATAAGATCAATCTCCTAGGACTTCCCTTAGAGTCAACTTGTGCAATGTCTTGGTAGATTCCCTTACCCCTACCTATAATAACTAGACTCCTCAAGTCAAAATAATCAAAGTTCATTTGCATGTCTTTCATTTTACATGATAGAACATTCTCCTTAATCGACCTAGACTATGTGAGCTCAATCTAGAATCCGGTGTCATAAAACACCACACCGAGAAAAGGTGGTCTACCAGCCAAAGTAGAACCTAACATGACATAGCTTTCTATGTGGATCCACTATCCAGTATCATATAGTGGAAACATAGTTCAAGAGCTAAGAGATTTATTAGAGACTCATAGTTCCACATTACATTGAAAAATCAATCTCATGAGAGTCATTGTGAACCTATTTTCCACTAGGGAAGGGAAACCTCTCATATCTAGTTTATCGGTGCTTAGCTTAAGTCCCTTTCTTGAAAAACCTTTAAGTTTTCTTTTATTATAAACTTATCATGTGTTATTGGATATTAAATCCTTTTATAAATATGATCATTATCTCATTAAGATTATATAAGAATTTTCTTTCATTCTAACCTTTCGTTTGTGAGATTAACATAACATAGTCGTCTTGTGTAAAGAATACAAGAGAATATCGTAACTTGCATTTATTATGTTCTTAGCATGATGGCACAATTAACATGTTCATAGTACAGCATATACACACAGCAAAATCATACATACTAAAATTAAATGGCATAATGATTTATAGGCTAACATAAAAATTGGAGAGCAATTACAACTTTTGATGACTTACCTCTTGCTTCCAAGAACCTTATTCAAGAACATAGTTCAACTTACAATATTCATATCCATACTTAGTAGAACAGTTAATAGAATAATCAATAAAAACTCTTCAAATCATATAGAAGATCAATACATTATGTAGGATAAGGGAACTGAATTATTTAAGAGTTTATTCTAGTCTTAATTCCAGTCCATACGTTTTCGTGTCATCAAGTCGTGGGTATAACCCATTCAAAACCATCAAATTTATGTTACACATACTTCACGTGAAATTATATCATTAAAAGTAAAACACTCACTAATTCATGCATAATTAACAATAGGATTAAAATGCACTCCATAAAAAATAAAAAATTTGGAGTTAGGAATAAAACTTGTTTTGTAGAGTAAAAGCCCTAGTAGTTCTCAAAAACATATCTTGAGAGGACCTCTTGGGGAAAGGGATTCCAATTGTGAAAAACTCATACTTTATAGATGAATAATCCACGAAATTTCGATGAAGAACTTTAATAGAGTTTGGAAAAGAGGGTGTTTCTTAAGAGATGAGGCAAAACTTGTTTGATTTGATTTGGAACGTGTAAAAGTGGTCTAAAACATACTTTATATCAATATATAGTCTTCCTATGAATTTCCCAAAAGACCCTCCATTTAAATGGGTATTTTTAATAAGTGAAATTACCAAAAATACGACTTTGATGATTCTGGGAAGCAGCTTTGCGTCGCGGGGTAAGATCCCGTCATTTTAATTAATTTTTTAGTTAAGGTAGTGAGGTGTGTGTCATCCTTGTATCGGGAGGCTGCCTCTCAAATCTTGTGTCAGAACACCTCGTATTCAGCTCGTGTTGTGCACCATACAAGTAAATCTGCCTACTCGCAAGCTGCCAGGTAGCCTGCCCACGATGTTTGGGTCCTCCCCAAGGACAATTAGGGTGGTCATTGTGGTGTCGTTACATCACGTTTGGACCATTTGTACTGTATAATACCTATACAAGGTCTCATTACATGTTTTGGACTTCATTTGAAACCTCTAACCCATCACAAAACATAGGGACGTCAACTAGTTCGAATTAGCTAGTTTCTGTATGTCAAGGTCTTTCTTAGTCGTTTTGGCTCTAACCTTTTCCATTTAGTTTATTACACTAATATAGGTCTAGTAACATCACTTTAAGCATTATTTAATAGATTAAGCTCTATTCTAAATCATGGCATTTCCGGAGTTTTGCTGTTATATGTATTGATTTGTCATTGCCTTCCTTGACAACATCTTTGTATATTCGAAGAATGAGGGTTAACATAGGAACTATTTGAGGGTAGCGTTACATGATCTTAAGGAACACAATTGTTTTCCAAGTATAGAAACAGTGAGTCTTGGATGAGTTCGGTAGAGTTTCTTTGTCATATTATCTTTGGTGAAAGGCTAGAGGTTGATCCAAAGAAGACCAAAGCGGTGAAAAATTGGCCTAGAAATCTGTCTCCTACAGACACTAGAAGTTTCTTAGGCCTAGCAGGTTATCATAGAAGGTTTGTCGATGGGTTTGTGTCTCTTCCTTCCCCTTTGACAACCTTTACCAAAAAGAATGTAAAAATGGAGTAGTCGCAAGAATGTAAAAGATCTTCCAAATGTTGAAGTATAGGCGTATTTCTGCTCCACTATTCACTCTGCTGGAGGATACAATGGGTTTTGTGGGTAATAAAAATATATCTTCAGTCGGGTTGGGGTGTGTGCTTATGTAATACGATAAAGTGGTAGCTTATTCTTCTAGGTTATTAAAAGTTTATGAGAAGAATTATCTTACTCATGACCTTGAGTTAGCCGCCTTGGTATTTCCCTTGAAAATATGGAGGCATTATCTTATGGCGTTGATTTTAATTTGTATACGGACGACAAAAGTCTTCAATACGCATACACTCAAAAGGATTTGAATATCCTGTAAAGGATATGGTTAGAGTTTTTTAAAGACTATGACATTAGTGTACTCTATCACCCCAGCACGGCTAATGTTGTAGTGGATGCGCTAAGTCGGTTCTCCATGGGAAGTGTGTCATATGTGGAAGAAGCCAAGAGAAACCTAATGAAAGATTTTAATAGGTTGGCCTATTTAGGGGTTCAAATTTAAGATTCTCAAAATGGTGGTATGGTGGCATTTTATTCGAAATCGGAAAAATATTAAATTTGAAGAGTCTTCGACTTTTTAGAGTCGCTACTTAAGTTTGAGGAAAATTAAATAAACCTTTATTTTTAAAAGACTTCAATAGATAAAATAATTTTAAAATATTCAAAAGGGTTTGGGGATTCTTATTAACGTTTGAGGAAGGTTTTGAAAGCACCTAAGAGATTCCGCTTAATTGTGGCAATCCTACAACAAATTTTATATTTGGCTAAGACTTACAATTGCGATAAAATACTTTTTTTATTTTTTAAAAATGAAAGCCAAAAATTATTTCAGATTGTATTTGAAAGAGAAAATTATTTATCTAAGTCACTTTTAATTTGTAAAAATCTTTTAGGCCTTTTACTTGGCTTGATCGAGTCGTTAAAACTAGAAGTTGTGTTTTGTAGGGAATAGGATTTTCCTAACTTTTAAACTGACTACGAGTAAAATTGACAAAAATTAAAAGCAAGTAAAGAGAGAGAGGGAATGATATTTGGGTCCAAATTCGGGTTCTTTATGCCTTAACTAATTTTTTGACACAACTGTTTAGGGGTTTTGACCCATTATCCTTTTGGGTTTAGACAATTTTTTTTTGGGTTTTGACCCATTTTGTACCTGTCCTATACTAAACCAATAATTACACAAAATTAATAAAGTAAAAGACGACAAGTGCTTATGCCCGAAAATAAATAAAATACGAAATACAAAAAATGATCGTCTAGTTTATCTTCTCCAACTATCTTCAATTCTTGAAACTTCGGATCTGTACACTATATTCTAGTGGTCGCTCAACTTGTAAAGAAGGGTTTCCCTCGAAATCCAAGAGAGGGGGTTGGAGTCAACAATCAATATCACAGCGATTCTCCAATTCTACCGAACATAACGGAAAAAAAAAGACGAAGAGAGAAGTTAAAGGAGGATGTTACCTTTTCGATGCGGTGAGCTTGAACGAAGAGTTGCCGAAAAATTTCCACCATGTGAACAGAAGCACAAACTAGAACACAAATGGCAAACCAAACGATGGATGAAAGTTGCTCTCCCTAGGTTACACTATGCCGAGCGGAAACAGGGAAATCGGATTAATCTAGGACTTTTGTCTCTTATGATTCTTTTAAGTATATATCTATATTTAAACGCTTATTTTTTTTATGTTGTGTAAAATATATTAATGTAAACGGAAAAGAATAATTAACAAAATGTCAACAAATAACAACTGTGAAATATATATATACATACTCTGCATAAAAGAAAAAAAAACAAAAGAATCATATGACATTTAAAGACTTTAAGCTTATTGAATACGAAAACGAATCAAAATATAATACCAAATCATAAGAGACAAAAATCCTAGATGAATCTGATTTCTCTCTTTTAGCATTGCATAGTGTTGCCTAGGGAGTTGAACTTTCATCCATCGTTTGATTTGCCGTTGGTGTTCTAGTTTGTGCTTGTGTTCACGTGGTGGAAGTATTCCGGGAACTCGTCGTTCCTGCTCGCCACATCAAAAAGGTAACATCCTTCTTTAACTTGTCTCTTCGTTTCTTTTTTCAAGTTACGTCCTGTGGCGTTGGTGAATTGCTGTAGTATTGATTGTTTACTGATTAGCTATCGCTTGGCTAATATTTTCTTTATTTTACAAAACGTTTTTTTTTCTTCTTCTTTGTTTTTATTATGGTTGGCTGCTACTGGTTCGTGTATTTACCATGGCTGCTTCGTTGTTAGTAATGCACGCGAAATAGAATTTGTAATCTCACTTGCCTTTCGTTTCTGTTTTTTTTATGTTAAATCTTCAAGCGTTAAAGGTTTGTTTCCGCTATGACTAGAGATCCGATAGTACTCATGTAATATTTTTAGTTTGGTATTATATTTCAGTTCCTTTTCGTATTCAATAAGCTTAAAGTCTTCAAATGTCATAAGATTCTTTTGTTTTTTTCCTTTTATGCAGAGTATATATATACATTTCTCACAGTTGCCATTTGTTGACATTTTGTTAATTCATCTTTTCGGTTTACATTAATAAATTTTACACAACATAAAAAAAATAAGCGTTTAAATGGGCGGATGTTTTTTTTAAAATTTATATTACTAGTGCTCTCCTTACTATTATTCGTGTAGTATTATTTTGGTATTAGAATGTCAAACTATTGTATCCCATCTAGTGAGTTTTGCATATATTTGTTTCTGTGCAATCAGGTCATTCCAATATATTCACTAGTATTTATAGTTATAACATCTTTGCTACCAGTCTTTTTAGTTATAGCTTTATACTAATCCTGCATATTTATATTCATTATGTAATAGTGAATATGATTTTGCTATTGTGTTTAGTTTTCTTTATATCATTGACCAGCCCTCTTTGCCTTAGTGTGTCAACTGGTTAAAGTATAAATTGACATGTTTGTTTTAGTTTGTCTTCATGGCTCGGTTGTGAAAGAGACTTTAACTTCTCGATTGTAATTATCCATTTATGCCTAATATCATTACACTAATAGTTCGCATATTTCTAGAAAAAAATGTGGAAATTTAGTTCGATGTCCCATTTGCATTTACTGTGGGACTTTCCTCTTTCTGTTTATCACGTTTGGTGTCATTTATTGCTCAAGAATGATACGCGTGCCACTCTTCATTTAATGCAATCTACATATTTCTTTTATCCCTCAAATTTGGTTCATTTTTTGTGTTAAGTTTGAGTTTCTTGCGAAATCCGACCCTGTTGAATGAAGTTTGTTTAATTAAAAAGTAAATACCGTATTTGTTAAAACTTATCTTATTCTTTTTATGGCTTCAAATACTAATCTTTATCATCCCTTTTTCCTTGCATGTAAAATCCGTCCGAGTTCTTCATGAACTCCAACCCCCTCTCTTGCATTTCAAAGAAACCTTTCTTTTCCAATTAAAACATGTTTCTATACAAGTTTAGGAAACCTCACATGAATTTCACTCGAAACGAATATGTAAAACATGACGAAACATACCTAGACACAAAAGGTCATTTCTATCCACAAACTTTGAACGTCATGGACGTTCTTGAGCGTTTGAACTCCAAACTCAACGAAACTGGACATACTAACTAGAAACAACATATGCACATATTTAAGAACAACAAAAACTAATGCATTACACAAAATAACATAGAACCACATATGAGTTTGTCGAACGTTTAAGTTGACCCTAGATGTTTGACTTCCGATACATATAATGCTTTAGCTACTTCCTGAACACAACATTATAGACACTTTATGTACCTTAGACCACCATTACTAACATGTTAGGCTCTAGATAGCCTAAGTTATTTTTGAGGTCTTATAGTGGTTTTGATTGACGTAGAAGTTACCTTTTGGTAAAGTAGAAAGAAAAGAAAGAGTCCTTCAAGATAAGTCTGTTCTGTTGTTTCCTGTTATGTTGTTTGACCTTTGTCTTTATAGTATTGTTTAAAACCTTATGTGGTTGAGTAGTATGACCTAACTTGACTATTGGAGATAATTTTTCTAGAAGATATGGTTTGGAATGCCCTTTTGTGTTCCTATATGAGTTACTGTATGTTCTTCTAAAATGGTTATCCATTTTAGGTGATTAAAATTGAGGTTTATGAGTTAAGATCCATTTGAGGCTGGGTTAAGTTGCCCATAAATATGTTTATCCTATATGGGGGATGGTAATGTGTGTAGTCAGATTGTAGATATTTCAACCTTATAATTCTATTCTTACATGAACTTGAAGCTAATGAATTATTAATAAGCTTGATTTTATAGGAGTCTTGCATAAAGTATTAATTGCATGTTCTCCATATTCTATGTATGTTTTGATTTAGCATATGTTAATCATATTTTGAAGATTCTAAAATACTTGAAAAAGGAATTTTGATCAACTTATGGTTTTCTCATGTCGATTGTGCATATAGATATGCTAGTTGTATATTTAAACTTTATTAGATAAGGTAAGAAGCATGTTTAATGTCAGTATGTAATATTTATCATTATAATGTGAAATTGAGCCTCTTTAAAATGAAAAATGTTGAGTCTCTTGAAAAGTATGTGACTTTTATTATTTGTGAAGCACGATTGTAGGTTAACTTTTTCAAAGTGAAGTCATGTTTATCCATTGTCACTGTGTGTGCCGATAAATTCTGACACTTTTCCCAAATAGATGCATGTTTATGAAAGCTACTGTTAGGATGGAAATCTAAACTTTGTGAAATTACTCTCTATTGTGTGATGTATGTAGTGTGAATTATCATTATGATTTCACTAGGAAGAAAGTTTGAGCATGATATGGTTAAAAAATTTTATGTGTGTAGTGTGAATTACAAAGACGTTCGAAAGTTTTGCCTTGAAACGTTCTTGTAAGTCTTAATGTGTTTTGGCATGTTTTTTTTGAGTTCAAACTGATATTACAGGTTGCTAACATGCATAAGGGATAATTATAGGTGGAAACATCCGGTAAAAACTCCTCAATGATTAACGAAAGTGTAACATTCCAGAAAATATTTTTGTCTAGTTAAGTGGCATCCCAATGCCCAATATTAGTAATATTAAGCATATTAGAGAATATTGGCTTAAGGGTATTAGCCAAATTTTATGTATTAACAATAATTCAAACTACAATAAGATCTTGTTTAGTACATACAATGAAGACCCTAAGCTAAAGTAACTATATTCTTCAAATACAAACATTTGTACTAGGCATGCAAGTGTAAAACCTAGGTACCATAGCATATTATAATTTAATATGATTATGTGGATTAAGAAGTTCCCAAGGACATAGTAAGGATCCGTTGACAAGAAATAAAGTTTCCAAAATGCAACGTTAGGATAGTGCACGGCAACACATGCTACAGGCCAAGGGACCAAGCGACCAAACCCAACCTAATTCGATTGGGGTAATTAGGGGGCAGACACACATCGAGTGAAGCCACATAGGGCCAAGATTCCAAACCAGTATTAGGCTCTAACGATTTTATCTAACTAGATTATTAACCTAGGAATAACTAAACTAAACTAACTAGTGAGCCCGTAATCCTAAGACTAACCGGGTGACACTAGCCGAATATCTAACTAAAGAAACATCTTAGTACATAACCTAGGATTGTACAAAAGGGTTGGTTATGGTCCTAGTGACATAGAGGTACTTTTAAAATTACCCCAGGTCACTTAATTAAAAAAATTAGAAACATACTTACTTAATTAAAATCTATGTTTAATGCCGAGACCCTTATAACTTTTCAGATTTCAGCTAAGTCAAATGCTCTCATATTTTTAGTCAATTTAGTAGGGGCGTTTTGTGTAGTTAGATAATTGATTTATTTAATTAGTTAATTAGCCTAAGTTGAATTAGTCATTATTCAGTTCGTAATACTTAGACTCAAGTTTAAACCAACGACAAAAAATAGTAAACAAGCGAAAGAAAAACATAAAATACACTTGGTTCTCCTTAGGCGATTTCAAGGCAAATTCATCAAGGTTTTCGTGCAATGAACAAGGTGATCTTTGTAGATTCTATTCTACAGTATGGTATGTGTTTTATCTCATATATTCCTTTCCTCGGGAGGCTTTCAAATGTTTTGAAGTCTAGAAATCCAAAACTAGGGTTGTTCCCAATGAATCACATATCCATCTCCCTAGTTGTCCCTATTCCCGTTTCTAGTAGTATATTTATGCAAATCTTGAGCATGTTGTTGGAATGTGGTCCTAACTTATCATTATATGTAGGTTTCTATTATTTATAATGTCGTATGAGACCTATTGGTTAGATTCGTATGATTAAGGTATTTATTTAGATGAGATAATAAATGTTTTAATGTCTACGTGTGTTCTATAAGATGAAATTGTTATAAATTGTTCATTGAATTGTTATTATAGGCTGATAAAAGGATAAAGTTTGCTTGTTCACATGATAACATTAGTATAGTATATGCATAAATTTAATTTACTTGGGTAGTATTAATATCATGATAAGTGTTTAGTTATAATATTAATATTTGATTTATGCCAATAAATTGGAATGCAAAACGATGTCCAAAATCTTATTTCAAAAAATATGAACTCATAACTTAGGGTATGACAACTACTAGGACAAGTCCCAAGATACCCTATCTAAATGAACATTGTTAATATAATAGCATTGAATAATGTCCTTATAACTTTCATAAAGAATGGTACAAGACTACCCAAAAACATTGAACAAGATAATGTGAGTAATGAAATAACTAAAAGCTAATGAGTCATGAAATTGACCTAATATAGATTGTTAAAGGAAGTGAGACAAGTCTCACTTACTCATATAAGAGGGTGTTTGAAACCGTGAGACAAGTCTCACTCACACTATGATAATAATGTAATATTTCATTTCACATTCATCAAGTAAAGAAAGGGATGACCAGTCATCTATTGATCTAAGTATACCTCATACTAGAAGTGAACTTCCATAATGTCGGAGTTAACTCTTAAAGTTGTAAAGTACAATAAATCTTAACAAAGCACAAATAGAATAGCAATTAGCTTGTGCCAGCACATGTAAGTCTCATGAGACGAGATCACCACCAAGGTGGTTCAGGGTGTCCAAAATATCCTAGACCTTGAACTATGTTGTCATCATAGGAACTATCTAGTGGATTCCACCAAAAAAACCTAGGAAGTTGTCACAATCAGAACCTAAATCGCGGACGAGACCGGCGTCGTTGACCTTTGAAGATTGCAGACAAACCTACTTACGTCATTCTTACTTCGTCTAGGTTAATTTTAGCATAAAATTTGAAACTTTTTTTCATAATACGCTTACTAAACGTTCTACTACATACGTAATTGTTCACCATCTACTATCTAACATTAAGATCATCAAATGGAAGAAACAATTTATTATATTGATAAAGATTTACTTGCCAAAATGGCACCAATACAATGTTTGAACAAAAACGGAAAAGAAAAGCTAGTAAAAAAAAACTCCACTAGCTCAATCCTACACCCAAGCTAGAATGTAAATGGGAAAGAATTCTCAAAAGCATGAGGGCCTACAAAAACATCCGAATAACTGCATCGCTGATTCTGTAGCTCTAGCGTCTACCTGTGCCTGCGCCTAAAAATATAGCATTTTATGGGATTACTACACACATGTACTAAGCAGGGGTATACGCAAGCACACACCAAGGACATGCATGAGTAAGAATAGCTCTTTCCTAGAAACATGATTATAGCAGGTCAAGTCAGTCGACTTGCAAAAATTGAGATAAGAAAGTGAGTGAACTTTCCAAATTCTGAGTAGGAACACGCACCATCATACTTAACATTTTGCACACAACACACAACAGCGTAAACATAGAACATATCATAACTAATCTAACACATAATGTTGTTAATATCATTTATTCGTATGCCATGAGATCTTGGAATCATGGACTTGACATTATGATTTCCCAAAATGAGGGCTCAACATATGGGACCTCAACAAGGGAGTCTGCTTTAGCAAACACAGAGTCTGCTTATTTTATTCATACTTACTTCATTTAATTTCATTCATGGGCCAGTGTAAACACCAACTATACCTACGATGTAGTTTAAGATTTTCATCTTGTTCGTTGGGTAAAGAATAAGAATGACATAATGTTATTACTTGAGTCTAACTCACCTCTTGATTATCGTATCCTAAGACCTTTGGTATCGTTAGTTTTATTATGTGCATCATTTGAGGCTAGCCTCATTAATTCATTGGGAAATTTAACTTTAACCGACATAGATCATGTGCGAATCATGAAATCCAATGTTATGAAACCCCACACCGAACGAGGTGGAATCACCGGTCAAAGTAACCCAAAATAATCTAGCGTACACGGGGATTGAACCCCGCCAGATCCCTATAATGGAAGTATAGGTTCAGAGACTAGGATATATAAGGAGACTCAGGCACAGCATGTCGGACAGTCTCATCTCATGAGACTTACGTGAACCCCCTCCCTTCTCGAAAGAAGGCATCACCGCTCATAGCTAACCTATCATTGCTTAGTATAAAGTTCCATTACGTTTAACTCATACATCATGGAATCTTCCTTATAGCATGAGGATATCATATCTTCTTAGATGATTTCTCATATCATCATGAGTTTTAAGTATGGATTAACTTCAAAACATTCATTAGAGTGTTCATAGAGACTATTCTCTTCATTAACTTTAGACTCTCATAGGTGAGTACGTTTTGAGAATACTTACTTACTCTATTTTGAGATTGCTCTCATCTTTCACATTAGCCTCTTATCATGTTGTCACCACATTCATTAACTTTAGCACATTTTCTCTTCATAATTACTCAACCCTTTACATGAATATTCATTTCATCATATGACAATGCACTTGGCCATGTAGAGTGTTTCACACTCTTACTTAACCCTATAGTAGTTTAACATCATTTCATTACATAAATTTTAGGTTCACTTACTTTTCAAATTATGCTAGACTTATGAGTCAACACATACAATCCATGAGGCTTCATTCATAGTTTGTCTAAGTGATTCATGTTTACCCAAGATTATGTGGTACAATATTTATGCATCTTGTAGATATGCCAAGATATTAATTTTTATCTTTAGAGGCAGCATTCATTAAATATTTGCCTACGTATGACTTATGTGTCAATATGGAATTGGGCAAGGGAACCCGATTTCGAATCCCTTGAACAACACTTAATCTTATTTTAAACTTGATAATTATATTTTTCAGATTTGGGAGACCCTAGTTAAATTCCCATCAACCCCATAATATTTATTTTTTATTATCCTCCCCTTTTGATGTTTTAAGGCAAGGAGGTTATGGGTTCAATCCCACACAAGCTCATTATTTTTATTTTTATTTATCTCTAATCATTCTCACCTATCCAAGAGGTTGTGGGTTAAATCTCCACTCTCCACATTTATTTTCTCCTTTATTTTTCTCCTTACTCTCTCATCCATTAAAGAGGTTGTGGGTTCAATCCCCACTCTCCATATTTTATTTTCTCCTTTATTTTTCTGCTAACACTCTCATCCATTCAAGAGGTTGTGGGTTCAAATCCCCACAGCCTCACCTTATTTTAATTTACATTTTCTCCTTACCTACTTATTCTGCAAAGTGGTGGTGGGTTCGAATCCCACTCCTCTCATTATTTTTATTATTTCAAAATTTCTCTTTACTCTCTTATTTTTCAGAGAGGTTGTGGGTTCGAATCCCACACCTGCCTTTTTTTTTTTTTTAACTTTCATGTAGTGAGGTCTTGGGTTCAATCCCCACTGACCTCACATATTTTAAATTTATTTTAAACTTCTCAAACCTCACGTGTTCTTGCTGAAACTCTGTCACGAAGTGCTGGAAATTTGACTAAATTTTCTAGCCTTGATTTAACAACATTCATACATTCGTTTTGTGGTATTTTCACAATTTTTTTAACACGTTTTTAAGTGTAGATTCATTGTTGTTTTAGCTTAGATTATTACACTTAAGATAACCCACCTTAAATTTTATTTAAACATCACAAATTACACATCTTATTTACCTTAATTCCAATCATTAAACAAGCTATTTTTAGTCTTCAAAACGGAGAACAACAACAAGCATTTTATACATTGCACTACATAATTTTCGGTTTACATCATTGAACATGCTTGTTATTTCCAAACACAAAATCACAAAGAACATCATATTTAACACTTAGCTACAAAAAACAATACGAATAAAATGAATCAGAACCTTATTTAGATTGAGATCGAAAGGAGACTAGGGACAAGGAATTCGACAATAAAAGGGACAACCCTAGTTTCATACATGAATTTTGTAGAAAGAATTTTCTCTTGGAGGAAGGATTCCAAGAGAGAAAACACACACCTTTTTGACATTCAAACCTTGAATTTCTTCTAAAAGAACCCCTCCAAACACACGTACAAATCCATGAGCTTCAACACCAACTTGACGGATAACCCCTCTCTTTGACTAACGTGTTTGATTAGTTGTTTGCTTGTAATTTTTGTTGAGAATTCTTCAAGCGTGAAGAACTATCGTTTACCTACTGTTTTTGTATGTTATTTTGCATAAAAAACGTGAGTGATAGTGATAGAAATATGAGAGAGAGACGAGACAAGAGTTTTCTTCGGCTTAGAAGTCTAGTTTAGGACTTAGTCAAATAAGGTTTTATTTAATTATTTTAAATCTGATTTTCATTTATTTTCAAACACCTAATAACTAATACATATAAATTAATTACACTAATTTACCAATTTAAATGAAAAACAATTTCATTCATTTCTTCCACCTAGGTTCGAACCTGGGTGGAGCAACACTTCACTTCGAGAGCCCAATTATTGCCCTCTCTCCCAAAATGCCCCTCCACCTTTTTAATTAAATAATTAATTAATTATTTAGGTTAATTACAATACTACCGTTAACCTGGAAAAAGACCATTTTACCCCTAGACCCTCCAAACCTAAGATTTCCTGTTTTTAAGTCCAGTAAGTACTCATTAGAGTAAATCTTTGTATTCAAGAGCCCTAAAATGGTTGGAATCTACCTTTCCTAGCTCAACTAACTCCCCAAGGTAGTTTCTTTGGATGCTTCAAGGGTTCCGAGGTCTTGTTCTACGCGCATCAATCCG